>NC_081426.1:61107291-61423541 GCF_949786415.1 Peromyscus eremicus | reverse complement strand
TGCAGATCTGTACTTTAGCATTCAGGATCTAGGGATAGATAAGTAAATTAATGTATTTTCTACCCCCAGTGGCACATATGGTTTATTCCTGCATTATGGAAGCTCCCAGTAGCATCAAGCTGATGGGAAGACTCTCAGTCAAATAAAATTGATTTGTTCTGAATCCAAAAGTATGTGGTGACTTCAGCTATAAGGCCTTACAATCTAGTCATAATAAGCATCTAAAAGCTAAGCCAATGGCCTGTGTTGATTGGATGCCTCTTGGGGCTTTCTTGACCCCAACTCATAGGAAGTTATACCATGGCTAGCACGGATGAAGCTGGAATTATACTACCTGAGGAAAGTAACCAAGGCTCAGAAAGAAATAGACCTGTGTTACTTCACACATTTGGATCCTGGCTTCAAGTCTTTTGTTTGATTCATTTAACTTCATGGAGATACGAAAGTTAGGAAGCTAGAGAGACGCCAGGAAAAGAAAACACATTAAAGATTCTTGATAGCAGAATATTGGTAAAAATAAAGTAGATCAAGTAAGGCCTAGGGAAAAGAATATGTAGGCAGGGAGAAGAGTGGAGAGGGGGGAGACATGAGGGGGGCACTGTATTAATATGTTTAATGTCAAATGAGGTCTTATATATTGCTAATAATATTATTTTACATTTAACCACTAATAGGCATATTTACTTACAAAAATTTGAATATGAAACTCATGAGAACTTAATTTCACATAATTTAGTCTATTTAAAATTAACCATTTTGTCACATTGACTTTACAATGAGAATTCTGAACAGAGTTATAGCCTATAAGTAAAAGTGAAATTCCATGTAGATTTAAGTTATATACTCTTAGAATAGTTGATTCCTTTTATAGAAAAAGCAATGTATATTCATTTGGGATTATGTTAAAACAATTCAAATTCTGATCTTCCAAAATTGATCTAATTACCCACCTCACTGCATTATATAGCTACAGTGCTCAACATATACGCACGAATGAAGATGGAGAATTAGATAGCTACTCAGAGAAACATGGATTTTAAAAGTGGGACTATACGTTTCTACATAAAATAGAAATATTCTCTTGTTACTTTAGTGTGCCTGGAATAAGTAACTGAAACAAAACTGAAGTTGTTGTTGAACTCAAAACAAATGCTTCTGACTAAAAAATTTGTAAATTTAATCCAATAGTGGACTGAATACACATTTGATTTTTTTTTAACTTTACAGAATATCTATTCACTCTTTGACAGGAAAAAAGAAAGAAATTGGTGCCCTAAAGTATTTAAAGTTTCTTAAATTACATTTCTAAATAAATTAAGTTCTCACTATTACATATTTTGATTACCGCTATTTTCCTATTTGTGACATTGATTAATTGCTCTTGGCTAGCTAGTGTTAAATGTTGGTCTGATATACATACACCTAAGGGCATGCTTCTTGCTCTGCTAATTGCCTGGTTCTTGAGTAATTTCTAAAGCCTCTGTTTACTGTGGAGCATTTGGCTGAGCAAACAAAATTCAGCTTATACTTTCATGCTAGAATTATGTATCCATTCATCAATTATATTCTAATATTAATGATGTACAGGTTGGAAATAACTTCCATACTTCACCTATCAATATTTTCCTTTAGCCCAAGGCTTAAAGATATGGAGCACCCTTAGCCTAGAGAAAAGAAAATCCAGGAGATGCATAATATCTGTATAAATAAGTGATAGTTAGAAAAACATAGATCTTTCTAATTGTCTTGTTGGGCCAGACAACTGTTTTCTACATTTTCTCTGTATTCTATACTTCCTTTTATCATAATTTTTGCAAAGCTACTTTATTATAGTCATCAGTGTATAAGCCTTGACATGAGTCCCTTAAATACAGAGACAATATAAATATGCAAAAATGCTCTTTTGATTTGAACTTATCAGTTTTATCATTTATTGATTTGTAGCAACTGCCAAAAATACAATGAGTAATTCTCAATTTTAATGAATCAGCAAAAAAGGGGTAGAAATTGATTAGTAATTTCTGCTTTGAGTATAGAAATGTACAAAAGTGAAAAATCCCACTCATCCTAGATTAGATGCTTGTTATTAACAGCAGACAGCAGAATTAGTACTAATGGGAAACCTACCCTGTGGTGGTAGATTTGGCTTAATATGAGGAAAAGCAGCTAATAATTAGATAGCTTTAAAAATTCAGTTTAGTATGAAATTCCTTTGGATAAGATGATTTTACTATTTGTGGTAATTTTTACCATATAACCATTTAGGCACATGGTTGAGAAATATTAACTATTATAGGACCTTCCAAATAAATGAATTCTAGTAGTTTACCAGCATGACTAGAGTACTATTAATAAACTAATTTTAAAGCAGGGGAGAATGATTACATATATGGAAATCCTGTTTCAGTTACTCGTCTTAATGAACTTATGTGCATTTGTGTGGTTTCAATCTATAGAATATTCAACTGATAGCAATTGACTTTAAATTATACGCTTGAAGATGTTGCAAACTTGTAATCACTGAATCATCCCTAAACTCATAATTAGCCCTATCACCTACAAGACTGCCACAGCTATTTACTTTCATACTGTCTTACTTTCCTTCACCCAGCACATCAACAATACTGCAGTCTCTAATTCAATTCTCAACGTGGCCTCCATACCTATTTTTTCCATCCCCCTCCCTTGTCTGTGGCAATGCCTCCTTTCTGCTCCCTCTGCTTCTCCTCTCACTCCACATTTCTTTTATTCCCTTCCTAGAAGCCAAGTCATCTTTTTACAGCATATATAGCATCCTACCACTTTCCTGCTTCATACGCTCTAACATATTTTTATGACAGTTGTATAAAATTCAAGTTTCATACTTTTTCCTACAAAGTCCAAAGTTCTCAGACCTGGATATTTTTCTCTGCTCCTCACTTCTTTTCCTTTATCTACATACTTAGATATCCTGATTATCATCTTTTAGGATAATGTCACACTTTTATAAGTGAAAACATATGGTAATATTAAAGACAATCTAAAAAGGATAAGAAATTTCTATATTATACATTTTGGAGTTATCACTAAAAGAGATTTTCTTTTGTTTTTATTATTGAATTATTTGTATAGGGGTGTGTGTGCATGCGTGTGTATGTGGTGGGGATGTGTGCATATGACTGAAGATGCTCACAGAGTCCAGAAGAGGGCATCAGATCTCTTGATTTTGAAGCACCAAAAGTTGTGAGCCACCCATGCGTTCTGGGGTCAAGACTTGGGTCTTTAACAAGAGTACCAAACCTTCTTAACTGCTGACATATCCCTCCTGCTCCAGCGGACGGAATCTACAAAATTATCTACAGCTTTTGTCTGAGCTCCTAGAAAGATCGAATACCATTGATTAAGAAAAAAGATAAGTATGTAGTAGATTTAAAGGAATTCATTTTGAGAAATGCTTGATTTGAGGATTTGAGCTATTTAAGGATTGGATATAGGAGTCTGTATTTGAAAAAAAGAAGAAATATAAGTTTGGGTATAATTTGTGAATTGTTAGAATAACCTTAGCATCACAGTCACAAAAGTTCCTTCATTAGCCAACAGTAGGTACTTGCAAAATGAGAGACCTTGAACTCATCTGCGAAACATTAGACTAAAAGAGAGTGCTTGGGCAGAGATTGTATATGTACTGAAGTCCCAGAAGGAATAATTGGTGAGGAAACTTCAGTACTTAAGATAACCTAGTGACAAGTATGTATGAAGAAAGGGGACAGGGGAAATGCCTCAGTGGGCAAAGAAGTTGATGCACAAGAGTGAGTAATTAAGTTATAACTCCCAAGACCCCACATGAAAACCTGGCATGATAGCACATGTCGGAAATCTCAGACACAGAGGCAGTAGTATCCACAGAATATTGTAGATCAGCTCGTTTGACATACACAGTGATTAATTACAAAGACACCCTGCCTCAAACAAGTAAAAGCTGAAGAAAGATGCCTCAAATTGTACTTCAATATCCACTTGTGCTCCATGGCAAATGTACACCAACACTCACACAGAAGAACAAGCACACATGCACACACGCATGCATATGTGCACGTGAGCACACACACACACAGACATACACACACACACACACACACACACACACGTACAGACATATTGCAGATATACAAAGAAAGTAATAGGGGACTAGCAAAGTCAAATTGTGTTAATAAATCAAATAAATTGTGAATTTAGAATGAGTCACTGGAAACAATAACAAGATAGGCGCTAACGGCCTTGATAAGAACATTTCGTGGAATGGTGGAGTTGGAATGTTGGTGGTTTTACGAGAAATAGAATTGAAGTTAGAGTCAGCAAACTTACAGAATTCTATTAAGAAACTATGCACAGGTAACAAACTGATATGGGTTACAGCTGAAGCACATATGAGTTCAGGTCAATGGTTGATTGTTTGGCTTTGTTTGCAGTGGAAGAAACTGCATCATATTTTTATTGCTGTTGTATGAATGGAAATGTGCAGGTGAAAATCAAAATGCCAGTGATATAAAATTAGACAGGATGAACAAGGTCCCTGGCTTTGTGAGGGAGAGCAGGATTTCTTGAGAAAATGTGGAGATTACTATTAAACAATACAGACGACTCCTTCACAGGAAGGCAGACAGTGTGGATATAGCCACACACAGACAGACAGAGTGCTCTGGAAGGTCATGGAAGGTCTTTCTGATTTGTTTTTTACAAAAAAATAGAAAAGGAAGCCATTAGTTGACAGAAAGCACCAGGTTCAAAGAAAATGGAAGGAGTAAAGGGGGAAACTGTTTTGAAAATTATACATATTTTTCTTCTTTTACTCAGATTTTTCTAATTCATTTTCCATACCAATCACAGATTCCCCTCTTCCCTCCTCCCACTCCTCCAGCCTCCCCCACAACTCACCCCTCATTCCCTCCTACAATAAGGTAAGGCTCCCAATTACATATAATATTTTTCACATGACTAAGAATCCGGACTTAAGTGACATAGAAAAATTCTAAGTGCTGTTATTCTTTCATTTTTAAAAGTATAGAAACAAAATATTTTCAATTATGAAAAAATATTTAATAGTTGCACTAATCTGCTATTATTGCAAGCAGCAGGATCTATAAAAGACTCTCAGAGTAAGGATGTCTCTTATTCTTGAAATTATGAAATGCAGCACAATTTCTGACCCCTATTCCTAAACATCTTGCTTTAATGCTTCAAACAATATGCAGGGGAACCACTTCTTCCTGTAATGAAAGTTTTGATGTTGCTTTGCCTCCTGGCATGACAGAGAGAGTCATTTAGTACAGGCAGACATACAATTGACTCCTCACAGTGCCTTCATAGAGGTTTGTCCAAGGGTTTTTGGAAGCTGAAAAGGAGCCACTAGTAATCATTTTGATTTCTAGATCACCTACAAACTACTAATTCCTACAATTATTAACCTATACTTCAACATGAAAAGAAACATTCCTTTCTTCAATTTAGATACATGGCTTATGGTTCTTATACTCAAGTCCATCATCATTGACTTTTATGTTTGTTAAGGGTCTGGACCTACCTGGACTGAGTCTACCAGGTTGATCTCAGTCTGCGGGGAAGGCTTTGCCCTGGAGGAGGTGGGAATGGGGGGTGGGCTGGGGGGAAGGTGAGGGAGCGGGAGGGGGGAGAACAAGGGAATCCGTGGCTGATATATAGAACTGAATTGTATTGTAAAATAAAAAAATAAATAAATAAATAAAGAAAAATTCGAAACTCAAGGCAAGATGATGATACCAGCCCCCAAAATATTAATAACCTCAGAGTTTTATGCCTGAAAGTCAGAATATAATTGAGAGTTTGTATCTGTTTCATGTCTGAGATCCAATGTTTGTCTTTAATTTCTCACTTGGGCCAAAAGAAAACTAGAGAATATAGAGGAAGAGAATATATTTATTTTTTATTAAAATTGACTCACCAAAATTTGTCTGTCTCATAAAGCATAAGATATGTTTTCACTTGAGAGGCTTCTATGGTCAATTGAGAAGCTTAAAGCAAACAGCATGGTTCAAAATCACTATGAAATTCTGAATAATGCATCAGCATCTGTTTCATTTGCTGTGTCTTTATTATGTGCACATTAGTTTACTTTAATTTCTAACATATTGTTAGGTCTACTGGCAACTCTAAGATACGCCTGGCCCTGATACTTTCACATTTCCTCCATGTTATATAAAACAATTTCAAAATGTGATTGCCCATAAGACTTCAATATTTAGCCTATTGTGATCAGTCATATGTATTTAATCAAAGCACACTTTATTCATTGCCGTAAAATACCTTTTTAGTTATTTTAATCATTCCCCAAAGCAGCTTTCACGTATGCCATTTCTTAGGGGGATGAAATAGAGTCCCAGGATCAGAAGTAATATTTCATATATTTTGGGCAAGACTTTTCTTTATAAAGATATGGAACACAGCTCCCCAGGATGAAGGAACTGTGGCTCCAATCCACTTATGGTAAATAATTGTTCCTATTATTGATAGTGTTTAATATCAGTGCAAAGATATTGTACAGTCTTCATGGAGGTGCTTTATAGCTTCCCTCAATCTTTTCTATGCTAGTACATTTTAAACACTAATTTCTACCAGGATTGCTGGGCTAATTAAATGATAGTGGAGAAGTATTTTCCATCATTACAACCAGGAGAGGAATAGTAAATCACCACAAGTACAAATTGGGAACTCTGTCTTAATGTCATTAGGCAGGATGCCCAGGGAACACTCTTATCAGTCAAACCCCAGTGTTTAATGAGTGTCCACATAAGTGTGCTCTAAGCGACGTCTAGAAGAAGCCACTGGAAGCAAATATTCCTGTTACTGGTGTCATTTGTAGTTGATTATGTGCATGGGAGGAAGCAAGATGGCGTGTCTTCTTCCTACATCTGAGTGGGACATTGTGTCTCTTCCAGGTAACTGAGGCACATGCTCCATGAAAACAGGTCATATAATGGTAACTCTGTAACAATTAACAAGAAAAATTCACCAATCAGTAACAGGGATGTGATCAGTATTATTTAACTTGAGATCACTCCAGACAAATAGAGACAATTTTCTAAGTTAACCGAGCATAGCAGAGTTAAAGATGATACTATAGGCAGTTTTGTGAAAATGGCCTTAGACTGGTCGAATTGAAGATACACAGACGTCACTGTATGGACCTGAATTCTGTCAGTATCATGAATGAACTGGGAAACATTCCACCCATTATGCCTCCCATACAGAACAACCTGAGAACCCTTACTTCTTCCTTGTGGGATTTTGTGCAGAAAGCTTCAGTGAAACCCATTGTGCTTGAACTTCTGACAAAGGAGAAAAGTAAAACAATAGATAGTTGTCAGTTTAGGTTAGTAAGTTCAAGGCAATTTATTATTCAGTCATAGAAAATGAACACACTTTGTTGAAGATGTTACTTTCATTTAACACATTAAGAATGAATTTAGAGAGACATATAGTATCCCAGTTACGTAGCTTATGTGTGTTTAAGAACATTAATATTTAATTACAAAGCCCATGCACTATCTAGTCGTCAGTTCCCACTTCTCTAAGAGGAGAATTTCTACCAGTGAGGAGAACAAGGACAAATAGTACTTATCAGAGGAAGTGGCAATGGAACACACAACATCAAGAAGGAAAGCGTTGAGGAGTACATGCAGACAGAATTGGTAGTCAGTGCTTCTAGCACAGCTGAGGATGGGCACACAATTGTCAGTTCTCTAAAGAGCTCAGAAGGCTAAACATAGAGGCTCCAGTCTAGCTGTGAAGTTGACCACTGAAACCCCTGATGTACGATTTCAGTCACTCCTATTGTTCTACTTGAATTCTACTGACGAATCTGGACCTGGTACATTTTCATACTCCAAGGCAATTTCCTAAGGTGAGGTCAGAAACCAGTAAACAATGACTGTTTCTTCTAGAGAAGTTCCTCAGCACCTCATTTTCCATATTGTATTGTTAGTTGATACTTAATTTCTCTTTCACTTTATCAATATTCTGATTTAAATAGGCATTTCTTTCCTATTAAAATGAGCTATCTTCCTCATCCTACAACGTCAGTTTCATTAGGAAGTATAGATGTGAGAAGGGAAGAAATCCTGAAATGCAACCAGAACATATTGGGATGAGAATATAATACACACGTAGTTTCACTATGCTAATGGCTGTGCTGATAGTTATAGAGTGGATTTCCGCCCCACCCAACCCCACCAAGATGCCCTGTGTTAACCTCTGTAGAAAACTAGGTTAAACAAACATTTCTGTAAATGTCACTGTTGTAATTATTCATTCAAACTAAGACAGAAGAAACCAAAAGTAATGATGAATAAAGAGGAGTCCACACTCCTGTGAAACAAATGCTTAAACAATTACAGTGGATTGTTTCCTAGGTCTAATAGAGCATGGGACTCTTAATCCCAGGGTCATGGGTTTGAGCCCCATGTTGGGGGCCAGATGTAGATGAACAGTCATATTAAATAAGAAACACAGAGCCAACTGCAGAGTTAAAAGCCCAAGAGGTTAGAGCAGTAGCTGAGAGCTGAGCTTACCCTTGTCTGCCACTGCTGTCTTTCAGCAAGAGGCCTACTTTCTGTGTGTTTGTCCTTTTTATTGACTTTCTGTTCTGCCTTCTCATTAGTTGTAAACCCAACCACATGACCTTCTCGTCACTGCCTGTCTGTACAGACCTCTAGGTCTTCTATGGTTGGTATTGAGATTAAAGGCGTGTGTCTCCATGCTGGCTATATTCTTCAACACACAGAGATCCGTCTAGCTCTGTCTCCCAAGTGCCTGGATTAAAGGTGTGCACCACCACCGCCTGGCTTCTGCTATGGCTTGCTATTAGCTCTGACCCCCAGGCAACTTTATTTATTAACATACAAATAAAATCACATTTCAGTACAAATAAAATATCACCATAATGCAGGTCTAGTAATATGATAGTAGTAGATTGTTTACTAAGGTCCATGACTTCAGTAGCCCTGGAAAATCCGGCAGGTGGAAAGTCAACTAAGCATGATTTCCCTGTTGGTGAGTGTACTTACATTTTTTTTTTTTTTTTGGTTTTTCGAGACAGGGTTTCTCTGTGTAGCTTTGCGACATTTTTTAAGATAACTGTTGAGTAACTCTAACAAATGAATGACACTTATTTTACCCATATGGATATCTTATCATGCTGGTTATTGTAAATTTTTAGGTACTCCAACTGTGTAGGACTATTAATTGATTCGCTCCCTTGGTAACTTTCACAGTATTTTATGGTAACCATGGAAGCCAGACTACAGGAAGGAGGCTTTCAGGTTAGATACAGATTGAAGATATCCAAGCCCTATGTTATAAATGCATGGTGTTTTCAGCAAAAGGGACTTACCTTCAAATCTATGGCGCAACACAGGGCACTAGAAAGAGTGTATTTTGTTTTGGGAGTTACTTGAATTGTCCTAATGTGCCTGGTACTGAGAATTTTGTGAACATACAGCATGAAGTAACCAGAGAATCCAAGAAAGTATAAAGAAAGGAAAGACAGTGAAAGTCTCGACTATAATAGGATACAATTGATATGAAGTGAGAAACAGAAAATGGGGATGGGGCCTCCAACTTGGAGAAGTATGGGTAAAGGAGAGAAGGAGGGACAAGGGACAAATAACAGCAAAGTTATTTGATAAAGCCTCGAGGAATTATATTATTTTATATTTACAAAACTTTTACAACACACACACACATATACTTTCCTTTAGTATATAAATACATGTTTATATATATATATATATATATATAGTTTAGGAAGCCTATAAGTATATACTTAATATATACTATATACTTTATATATATATAATATACATATATTATATATGTACTAACAAAAGCCATTAAGCCGACATTGTTTCTCACCAAAACGCATAGATTACCTATATAAATTTTAAATTACTATTAAGATTTTTTTGAGGGGGAGAATACATATTTTATTTATGAGTACTGCATTTGCATTATTTTTACTTCTTCTCTCCATGGAACTCTTCTACTATCCCCCACCCCCAATCTATCCCAGGCTTCAGCATATGTATATATAAACACAAACTAGTAATTTAATGTTGCTCATATGTATAATTATTTAGATCAGATCTCTTGGGATCTTCTATAACCTTCTTCTATAACCTACTAAGTGGGTGTATTCCTAGAGAAGATTGATTCTCCCACTCTTATAAGACTTTGATTGCCTGCCTGTAGCTCTTCATCTAGGTGTGGGGCCTTGCAAGTTTTCCCACATCCATGTTGACATGACAATTGGTATTGAATTTGTTAAATTTGACTCTATAGTTAAAATGAAGGTTTTCAGTCAGTGGTGCCTCTGATGTGAATCTGGAATTTTGTTAAAGTCTTTTTCAATTTAGGAAAGTAAACTCAGTGACACTCTTTCTCATCTGTTAATATTTACATTAATTTAATCAGTAAAATTTTATTTAAAGAAGTAGATATGACAGGATATGTATCCTTTCCTTGGTACAGAGCAGCTTTTAACAGCCCCACCAATATGAGAATTCAATATGACATTTTGTCATACTTGTGACATACTGTAAAGCATGTTATCATTACAACACTTTAAGATTATTTAACATTTTTAAATCATTTCACAGACATCTGGATTATTTGGATTAACTGACAGCTTTGGGTTTGCCTTGTCACATCGTTATTGTTGATACTTAACTTTTAAAAACTCTATTATTGCGTTTCTGTAAAGAATGCATTTTTCAACAGCCAATGCATAAATCAAGAACCTGTGAGCTTTTCAAAGGTTATTGAAAACTGGCTGATTTTCTTGAAATTGTCACCCTTCTCACTGTGATCAAATTGTTTTATTGAGCAATACTTCTAACCTTTTATAATATTTATAATTCAAATTGCAAACATTTGTTCCTTTTTTCAGTTATGAAAAGTCATTAAAATTTTACAATTCTCACACCATGAATGCCTTAGCTGCATTTTCTTAGAAAATATTTATGGAGAAGTCTGTCAATATACATTTGGAAAATGTACATATTTGGGAAGGGTTTTTTTTTTTGTCTGTAAACTTGATACTGTTAGACCTTATTTCTAAATTCAAATGGTCACTCAGCCCTCTTTCAAAACACTGTACCTACATAATGGTAGCATGGAAGAACTGATGAATTATGTATGATGCCACACGGGAAAAATGCCATCTTCTGAATATTTATGAATGCTTGACTTACACTGGGAAATATTTTGTTTTAGGGAATAAGGTGATAGAGAAATGAACTGTCATATACCATTTAAGATTATTTAAGTATATTTGTGATTCATGTGTTACTCTTTCCATTTTCTAATTATGTTGTCAGCCTTCTAACCCTTCAAGTGAAGTACGTGTTATGATTCTAATAGATGATGTAGCTGATAAGTAAAGAGAATCAGATTGGTGAACACCCTAACTGCCATCATAGAGCCTTCATCCAGTAACCGACGGAAGCAGATGCAGAGACCCACAGCCAAGCACCAGGCTGAACTCCAGGAGTCCATTTGAAGAGAGAGAAGGAAGAGGGATTCAATGAGCTGTGGGCATCAAGATCATGATGGGGAGATCTACAGAGAAGACTGAACCAACCTAGTTCGAACTCAGGCACTTTAGAAAAACGGTAGTGAAGCCTACATGAACTGGACTAGGCCGTCTGCATAAGTGAGACAGTTGTGTAGCTTCACGTATTTAAGGGGCCCCTGGCAGTGGGATCAGGATCTATCCCTGGTGCATCAGATGGTTTTTTGGAGCCTATTACCTATAGTGGGATACCCTGCACAGCCTTGATGCAGGGGGAGAGGGACTTGGACCTGCCTCAACTAAATGTACCAGGTTTTGCTGACTCCTCCTAGGAGGACTTATCTTTTTGGAGGAGGGGATAGGGGTGGGTTGTGGGGGGAGACTGGGGGAAATGGGAAGAGGAATGAGATGGGTATCTGTGGTTGGTATGTAAAATAAATAAAAAAAAATTTTAAAAAGAAAATAGATTCTTGAATTATACCATATATCCCAACCTCAGTTGCCTCTCTTCTCACTCATTCCAACTCCCTGACACATCTCTCTCCCTCCACTTTTCTTCAGAAAAGAGCAGGCCTCCAAGAGACATCCATACAGGACAAAACAAGACACAATAAGACAAGGCAAAAGCCCTCATGTTGAGGCTGGACAAGGCAACACAATAAGAGGAAAAGAGTCCCAAGAGTCAGAGAGAGACCTGTTTCCATTGTTAGAAGTCTCACAAAAACACAAGCTAAAAGCCATAAAATATATGCAAAGGACTTGATGCAGATGCACACAGACCCTCTAGTTGCTGTTTCCGTCTCCATGAGCCCATACGAGCCTTGCTTAACTGATTCAGTGGACTGTGTTCTCCTCATATCCATCATCTCTTCTGAGGCCTACAGTCTTCCTTCTAAATCTTCCTTGGGTTTCCCCAGTATCCTAGGGGAGGGACCACACGGAGACCTCCAGTTTAAACTCTCTCTGGGGACTAAGCCAAGTGCTGGTTCGGGAGAACAACATCTAACAACCTAGTGTGTTTACATCACCTGTGATTTTTGGAAAAATATTTCGCAAAGTACTATACAACCCATACAACCTGAATATGATATATTCACAATAGACATTCCTACAGAAGGTTTGCCACTTCCTGTCAGGTCTTTATTATATAATGTAACACAAACACTCAGATGAGGTTTCATTAATGCCCTGATATGGTGTAATTATGATAGATACTACAAGATTCCAGCAGCCCTGCCAAGTGATTTGATTTTTATAGTGGTTAAGGAATAATGGAAGCAGATACCGAATTCTTGTCTAATTAGGGCCCCCTAATGTTTTCAGTCAAATGATCTACTACAGAAAGCCAGTGTTAAAGTCAGTTTCAGTCTTGAAATCACACACTGAGGGAAAGAAGTGGCTATGTTACATTAATTAAGACTAGTGATAATTTGTAGTTACCAATATGTAATTAATTCTTAAATTATGCCCCCTATGATTTAAAGCATATTCCCCTGTTAATTATTTAATCCCTACAATAACCATTCAAAGTGAGAGCTAATATATGGTCTTTTTGTTAGATCAAGGTACAAGAATTCTGGTAACATACTCTGAATTACTATGTCTTGAGGGCACAGTCAAACACAGTCTCATGTCCCAGTGTCTGGTGAAAAGACACAGTCTCCTAAACAGAAAAGAAATCTCCACTGTCAGGCTGCCATTGATGAATAGAAGCCTTTCCCAGAGCAAGCATAGGTTTCTGCTAAGGACATAGGTACAGACGATCCTGATGTCAGAAATAGTGGCTGGTTGGTGTAATCATGCTCATAAGTGAACGTATCTACTTCCTGTCTTGATGACACATCATTTCATGTTCTTTTTGAAGAATGTTGACTGGGATGCATTTTCGTTCATCATTGGTCCTAAAAATTTATACCACTATTTTTCCAGAATGAGTAATGCCCTGTCTAGCTTGCCTTCACCCTTCCTTATTCCTTTGTTTTTCCTTTCATTTTCTTCTATTTTTAGTTTTCTATATTCAAATATGTAATTGATATTAACTAGACTATATATCAATCGTCCTGCAGACACTGATAATGTACTGTTTCTATGCCTAGATTTAAAAGGCTTACATAAATAGCAAATAATTAAGAAGTGATCAATTTTAGGTCCCAAATACCTGTGTCTTCTGACCGAAGCAACCCTATTGAGTACTAGCAGGATGCCAAGACAACATAGATATTCTTATTCTCCTTGAAAGAGCCTAGAGGTAGAGCTATGGTTTGTACAACTAGCATTTTTGACAAGTAAAATAACTCTATTTCCTAGTATACCAGAGAGTTAACACAGAAATGTGTGCTTATCTACAATAAAAAAAAAGAAAACTAGATTTTCAAATTACTGGTATGTCTAAAATGTGACAAAATAAAGGTTGTCAAAATATAGAACCCCCAAAAAGTGCCATATGCTTTTTATTGTCACATTGCCAAGAGAAAAAACACATTGGAGTAAAATTCAGATTTGTCATGTGTGGAGTATAAAAAATTACCAAACATTCTCGATAACAAGCAGCCCCCAGACCTAGGATGATCTTTTATTCCAGTAATTTAACATATGTCTAATTTCATAACATTGCATATTCCACTCCTCTCAAGTTTTCATACAAATTACATCAAACAGTCTCACTTTGAAGTTGGAAAGGCACCATACAGAAGGCTATATCATAGCTGTTGAGCATGCTGCTCTTCTTACAATGGGCAGAGCAGTTCTAGGCTGTGTCCCTGCCCTTCACATGTGTGCAAGTGTTGTGATAAATAATCATACCTAATGAGCATTTTAAGATCCCAAGAGGGAAATGTATTTTTGTTAAAAAAAAAAATGTGGTGTGTGTGTGTGTGTGTGTGTGTGTGTGTGTGTGTGTGTGTGTGTTGGGTTACTATAACACATTGACTAAAGGTGATGTGAATAAAATTTAATGTAGTTTCTAACATAAGGATATTTTAAAAGTATTTTATTTTTAGTTTTAATGACGTGTGTGTGTGTGTGTGTGTGTGTGTGTGTGTGTGTGTGTGTATACAGTGCAGGAGCCAGAAGAGTTTGGAAGCTTCTGGGAGCCAAACTTCAGTCCTCACTGAATCATCTCTCTAGCCTAAATACAGCATCTAGTAATTTTTGTCAAAAAAGAACAACATCAACTAGCATATTCTCTAGTTGTTAACTTTATATGAATGAAATAAAATTACTTTTGTTTACCCTAAGGCAGAACGGTTTACTATAGTCAGGAGTAAACTTTCTTTAAAAAGTGTCTTCAAGGCCTGGAGAGATGGCTCAGCAGTAAAGAGCACTAGCGGCTTTTCCTGAGGACCTGTGTTTGATTTCAGAATTGATAGGGTGGCTCACATCCATCTATAATTTTAGTCTCAGTGGAACCAGTGCCCTTTGCTGGCCTTTATAAACACCAAGCATACAAGGGGTGGGTGCACAGACACGTGCAGGCGGAACATCCATTTACAACACAATTTTAAAAGAGACATGTCTTTGTATGTGTACTGTGAACCCTTTACTTTATTGCCATTTGATGTTTTGTAATTGTAGTTATGTTCTTTCCATAGCTTTCTCTATAGGGCTGTTATGTGAGGGGGGAGAGGAAGGGAGAGAAGAGAAGAATAGAGGAGAGGAGAGGAGGAGAGGAAGAGAGTAAACACCCTTGTGTCACAACCATGACTTCTCTTCTCTCTGGAAAATAGTTTGAATTACCTTTTTCTTCATCTCTAACCTACTGTTCAAGCCGTTGCTATCAAAATTTCTTTCTATGACTCCACTCATCACTCAGTCAAACTAATGCTAACATCATCCATGATAACAGGTTGTTGTATTCCAAGCTTATAGTTCTAGCACTGGGGGGGGGGGGCAAAGCATGAATTCTAGGCCTAAGATGCATAAACAGACTGTGTCTCAGAAATGAAAAACAATAACAAAGTCAAAAACAGCCGTATAAGACTTATAGATTTTCAAGCCCACTTTATAATTGTTCATATTTGATCGTCTTTTGATGGGGAGACACACTTTCTTTTTGCAATGTTTCCATCTTTTGTTTTATAAAATATGATACCTTCCTGAGTCTTCTGTCTCCACATAACTGTTTCTACTCTCACTCCTAGTCCTCCTGATCCTCTCACTACTGATATTTTACAGAGTCACAGGGATCTAACTTCAAAGCCGAGACACCCCCCCCACCCCCGCCACTCATTTTATCTTAAAATTAACAATAGAAGATATATCTGTGAATGATTACCAGAACCAGGCCAATAGGCATGAAAAATCACCACACATAATTTTCTTTTTTTTAATAGAATATTATTCAGCCTTAGACATAAGGAAACCTGCCATTCACAACAACATTTATGAACTTGGACAATGATAAGATAATCTTCATCACTAAGACTGAAGCTAAGCATGGCTTGCATACCTTGATTCAGGAGACTAGCTAGTACTTTGTTTCATGGAAACCTGCTTTCCATGAGCAACTGGAGCCATCCATCCTCTTTCAAACAAATTCCATAGCTCACACACATCTGACCTGCCAATGGTTCCAAACACATTTAGACTTTAGTGATTGTCTTGTGAACCATAATATCAAGCCTCAGCAAAACTCCTATGACTCATTTTGACTACTTTACACTGTATACTCACAGGCTCCAGCTGACTTTGACTTTGTTTTTCTGTTGATTTGGAAATACTGAGCATGATATTTTTAGGCTTCTTGACCTAGAATGACCTCTGTGTGGATGTCTGCAGTGAAAAATGGTCATAGTCTCAGGCCTGCAATGAAATGATAGTATCACAAGGAACATTCTCTGCTGCTATAACTTAAAATCATTGACAACCTAATTACACTTTATTCTCTTTTAAAGCAATTATCACATATACAAAAATCTATTTGGTATAACTTTGTATATTCTGGTGTTATTATTAAATCTGGTTAGGTATATGAAGGTATTTTTGCCTGTGCTTCCCAGTGCTGAATTTCCAGTGCTTGCTACATATCAATTGGTCAGTTCACCAAAGCTGAGTTGTAACTACTGCTTCCAAATCTTCTGACTCTCACATCATAAATTTTCTGAAAAATATTCAAGATACTATTTGGTTTATCCTCATTGCTTTGGTATTACCAAAAACTCTTACTGTTTATCAATGGATTTGACACTTGAATATTGAGTGTTTTATTTGCCTTCTGTATTTTGTTTGAAGAATGCTGTGGATATCGCTCTGTATAAATAAACACTGATTGGCTGGTAGCAAGACAGGAAGTATAGGTGGGACTAACAGAGAGGAGAATTGAGGGAACAGGAAGGCAGAGAGAGAGAGACTGCCTGGACCCACTGCCAGGACAAGCAAGATGTAAGGTACCAGTAAGCCATGAGCCACGTGGCAAAGTATAGATTAATAGAAATGGGCTAAATATAAAAGTAAGAACTAGACAATGACAGGCCTGAGCTAATGGCCAAGCAGTTTAAATAATGTAAGAGTCTGTGATGCCTCCAGAGGTTGTGTTATTGTACAGGATTCTTTTGCCTATCCTGGGTTTTTTTGTTTTTCCATATGAAGTTGAGTATTATTCTTTCCAGGTCAGTGAAGAATTTTGTTGGTATTTTGATGGGGATTGCATTGAATCTGTAGATTGCTTTTGGTAAGATTGTCATTTTTACTATGTTAGTCCTGCCTATCCATGAGCATGGGAGATCTTTCCATTTCCTGACATCTTCTTCAATTTCTTTTTTCAGGGACTTAAAGTTCTTGTCATATAGGTCCTTCACTTGCTTGGTTAGTGTTACCCCAAGGTATTTTATGTCATTTGTGGCTATAGTAAAGGGTGATGTATCTCTGATTTCCTTCTCCGCTTCTTTGTCCATTGTATATAGGAGGGCTACTGATTTTTTTGAGTTGATCTTGTATCCTGCTATGTTGCTGAAGGTGTTTATAAGCTGTATCAGTTCCTTGGTGGAATCTTTGGGGTCACTCAAGTATACTATCATGTCATCTGCAAATGGGAAAGCTTGACTTCTTCCTTTCCAATTTGTAACAGCCCGAACTGACCTACTCTGGTGATGGGATGGCCAAACACCCTAATTGTCGTGCTAGAAACTCCATCCAGTGACTGAGGGATCTGGATGCAGAGATCCATGGCTAGGCCCCAGGTGGGGCTCTGGGAGTCCAATTATCGAGAAAGAGGAGGGTTTATATGAGCAAGAATTGTTGAGACCAAGGTTGGATAAAGCACAGGGACAAATAGCCAAACGAATGGAGACACATGAACTATAAACCAATGGCTGAGGGGTCCCATACTGGATCAGGTCCTCTGAATGGGTGAGACAGTTGATTGGCGTGATCTGTTAGGGAGGCACCCAGGCAGTGGGAGCGGGTCCTGTGCTCATTGCATGAGTTGGCTGTTTGAAACCTGGGGCCTATATGCAGGGTTGCTTGGCTCGGCCTGGGAGGAGGGGACTGGACCTGCCTGGACTGAGTCTACCAGGTTGATCTCAGTCCTCAGGGGAGGCTTTGCCCTAGAGGAGGTGGGAATGGGGGGTGGGCTGGGGGGAAGGTGAGGGGGGCTGGAGTGGGGAGAACAAGGGAATCCGTGGCTGATATGTAGAACTGAATTGTATTGTAAAATAAAAAAAAAAGTCTGTGTGTTTATTTTATAAGTGGGCTCTGGGACTGGTGGGACTTGGTGGGAGCTGGAGAGAAATTCTCCAGCTACAGAAGAAAGCTTTGCTCTTCCTTCTTTTGTTTCTAATATTTTAATTTAATTATAACATTTCTCCCTCCTCTTTTCTCTCTCCAAATCCTCCTATATATTCCTCCCCACTCTCCTTCAAATTCATTACCTCTGTTTCCACTAATTGTTATTGAATTATTCCTAATCATAACCTTTTGGGTCTACATAATATTACTTGTATGTCTAGGTCCGAGGGATGACTGTTTGGTACTTGACAACCAATTGTTAAGCTCTCCAGTGGGGAAGGCCTTCAGTTCTCAGCTTTGCTCAGTTGCCTATAGTACTTGGTGTAGGGTTGAGGCCTCATGAAGTTTTCCCTGTCCATTTTTTCATGTTCTTTGGTGTCACCCTTGTTCATCTCACATTTGGGCAGTTATATTGGTAAGACTTTACGTATGTAGCTTCTCCTGTTACTAGGAGATACTATCTCACAGCAAACTCCCTAATCCTCTGGCTCCTACAACCTCTGGCCTCCTCTTCTGCAATGTTCCTGAGGCTTAAAGTGTGGGAAATTTTTGTAGATTTAGCCACTGAGGCTGGGCTCCACAACTCTATCGTTTTACTGTTTTGTGGTTTTCTGTGGCAGACTCTATTACAAAAAGTTGTTCCCCTGATGAGGTGTGAAGACTACACTTTGCTGTGGTATAAGGACAAATGTTTATTGTTTTGTTGTTGTTGTTGTTGTTGTTGTTAGGGATTATGCTGGTTTAGTAAATGAATGGTTGTAGATTCTCTCCCAATAACCATGACGTGACTAGCACTGATTAGTTAGCAAAGTTTCTAGTACCAACCACAATATCCCTCTTTTTGAGCAGGTCTTAAATCTAATTAGAAAAATGTGGGTAACTGCCGAGGTATGTGTGTGACTAATGCACCCTTAAGGTTATAGTGCTATGCTAGTAGCTGATGGAGTTCATAGGAGCCATAGTTGGGTAGGACTGCTGATTGCCTCCCTCCTTTGGAAGCTTGCCAGCTCCTACTGGTACCATGATAGCTAATCCCAATGGAGGAATAATTCTGGCCAGTCCCAGCTCAGGGGTTTTGGGGCACTGTGGCTGAGGTACATGGTATCTTCAGCAATAGGGACTTACCTTCCACTTCTGGATGGTAACCAAAGTCAAAAGCAGTTGGCTATGTGTTTGGGGAGTCTCTCTTTTTTAAATCAAATATTTTTTAAATATTTAAAATTTGTTTACATGTTTGGCCTGTCCTCCTAACATCAAAATAACTATGGGACAATGACGCATATATGTGGAAATAGTGCCTTCCTTTCATAGTTAAACCTGAGATGTAGACCTGAGATGTAACCATTTTTAAAATGGTTAGCTTGGATTAATTGGCATATTTAAGGATTACCTTCTGCTAAGAAAAATCATGAAGAAGTTCAATGTACCTCAAAGAACATATCCATAAAGCACAATTTGCCTTTTAGAAGGTATTTATGCACATCAACATTTCTTGCATTAATGCCTTTAAACATCTCACAAATTGGTGATAAACTTAAGGCTGCTTCTGTGCAGAACAGCATCGTGCATAAAGAAAGAGCTGTAATGTAAGTGCAGCTGATATTTTTTTATTCAGAGGCTTGCTCTCGAAACAGCTCCTTGGGGGCTGGAGATGGCTTAGCTGAGAAGAGCACTTAGTGTTCTTACAGAGGACCCAGCTTTCATTCTCAGGACTCATGTTGGACTGTGCACAAGCACCTGCAACCTAGCCTCAAAGAATGGGATACCCTTTTCTGGGCTCACAGTTCCTTGTACTCACATAGGAAATTATGTCCCGTATTCATATAAGTAAAAATAAATATAAATCTTTTTTATAAAAGAAAACCATTTATTGCCTTTAAAGATTATTTTGCAAATTGAAATGGGTTGCCAAGGGATTTGCATTCCTCTGTCAAGACGCTTTTGAAAATTAGGTAGCTTACTTAGGGGGTGATATTGGTACTTGGATATAGGAAAGTGAACTAAATAAATGCCTTAAATGCTCTCTTGAGTCAAGTGGAAAGAAATGACACTTTTTTTTTTTTTTTTTTGCTAAATTCACAATCTTAGTGTGTCAGGTCCATGCCTTATTTGGCACATAATCCAGCTTAAGGTATTTGTAGCATGCCTTCTTCCACATGAGGCAGGAAGCCTGAAATTGTCCTTCCTTCCCCTTCTTCTGACTTCCCTGTCAAGTTTATACATGTTCAATAGTTTAAAAACCTCCTGTTATAAAAAGATGGGTCAGTGGTAAGAGCACTCTTGCTCTTCCAGAGGAACCAGGTTCATTTCCCAGCCATGGTGGCTCACCACTATCTGTAACCCCAGTTTCAGGGGATCTGATGCCCTTTTCGGGCCTCTGAGGGCACCAGGCATGCTTAATGTGCACAAACGTACAAGCAAGCAAATCACCCATAAAATCATGATGTAAAAAAAAAAAAGTTGACTTAAGAAGGACAAACATACAAAAACAACCAAATTACAAAACCAAGCCATAATACTGCCTTCAAGTAAACAAAGTTCTGGAAGGTTACTGGCTTTTTTTTTTTTTTTTTTCAGAATAAGAACAAAGTCTTCAACTGGACCTTTAGATGTAGTGGAGATTGGGGAATGTTGGAAATGCTGTCTAGAAACCATTTGCTTACTAGATGGCACCAGAGCAATTACCATTTGTTGATGCTTGTTAATCGTGAGACTCTATCATTTTTTTCTTTTTTAAACATTTAAGTTTACTTCTATTTTTGAGATTATAATAACAGCATTTTACTCCCTTTACTCCTGTCCAACCCTTCCATATACAACTCCTTGTTTTTTTCTTCAAATCCATGAACTCATTTTTAATAATTGTTGTTACATGACTTGAATATATATAAATAAATATATATATATATATATAATATATAATCCTAATTATAATCTTCTCAGCCTATATAGTGTATTTGTATGCATATTTTCAGGGCTGACTATCTGGTGTTTGATAACCAGTTGGTGTGTTCTTCACTGGAGAAGACCATTGCTTCTGCTTTTGCCAGTCCTTTGTTGTCTATAATTATCTGTGTAGGGTTGAGGCTTTATGGGCTTTCCCGTCTCCACTTTGGTATGTCTATGGTTTTTGTCCTTGTTCAGCTTATGTTTAGGCAGTCATATCATTGAGACTTTATGGGTATAGCTTCCAACATTACCAGGAGAGATAATATCACAGTGAACTTTAAAAGCAAGTGTGACTATTCCCATTGCTCAGTTGACCAAAATGAAACAGAGAGGTTAAATGATTTGTTAAGACAATAGTTTTTAAGTTGTAAATCAATTTGGAAGCCAAGTGTTCTTGCTACAGAGCCTACCAGTCTAGCCACTTCACCCATCTAAACACTAAGATTAAATGTTTTTCTCATACTCAATTTTGACTAAAAATATGCAGAATCATTTAAGGAAAATGCAAGGAGGAAGTCTGCAATAAAGTATATTAACATTCTAGCTGAATTTTGAAGAAAGCCATCAGATTCAGGCCACTTACAGTTTAAGGTGCTTACAAAGAACTACAGGCCACCAAGGAATACTGAAAGTGAAAGAACTGAGTCTATTCCAGGGAAGAAAACAAGAAATGATCATCCAGTAAGAAATAGTCAGTCCTGAACACATATACACAGAAGTAACATTATACAAACTGGGTAGGTTGTAATTAGGGGCAAAACTACACACACACACACACACACACACACACACACACACACACACACAGATAAACACACACAGATACACAAACATATATACACACACACAAACCACACGCACATATGTATGTGTATATTTGTATGTCTGTATGCAACAATAATTAATTTTAAAAAGGTTATAAATTTGAAAGAGAGCAAGGAGAGGTAAATTGAAGGGCTTGGTGAGAGGAAAGCTAAGGGAGAATTATGTGATTATAATCTCAAAAATAAAAATAATAAATTTTCAGGATAACTAATAATATCCACATACTGGATATTATAGTAGAATTGTCTTCATTTGTAAAAGTACAAATATATAACCAGAAGTTATGGACATTCACAAGTATTTCACATGGGCTATATAGAAAGATGAAAAGTAATAGTGATGCCCTTTAAAGTAAGTCTCTATCAACATAATCCGCTTGGTGCCAAATAAGCCTATTTGCAGAGATATTTCCCTCTCTTGCTTCCTTCTTCCATCTCTCAGTCCCTACCTTTGTCCCCTTTTCCTTCCTCTGTTTTATACATGGAAAGAGTGACGCATTTCTTGGTAATGACATTTTCATCACTCCAAACACAATGCCTTTACACACTCACTATCATTCTGCGTTTTCTCCTTTCCCAGATTTCCATCACTATTCATTTCTTTTATATCTATGTACAGTGCTGCTCTTTAAGGACATGTTTTTTCAAGATCCAGTAAGTTTTAGCATGTATGAGTACTTCATTTCTCTGTATTACAGAGCAATATATCATTGTATCAAGATACAAAACATTGTGCATATATTCACCAGCTGATGGATATTTATCTTGATTCCATTTGTTGATAATTATGACTAAGACTCCTGTGAACATCTGTTCACTCATTTTGAATGCCTATATTTTAATTTCTCTTACATATCTAACAAGGAATGTGTTCGCTGAGTCACTTTGATACAGCTGTGTTTAACAATTTGAAGACATTTGTCAGGTTTTTTTTTTTTTTTTTTTAAGAAATTGAAGGATTTTTACATTTCCACTGCCATCTGCTTTCTCTGTATCTTCGTCAACACTTACTGTTCTCTGACTCTGGACTTAAGTGCGTTGCAGTGAATGTGAAGTAGTACCTCATTTTCAGTGTGCTGGCATTTCATTAATGACCGGCAATGTTCAGGATCTCCTCATATGTTTAATGGCCACATTTGTTTCTTAAAGGAATATCTATTCAAATGCTGTCCTCACCTTTCAGAGGCTTGTCTCCCTCATTGCTGAGATGCACAGGTTCTTTTTTCTGTGTTCAGGATGTAAGTTCACAGATTTCCATTTGGAAGGCAGTGCATTGCCCTGCATATATATATATTACAAACCGTACTTGTTTTACATCTGCCAATCCAGTTGCCTATCTTAATGACTCTACTTTTATACCAGTTGATTTCTGCTTATTAATAACTTATATTGATAACTTTGGTTTACTTGTGTTTCTCACAGCTCTCTTCTTAGACACATTCTTGATATTATCTGTGTTTTTAATTTTTGATTCAAATATAACCCTTGAATTTTCTTGGTCTCATGTTTATATACTTTTTGGAAGGTTTCTAACACTCAAAGTCTATGGTCTAGTTGGTCTTTTTTTGGTCTAATCATTTATCATCAGGATAATTAGTTGGCTTTTGTGAACAGCCCAGCTTAGATGGGTCAAAACATTAGTCAAAAAAACTAGGATTAGTATTTCATTTGGAATGGAAGATATTGGGTAATATAGACTTCTCAGTCCATTAGAATGGGTTTCAAGAATAAAAGAGTTGACTGTCAGGCATTATTTTTACATGGTTGGTATGTAAAATGAATAAAAAAATTCTTAATAATAATAAGAAAAAAAGAATTTCAAAAGAACTTGCCCATGTCCAGTAGCAAAACTAAAACTGAGAAATTAATCTCAAGTTATAGATAGTAAGGCCTTCATTCCATTATGTTGTCTGCAGGTGAAATTTAAAATTTGGCTTGTAAAGTTTTCTCAGTATGTATATGATGCATAATAAGTATATAAAAAGCATGTGGGCCGGGCGGTGGTGGCGCACGCCTTTAATCCCAGCACTCGGGAGGCAGAGCCAGGCGGATCTCTGTGAGTTCGAGGCCAGCCTGGTCTCCAAAGCGAGTTCCAGGAAAGGCGCAAAGCTACACAGAGAAACCCTGTCTCGAAAAACCAAAAAAAAAAAAAAAAAAAAAAAGCATGTGAGTATTTTAATGTAAGTACACGTGCATTTAATGAATTCTCAGTATTTTTATTCCTAATAAAAATCATGAAATTCTGAATATTCAGTTATTTTTTGGAACATCTAAGTCAATTGCTGGAATACCCTACCAATGTGTCAGTGAACTATGACAACCTGCCTTGTGAATATATCTGGATTGCTTGAGTGTACAATTTCCTTGTGTCTTATGATCTTCCTAGTTTCCTGCAACACATCTTGAAACACAGTAAGCAACTCAAAATACATTACATTGGATGCTAATTGAAATAAAAATTATAAACTGGAAGGAATTTGGTATAGTGCAATTCAGTCAAGATGAGGTTATCCATGCATGTCACCAACCATGAACTTATGAGCCTCTTACAAAATGAACTTCAGCCAATAAATAAAGGGTTCTGCATCTTGACATGGGCTGCTTTCCACTGTATCGGTGGATGAAGAGAAGGAGCCCATTTGCTCCTTCTCAGGTTTCGCTGTGTAAACTATGGCCACTGTACTCCATTCTTGTTTCTTGGCACTTTGAACAGAAAGCAGCCAGCACTGAGGACATCAGTATACCTTTAAGTATAAGGAAAAAAAAATACTTAGTGATTGCTACAAATGGAAAGAAAGCTAGCCAAAAGTGAGTATAGCTAAAAATGTAACCTAAATTAAGGTTCTTGTCCCAAGAGGGATGTGAGCAAAATAATTAGAGAAGAAAATTTTGTCATTGTGTCATCTTGAGGGAATATTTTGTGTGTGTATTTCAATTAACTGTTCAATTAAATATGCATGGCCTGAAGGTAGCACCCTAGGGACATTGCTAGCCTCAGGCGAGACCCTGGGGCCTTGAGAGAATGTTCCAGATTTTAAATAAGACCTCAGAAAGTCCTTGGTTGATGTTTTGGTAAATCATGCAAGATGAGTTTTAAAAATCATTTAAAAATTTTAATGACTTAAAATTTACACATATTTTAATCTGCCTCTTGTCAATCAAATTAAATTTCTGTGTTGCTGTGGGATGTTCTTTATGTTACGTGTTGCTTGATTGGGTAATAAATAAAACAGTGATTGACCAGTAGCCAGGCAGGAAGTATAGGCAGGACAAAGAGAAGAGAATTGGGAAAAGTGGAAGGCTGAGGCAGAGAGACCTGCCAGCCGCCGCCATGACAAGTGAGATGTATGGTACTGGTAAGCCACGAGCCACATGGCAACTTATAGATTAATAGAAATGGGTTAATTTAAGATAGAAGAAGTAGGTAACAAGAAACCTGCCACAGCCATATGGTTTGTAAGTAATATAAGCGTCTGAATGATTATTTTATACTTGGGTTGTGGAACTGCAGGGGGCTTGGTGGGACCTGGAGAGAAGCTCTCCAGCTACACTGTGTCATGCTTTTTAATGTATTGTTACACTTTTAATTGAAATGTGAAGGAAATATGTAAAATTGATAGATATCACAGTCCAAGAACCCTTGTTAGTCTTGACCAACTTTGGTAATGAGCATTTGCAGCACTTGGGGACCTTGTTTTGCAGCCTTCTGTGCTGAGAACTCTTCCTAGATATAAGTTATTCAAACACAGCAAGCAGTTATTCAAAAATTCCATAATCATTATTTTTGCTTCATGTTTTGTTTTAGAGTTCTGAGACAAGCTCTCACTATACAGCGGACTGGCTTTAAACTTAGAATCCTCCTGTCTCAGCTTTTCCCGGTGCTGAGTTTCAAAGTATATTCTCCCTTGCCAGACCCTATTTTTGTTTTACACACACTATGATATGTAACTTTTACTGTTTGAAGACTCTGGCTGTATTATGTGGGTGATACCATTCACAACATTTCATATATTCATAGATCATTCATTTTTCAACACTACATGTGTTCTGTGGTGAAAACATATCACAGTGTTTATTCGGTGTACTCTAGATAAGGAGTTTGCTTAAAGCTTAAAGCAACAAACCTTATTGATATAAAATTCTAGTGTCTCTCCTGAAAAAAATGTTCTGTGCTAGAGTATCGTAAAGAAAGAAATTGTCGGGTCAACAGAAAGTTTTCAGTTCTATTAAATAATCGAAATGATAGTAGATTCAAACAACACAAATGCGTCTGAAATTCAGAAGTCTGAATTACACTTTCACAACTGTGCTTCATCCCAAGCCCCTTGACTATCCCCATCCATGGAGCTCCCTGAAGTCTTTGGAAGCTATCCTTGTTGACATCACCTTTACTTTCTCAGTCCATGGTTACCACTCCTCTCTGATTATGCATCTGCTTCTTTCTCATAGGAACACTTGTCAACGTATTGAACTCACCCAGGGTTGCCTACGTAAGCATACCCCTCAAGAGCCTGCATTTAGTCACATCATCTCACTTTCTTCTGTCAGGTGAAGTGGTTCCTTCACAGGTTCTGATGATGATTCTGTGACTCTGTTTGGGAGCATCAGTCTGCCTGTCACACAGGCAATGCTGAGTCTCAGTTTTAGTGTTCACTGTGTTGCCAAACATCTCTTCAAAATGTACCACCAGCAATATATAAAGATTTCTTTCTCTGCATCCCCATTAATTGTTCATAGTGTTGCACGAGACTCTTCCTGGGAAAATGTATGGAAGGTCTACTGAATCCAGACAAAGCACCAATGACAGACCCAAGAGATGATGTTAGGGAAGTCTAATTTGGCAAACTGAGAGCATGGGTGAAAGGTCACTTTCAGGCTAGGGTACAGCTCAGAGGCAGTTGCATTACTGATCATATTCTACCCGAGATAAGCACCTACAGGAGCTCTCTGCACAACTTGCAAGGAGTTATGTAGACTTCTTCTCAGGCTGCGCCACTCATCAGAGAATCTCCCCAGCAATTGTTTACGGCCCTTTTAATGTTGGAAACGTCCTTGTGAATTTTGGAAGTTTCAGCTTTCCCAGACATGTGGTTTGTTCACTGCTTGTGTCTCACGAGTTTCTCTTCTTCCTTCAGGAAAGACTGTTTCAATTTATAGGAAATTGCTGTGTAGTCGACAAGAAAACTAAGGAAGCAACACCGCTTACACCTGTTTACTCCACATGTACATGTGTAGTTTTTTCTTGGGGGATCTACTCTCCTCATTGACTAGTTTTAGCTGAAATTTATAGTTTTAGTTGAATTTTAGAGATTCTTTCATATGCTTGAATACATCTAATTTCTTTCTGCAGCTATACATTATGTAGCCAAAGGTTCTTCATCAGCCTCTCTAGATACTTGTCTCTTTTTTTTTTTTTTTTTTTTTTTTTTTTGGTTTTTCGAGACAGGGTTTCTCTGTGTAGCTTTGCGCCTTTCCTGGAACTCGCTTTGGAGACCAGGCTGGCCTCGAACTCACAGAGATCCGCCTGGCTCTGCCTCCCGAGTGCTGGGATTAAAGGCGTGCGCCACCACCGCCCGGCGATACTTGTCTCTTATACAATGAAAATGCAAGTCTATAGATCAAGATTGTGGCTGTATTTTTCATTCTCTTCTTGGCTGAACAGAAACACTTAACTGTATATATTAAAAATCAATTTGTAATTTTTATTCTTTTATGATGAACATTCATGTTCTGTATTCAGTAGATCCTCATGTGTTTAAATGCCACAGAGTAATTAGTTTTCCTTTCATAATTATACCTGAAATTTATCTATAGTGGACTTAGGTTTATAATATCAGGGATGCATACAATTTTTTCTACAGATGCTCAATTCAACAATTTTTTTAATAATTTATGGATTTCTGGACAAAAAATATTTTTCACCATTAAAGCTTGAAGTAGTGAAACTGGGTTACTGGCATAAGGATGTAAGAATGATTGGAATCAATGTGTCCTATTATGAAAAGAATTCATGAAAAATTACCAGAAGAAAGTATCTGGGAAGATAGCAAAATGGTTTAGATGCACTATTGCTTTAAGATACAATAGAAAAAAATTAAATCATGTAGCTCATATCTTAAGGTTTGCAGAAAAGAAAGTCCTGGGGTTTTGTAATAAGATATACCAAAGTTCCAACCACATATAGACAGCTGGTACTGCGGGTTCCTTGATGAAAGAATGCGTTGGTGGAGCCTGAGGGGCTTTTCAATGGCGGAATACAGGGGCATTCAAGTATTATTTTTTGAACTTCTGATTTGATCAATCACTTAATCCCCAGATTTCACCTGAGACCTCATATGAAGCAATAGTCAGAGAGCAGCTTAGGCTGAATGGTATAGAGGGTTTTGTAGATAATTGTCTGGAAGTTTAGAAAGGGAAAGAGTGACATGTTCAGACTTCTCTCTGTGTCCACTTGGGTTCACCATGCAAGCTGTTTCTTTTGTTAATTTGTTCTTTTAGAATGTCATGTGTGAGTACAGCATTTATACCATTTCCCACCTTCTCCTCCTCTCTCCAACCCCTCCAGCTTATTTCTTTGCTTGGCGTTTCAGTGCAGAACAAGCATATAGAAGTAGAACCTGTGAATCCCTATATGGGCTGGCTTCAGATCTGACACACCTATGATCCTGTACACTGTTGAGGAAATAATTTTTATTTGTATGGAGAAAAATCTCTTTTAAATTGCTAAAACTGGGTCCAAAATAAATTAAAGGAAACACATAAATGTGACTCTTACATGAAATCAGAACATAGACTGCTATCATACGCACAATCAGATTAGCGATAACTCTGTATTAGATGAAGAAGCCTAAAGAGATCAGAAGTATAAAACAGTCTCTACCTGCTCATGCTCATTTTGTTGTCATCTTGGCCCTCTTTATGGTCTCTTTCTGCTGCCTCTCCACATCCTTCCTTATCCCATTTTGCAATTGTAACTTTCACATCTATAGGACATCATTCAGGTTTACCTATCTACCGAACTATATATAAAAGTGCTGTTTGTCCATGTCATATATTTCATCTGAAGGTTCTGGATCCTACAGTGAAGAATTCACAAATGAAAAGCTCATTTCCTAACAAACATATTTGAAGAAGTAGCCTGGAGAGAAATTGAAAACAATACCTTTCCTTGCTGATATACAAGGGAAGCCTGCCCTTTTCAGAAGAGACAGGAGAAGGAGCTAATGGGGGTGGGGGTGGGTAGAAGAGGTTGGGGACAAGGGACTTGGAGGAGAAGAGGGAGGAAGGGAAACTGTGATTAGGCTGGAAAAATTAATTAATTAATTAATTAACTAAAAATATAGAATCAAAACAGCATTGTGTGTTTACTTCAAAATGCAAAGAAAGACCATTTTTATCCTACAGAAAAAATTATTTTTAAAAGATCATAATTTATTGAAACTGAGGAAAGAAAAGTCTTATTAGACAATATGAATCAAAACTTGCATTTATAATAAGGTATTAGTGTTTAAAAACCTTAGGTCCAAATGACATTAATAATCTGTATGAAAAACAGTAAAATCTCAAAACTTCTTTGAAAAATCTAGTGACCTGCAGTTATACACTGCAGTGGAATAAGAGATAAGGGAAATATGATAAACCAGGAAACTGGAATACTATAACTAACAGTCCATGAGTGACTTTATATTAATATAGAGAGAGCTTTAGCAAGCATATTAAAAAAAAACTGAACAAATGTTTTCTTTTAAATGAATACAATCAAAAAATTAAAAGTTACTGTAAGAAATAAATAGTATATCAATAGAGACTTGCATGGGAATTTTTAAATATTTATTTTAAATTTATATATATATAAATTTTTAAATATTTATTTTAAATTTGTGTGTGTGTGTGTGTGTGTGTGTGTGTGTGTGTGTGTGTGTGTGTGTTTGTATTGGCGGACTGAATGTCACATGAATGCAGGTGATCTTAGAAGTCAGAAGATCATGTTAAATCCCTTGGAACTGGAGTTACAGGTGGCTGTAAGCTGCCTAATATCTACTCTTGAAATAATTCTCTTTTTTCTTTCTTTTTTTATTTAAAATTTTTTCATCTTACATACCATACCCAGTTCCTCCTCTCTCCACTTTTCCTATCCCTCCAACTTCCTCCAATCCCACCCACCCATCTACTCCTCAAAGGGAGTAAGTGCCCCCTTGGGTAGTCAACAAAATCTGGCTCACCAAGTTGAGGCAGGGCCTAGTCCCTCCCTGCTGCACCAAGGCTGAGCAAGGTATCCCACCATAGGGAATGGGCTCCAAAGAGCCAGTGCATGCACCTGGGATCAGTCCTGGTCCCACTACCTGGGGCCCCACAAACAGATCAAGCCTCACAACTGTCACTCACACTCAGAGGGCCTAGTTTGGTCCCATGCAGATTCCCCAGCTATCAGTCTAGAGTCTGTGAGCTCCTACTAGCTTGGGTCAGCAGTATCTATGTTTTATCCCATCATGATCTTGATCCCCCTTGCTCATATGATCCCTCCTCTCTCTCCAACTGCTCTCCAGGAGCTCAGCCCAGTGCTTGACTGTAGAACACTGCATCTGCTTCCATCAGTTATTGGATGTAGGTTCTCTGGCCTTGCCCTGTAATCAAATTAGTGACTACCCTAATTATCATCACCAAAATATTTCTTAATAAATAATGAGATAACCTTATAACACATACAAGAAAACATTTGTAAATTATCTGTCCAAAATAACCAATACATACCAAATGAAAAATCTGAAAGAACAAAGTTTTACTCAATAAATTCATCATCTATAGATTTTAATATGATTCACCCTCAGTAGAAAAATGAAACTTCATTTTAGAAACAAAATCAAAAAACCTAATAACCCTAAAAATCTATAGTTTTCATAAAAACATCAATAAACAATTATTAACTGAAATGTTGAGAACAATATTGCTTACAATAATAATGAACCCTAGGAGTAATTCTAATAAATGCCATGTAGAACCTTAGTAATAAAATATAAATCTCAAGGAAAGACATTAAAAGGCACAAAATAGGAATATTAGGCAGACATGCCCTAATATTTCCATAGATGTAAGTAAATTCAACCTACTAAATAGTAAGACATAGAAGATATGGCAATTATAATATCTTGATGCGTGTAAAGAGAAAATTATCTGGTGGAAATACTTTCCCAAAATAACATTAGGCACGGAGGTGGCTCTATCTCAATGTGTGATATTTTACATGTTGGAGGAAGAGGAGGGAAAAAGAAAGGAAGGGAGAAGAAGACAGGAAAATGGTTAATGAAGAAGGGAAAGTGTGAGGAGAGAGTGATAAAATGTGAATGTAATTTGTAGTGTTTATTGACTTATGTTATTTGGTAGAGATTATAAGCAGTAGGAACTCTATAGCATGTTGGTTAAATTGTGCAGGCTGTCCTGACTTATTTAAATAAAGTTTGTGGGATTTTTTTCTGTAAACAATCATTCATGTTTATGTTTTCAATTACTATAGTTCATTCTTATTACTTCTTTTAATTTTTGAGATTATAATTACATCATTTATCCCTTCCACTTTTCCCCTCTAAACCCTCCCATAATACTCTATGCTTTCTCTCTTTCAAATCCATGGCCTCTTTTTTCATTAAATAATTTTGGCTTGCATGCATGTATATGTATATACATAAATATTTCTAAGTATAACCTGTTCAGTCTGGATAATGTTACTTGTATATGTGTTTCAAAGGCTGACCTTTTGGTTTTGGATAACCATTTGGTGTGTTCTTCTGTGGGGAAGACTGTTTCTCCCTCTCTCAGCATTCCTTAGTTGCTGGTAGTTCTTTGTGTAGGGTTGAGGCCTTTTGAGCTTTCTACTCTCCACATTAACATGTCTATTGTTGTCGTTGTCTTTGTTCAGCTCTTGTTGAGGCAGTCCTGTTGGTAAGACACTGTGGGTGGAGTCTCTGACATTACTAATAGATACAATCTCACAGAAAACTCCCTCATCCTCTGGATCTTAAAATCTTTCCACCCTACCCCATCTTCCAAAAGGTTCCCTGAGCCTTAGGTGTAGGAATTGTTTTATAGATGCATCTGTTGGGACTGGGCTCCAAAATACTGAATTTTGATTGGTTGTGGTTTTCTGCAATGGTCTCTGTCTGCTGCAAGGAGAATTTTCCTCAATGAAGAGTGATGACTACTCTTATCTGTGGCTATACTTCATTCCAATGGCAGAATGAAATGATTGTGATAAAAACATCATGGCCAGTAATTCTAAAATATTTCTTATCTGACTCCTCATAAGTAAAAAAGCCAATGCCCAGCATAGAGTGCAGTATATATTTCCATTTACTTAAGTACTTTATAATTTTAAAAATATGAGTACAGTAATTTGTAAAATTATTTGCTTTTTGAGTTATTTTATTTAAGGTCTTTTTGCTGATAACTTGTCTACATGTAACTTTTTTCAAAGGTTAACACTAGAAAGGCCTATATTTTATCATTTGTAAAAAAATGTCATTAGCCTTTATTTCATTGTTCATGAGAATTAATGGAGAACTAGGAATCATACAATCTACTCCACATCCCAAGTAGAGTATAGGTAGCCTTTCTTGGTCTCAGTGCCATCTCTTAATCCTCAGAACCATCTGCCTCTATTTACTCTTTATCTTCCTATGCAGCCAGTATGTGGTAGGTATAATTGGTAACAATTATATTAAATAATAGTCCCACAATTGACAATATGTATTTAAGACCTAAGTATGAGGAAGAATAGTCAGTTAGTAAAACAAGCTAATTAGGCAGTGAATATAATGTCTAAAACACAGGATTTCCCCCTATCACCAAATGTTCTGAAGAAGATCTTCCAGGAGAGAGTAAAAAGAGGACTTCTTACATTTGGATTTTGATTAATTTAGGGTAACAGCAGTAGGATAATGACCCATAAATGTTTTGGAGTCCTTTGTGTCTCTATTCTAAAGAACATCAAGTGACAGCCTTTGAAGGCTTTATGACTACAGGTTAAACACAGATAATACACACTCCTGTTGTAGTGGAGATGATTTGCTCAGATGGTCACTCGTAATCACACATTAATCTGAGAAGTGGGTAATTACTATACACATAGCCATGCACAAATTTTAAAAAGTCACACTAGATGAGATTGTTGCCCATTGATAGAATACTGGAAGTCCTGCAGTCCATCAACACCACTCTAAAACCAAAACAAGTCACACCAACAGGACGTATGTGCAATAAAAATGGTAAGGCATAAAACTAGAGGCAGAAGAGAATAGTGAAAAATCTATATCTTTTCAAAATCCCATTTTCCATTTCTTTGAATATAAAACCAGAGAGTAGATCATTTCATAGTAGGGAAGCTTTTAATTTTTCAGGAGTGTTCACTACACCATTTTCAGGTTAGCCAATATTTAGAAATAGCAAGAACTTCATGTAGAAATAAAGAAAGAAAACGTGAAATAAACTATAACATGGAATCATACTATAAAATTATAGCCATTGTGTTATTATTATTCAGCCTTAAAAGAGAAAGAAACCACACCACAGGTAGCAACAAGATTGAACCTGTAGGGCATATCAAGATAATAAAGTAATCTTGTCAGCAGAATCAGGCCCATAAGTTTCTACTTGTATAAAATATCTAAAATAGACTCATAGCAACATAGAGAAGAATGATGGTTGCCATGGTTTAAAATTCCTTTTACCAGGTAACAGAGTTCTAGAAATCTGCTATTAACAAGAGTGTATTGTGTATTTAAAAGTTAATGAAGGAGGTAGATCTTATGTTAAATGTTCTGAAGGGCAAGAGCGAGAGCGAGAGGACACTAGCTTTTAGTAAATATATAATTAGTGATAAAAATGTTAAAAACAAAAAAGTAAAGGCCAACCACAAAATCATTAGAACTCACAGGAGGAAGCAACTAGTTTGAGAAGCATAAATCACTCAAAGTGAGCCCAATTTTTTCTACTTGGAATCATTGACACTATAAACAGAGTTAGAAAATGCATAGCTAAAATAGTTGATATAAGGATGCATGGGACAGAGGTACTGCAGCTGGTAAAGGATGATAAGTCTGGGAACTTTTGATATCATTGATTGATTTGTGAGCCATTCTCGTGGTGACAATAGCCAGTAGGGAGACATATGTTTTCTTCTTGGCTATAAGATGTCTGGACTAGAGTGATAAATTGGAAATGACCAGTCTCCAAATAATACTACAAATGAGGAGAAATGTTATATTTAAGAGGAGAAGGAACCCTGCTGCAGTTAAGATCTAGCTGTCCAAAGTTTCAGAGTTCAGAATTTGAAGCTGAAGTGGATGTTAGGCAGCAATACACTCACTGCCTATATACCTCAAGTGGTAGGAAACTAGGCAAATGACTGAGGAAGAGCCAGGAAACTCAGAAGTATTCACAGTTGATGTTGACAAGATTATTTCCAGGGAAAGACAAAGTCTTGGAGTAGGGGGAGGGATGCAGTGAGATTTGATAAATGAGTGATGACTCTTCAAAGATACTGAACAGGACAACTGAGAGATAAGTGTAGCTACTAAATCTAAGATAATGAGGGGTTTACTTTCCAAAACTTGAGAAAATTTAGTCCCTTCTTCTGGAAGAATATTTAATAGATAACCACTCAAGGGGGAATTAGTTATGATCTATGGAGAAAGTTCCTTGAAGAGAATGAGAATAAAATGTCAATGACCACAAGCAGAAAGACAGAAATGAAATAAGAGCACCAAGAATTCATTCTGAGAGACATCAAGCAATGAGGGATGATAAACAGCAGCTATATCAGAAGCCTAATGGCTTCATAGTCCCCTTTCAACAGAAATGGGAGAATTATTAGCCAGGAATGCAAAGTATTCAAAGTTCTCTTATTTTGAGGACTGTCTGAATGAATTTTAAATAGTTTGAATCAGTGGAATTTTACCATAGCTTTGAAAAATTCCCCATACATTGGAAATGAGTAGATTTTGCAGCTCTCTTCATATATTAACGTCTACAACTCCAGTTCAGATTCTTCCAATATGCATCCCATTTCTAATCAATAGGAGACTGTACCATTTGCTTGTTTATTTAGTGTCACTAACAAAACCATAAAAATGTACAGTACTGGAAGCATATGTAAAGACAATTGATTGGTTGAAACAAAGATATGGTATGTTCTGAATGCTCATATTGTTCAACAAATCCAAGCACTTTTTGATCTATATGTAGGAACCTTATTTCCAGAAAACCAGCTTCAGACTGGTTCAAATGAATCAGCTGGTTTTTTATACAATCAGTTTGCTACTTGATTTATTGCTTGATAAGAAAAAATCAATTAATTTGAATTTACTGCTGACCTCTGGGGTTATTGGAAATACTGACATTTTAACACTGATGGAGCTAAACTCTTGATCACATTTCGTTGATGGGATTCTTTATCATTTCAATAGACAAATCATTTACTATAAAATAGTTCACCTAAGTAAAATTAGACAATATCATACTTTTAGTGATTGTTATAAAAGTAAAAAAAACATAGAAACTATGTATTTTTTAAACCAGTTACCATGCACAGTGTTCACAAATTATGAGCTTTTTGCCTCTGTGAGATCGTTTTATCAAGTTTCCAGTAGATTTAGCATCTTAGTACATTCCAGTGTTGGTCTCTGTTCAGCAAGGTACATCCTGTGTTTTCTTTACTCTCAGGGTACTGGTGCTAATAGTTTATGTATTTTGAATATTGTCCATGCCAATAGACTATTCTTTTATATAACCGAGAAAAAAAGCTATGTTTAGTACTTCCTATTTTTATTTTCTCTTTGATTGTTTCAGCACATTTGATATAGCTTTGAAAGTCATAAATATAAAATTTATACTTTATTTTTGTTGTTGTTGTTTTCATGTTGAAGAAAGAAACAGAGAAACATTGCCCTTTTGTCTTATTCAAAAGAATCTGAAAAAATAACAGAGGGTCTAAGAAGTTTCCCCATGATAAATATTAGCATTATAAAATTTCAGGCTCAATAAAGGTTTTCACATCTAATACAGAGATTATGACAAAAGTACAATGCTTGTGTTAAGGCATATGAAGAGGGAAAAGGTGATTGACTAATAAAAGTATGCTATTTGGGTCAGGCTAGTGTCTCCTGACACAGGGCTACCAAATTTAGAAACAGAAGTATAGGATGCTTTTGGCTGGTTAGACAGCTCAGTAGATAAAAGCTCTTGCCACACAGGCCTAGAAACCTAAGTTTGATCCCCAGAACCCATTGTGGAATGACATAATGGAATGTCACTTTCTGAAATCCACATGCATTCCACAGCATGTATGAATCTGCACGTATACATCATATATACAGATACATAAACACAATCACAGACACATACTAATAATAAATAAAATTAAAAAGACATATAGAATGCCTTATAATAGTTGGATGTCTGAAAACCATGCTCCAATATTAGGTGGGTCTCCTGTGTTGGACTGCCATGCCATCCTTACCAAATGTAGGGAGATTTTATCCATATTGAATGGCTTCAAGTCTGGAGACTGAGGACTGATGTGAGCATGGAAGGCAACACTGGATTATGTTAAAGCAGTGGCTCAGTTGCAGAGCAGAGAAACCTTATCAATGGAATCCACTGTGTGATCATAGGTCTCAGTCTATGCTTAAGGAGCAGACCAGAAGATATTTTATGCTTATTCATTTGCATAACCTGGAAACAGTGTTCATCACAGATTGCTTTAGCTGGGTTAAGATGTTTGATGTGTACTCACATATGTGCCATTCTATTTTATTTGGAACCTGGTTAATTTTGCTTGCCATCTAAGGGAAAAGACCCTTGCTTGGCTTGGTCCCTGTCTATTTCATTGGACTGAGATTTCTCTTCCATAAAAAGTAGTAATCGCCTTTCATAAAATTAGAATTTGCTGGCCAGTTAGACAACACACCAGGTAAAGGTGTGCCCATGAGCATAATAACCTGAATTTGATCCCTCAAACCCATATACTCAAAGAAGAAAACCAACTCCCACCAGTGGTTCAGTCATCTCCACACATGAATCAATGCGCACACACACACACATGTAGACCCAGGAATACACATATATACACAAAAATGATAAATCAACAAACATTAGTAATTATTAGAATGTAAATCTTCTAAATAGATATTTCCATAAGTGATAATTATTTATATATCCTGCATGGTGAATTACTATATGATCATTAAGGGATTATCGAATTAGCTATGGAAGAAGATGATTAGGTTCCAAATGTGACATCTATTTGTTGAACTGTTTGATCTTCTGAAGCTTCTTAACTGTTCTATGCTAGATTTTACTCATTTCATGAAATGGATCAGATCATAGAGGATTTTGTGGACTAGGTCTGGGCGCATATTTGAGTGCATTTAGTTTTGTGTGTGCAGTTGCACTCCATCATCTTCAGACAGTTAAATTTAGGGCTCAAATAGCTTGGAGACTAAAATCCAGGATATCCAAGTCCCTTATGAAAAATGGTATACTACTTCTACAGAATCTATATCCATCTTTTTATATATAGAAATCATCTCCTACAATTACCTATAATATTTATAATTATATTACTTTATAATACCCACAACAGTGTAAATGCTATGTAAACAGTTATTAGAATAAAGTTTTGATTCAGGAACAAAACCTGTACATACTCAAAAGCAAAACCTATACATACTCAGTGCAGAAAGTTATATTCTCCCAAAATATTTTCAAATTTACAAGTTCAATAAATTTCTGGACCCAGAGCCTGTGGGCTTAGAAGGTAACCATTATGTGTATGTCCATCTAATTAATTTATACTTGACTGAAGATGGTGCCTGTATATAGTCTTAGGACTATCAAGCCACAAATGATGAATGCATACCCAGTGTACGTTATTTTATTTTGATCTTACATTATTAACTGCCCCCAAAATCTAATCCCCTCTGTAGAACTCTAAAACACATTTTCAACAATTTAATAGCCTTATAAAATTTTAGTGTTTTGAGTGTTAATATTAAGATGATGTATGCCGTTTCCATTTTCATCATTTAGAAAAGAAGATATATGCAAAACTCATCAGTACTTGCAAGCCCAACAGAGAAAAAATTGAAAAATCAAATTAAAGATTTTTTTGTTGGAAAGAATGAGGGCAGTGTAACATTTAACATTGAAAAGTAAAGGGGAACTTGGTATTGGGAGGAAACGCAGGAAATGAGTTCTGCAGAGTTTGAGTCTGAAGATGCATGCAGTTCTACCTGAAGTCAGGAAGGATCATGGAAAAGGGAACAAGGACCAGAGGCTCTCCATTCTCAACAACTCCTGACAGACTGGGTAAGATCACTGGAACTCTATTGAGTTTATGCAATTGACTAATAGCTAATAGTTGTTTGCAGACTCTGCACATCTCTATACATCATTTTGACCATGGGTAACTTATCTTTAGAACTGTAGACATTCAGATGTAGAAGCATTTTAAAAGCTGTTGTAGGAATTAGCTCAGCCCAAACTCCTGAAAACACTCGATGCCTAGCCTAGCCCTGGAAAACATGAGAAATCTGTTCACAAGCATAGACAAGAATAAACCCTTTCTGGTCAAAATTATTCACGAGAAAAACGAAGGACATACATGAAAACGTGCAAGCAGCAATGCAAGGCAATGAGGAAAACACGTTCGGCACTGCACAACAGGCAGTTCCCAAGTCCCCCAAATCTCTTCAATTTCAAGTAAGGGGATGGGGACAAATGTGAGCAATGACGTCGGCAGGTCTCCTCAAAACAATTCAGGAGAAGCTCGTGAGATTGTGTTTTGATATAGGATATCACTTTTGACTGCCAAGAAGGCACCAGCTACGTCTCAATTCCCAGACATCATCTGTTAGTGCCTCAAGTAGTTTTACAAATTGATTCAAACAGGCTTTCAAGGGAACCCACTTCCCGTAATGGAGACTATCAGCGTCGTCTTGACAAGCAGAATTGTGCAGAGTTCCAGTGTTTCCTGTAGGAGGTCTAAGTGGGTATTTTTTCCTATTTGTTTTATTACTAAATCCTTCTGGAGAGGTAACATGTGATATAGAGAAGAAAACTTGCCGAACACGCAAGGAAACTTTAGTCTATAAGCCAAGTATTAAGAGAAGAAATCAAACTGCTTTGGAAACATGAAAGCCTGGTCTGAGAGATGAAGCTCACCGAGAAAAGTGGGCACACTTCTCACTGTGGAAGAAGAGAAGTCCACAGCAAAGCGGGCAGCAGGGTGGTGGTGAGAACGATAAAGGAAGAATCATGAATATCCTCAAAACCGCATTGCCAATGTTATATGCCCCGTTGATAAATGATCTACCAAATCTGGCCAGGTGTCATATGCATGCCTTTAATTATACCATGTTGGAGAAAGAGGCAGGTGGATCTCTGTGAGTTTGAAGATAACCTATACATAACAAGTTCCAAGCAAATAAGAACTACATAGTGAGACCACGTTTCAAAAAAAAAAAAAATTTCCCCAAATCTTAAATGGAAATTTTCTTAGTTCCTCATTAGAAGGCTATAGAATCATAGGATGAACTTCTTAATAAACTGTTGTTGTCTACCCCACTGAATATAAAGAAACAGTATACTACGGGATGGATTCTTAAATGATACCATGCCCAAGAATGATTGTCTATAAATAATAATCATGGATTGTTCTGTTCTTCCCATATGTCCCTGCTTCATCTGTGGGATGATCCTATAAGGTCAGTGATTTTATTATTTATACATTAAGGAAACATTGGCGTGGAGGAGTTATGTATCTTGTCTGAGTTCACTTAGGTGTGCAAGCTAGAATTTGAGCTTTTGGGCCTGTATTCTCAGTCCCCACACTTGCATGTTTGGAAGGAATGTATCTTAGAGACTACCACAGCACCAAATATTCTGTGAAATTTCACAAACAAGAATAGATTGTGGTTGTTTTATATTTGATTTGTGAAATAGACCTTATCAAGAGTCAAGCCCACGTTATAGTCTATGAGATCTCCACTTGGTGAAGGGACAGTACAAATATCACTCTCTTCATTTACATATATGTTCAGGTTGTTTGATTTTATCCCTGCACATGACTAGAGATTTACAAGATAAATCACAACCCATAAGCTCCTTTTTTTTTTCCCAAGAGCAGTCTCTAAGGTCTGATGTCTAATGCCCTGTGTTTTTGTTCACAAGTGAAAGCTGATATTAAACTGTTGATGACAGGTGTTGCTGCACATGCTCATGACAGGAGTTTTTGTACATGCCTGTATTCTAGCCTTCAGTGAGCCAAAGTGGGGTGATAGATCCTAGTCTGGGGCCAGCCTGGGAAAAAGAAGAAAACCCTGTCTAAAAACAAAATAAAAACAAAGGTTTTGGTGATTGTGCTGCACCTATTTAGGGAATGGATTCATTTAGAAAACTCATTTATGTATGTTGGTATTTAAAGCAATATATACTGTCAGTACTATGCATGTGAATTATATAGACTTTAAAAATGGTGTAATAATATGAACAGTAAAAAATTATTTCCTTTTATATCAGCATAATTTACACTTAAGGCTATAAAAATGAAATAAGCATTTTTGCTTGTAAAACAGAAAAAAATTTAGTCTTATATAGATAGAAGTTTACTTTCCAATATACAATAAAAAAATAACCAAAGCCCTGTATTCTAAGACCCATAAAATCTATTTCTAAAATTTATTTTAATTTGTGTGTATGAGTCTTTTGCCCAAATGTATGTATGTGCATGCCTGGTAACCATAGAGATCAGAAGGTGTCAGATCCCTTAGTCCTCTGAAAAAGTAACAAGTTTTCCAAATGCCCAGACATCTCTCTAGGCTTAAAATTCTACTTTGTCAGGACTGCTCTGTATAGCCTCATGCTATATGCCCATTTGGGTGACTATATCTTCTCAATCATTTGTCTTCAGTCTTTTTTCCATTAGTTAAAAAAATCATAAATAGTAGAATGAGCAAAATACTACACATAGTCTCTGTAATCTGGACTGAAATAATCCTTAACCAAATAGTGAATGAAACATCAAGATGTAAAACAAAAATACCACAGCGCATATCATGGTTAACTTCAGCAGTCAAGTTGACACAAAACCAGAGGCACTCAGCTGAAGCCTCGGTCAGATTGCCCTGTGGCCATGACTTTGATGCATTTTCTTAAGTACTAATTGGTGGTAGTGTGGGTCTAAACCACTGTGTGTGGGTGAGTGTCAACCCTTAACAAGTGTGCCTGGGTTATATAAGAAAGCCAGCTGTGCAAGCCAGAGAAAGAGCAATCCAGAAAGCAGCATTTATCCATTGTCTCTGCTGCAAGCTCTTCTCTTGCATATCCTCAAAGGTGAACTGTAGCTGGCAAACTGAAATAATGCCCTTCCTTCCCGTGCTTTTGCTCATGGTATTTCCCTGAGCAATGGAACCCAAACTACAACGAAGAGGAAGTAAAAGTAGAAGAGGGACGGAAGGGTGGAAGAGCATGCAACAGGAGTCCTACTTCTTCCATTCTTGTTGCTGTGACAAAATCCCCATGATAAAAAAAAAAAAAAAAAAAGCAGTTTTGAGCAGCAAGTTTTGTTTGACCCACAGTTCCAGGTGACCATTCATCATGGTGGGGAAGTCAAGGCAACAGGAACTTGAAGCAGGTAGTTACATTGCAACTCATTTAAGAGCACAGAGAAATGAGCGCAGTAACGCTTCCTACTCAGCTCCCTTTCTTCCCTCTTTTCCAGTCCAGGACCCAAACCTAAGGAATGATGCCACCCACAATGGGTTGGGTTTTCTCACATCAGTTAATGAAGGTCATCCTCTACACACATATTCACAGGCAAACCTTCTCTACACAACCCTTCCTTGAGATTCTTTTCACAGGTGATTCCAGATTGTTTCAAGTTGACAATTAAAACTGTCACAAGTTCTGCTGTAATAATTGAAAAAAAAAAAAGGCAAAAAACCCCCCACATATGAACAGTGTGGTGGTATAGATAAAAGTTTCCTTAGCTGGGAACAAGCTTCATTTGAACAGGAATAATGGGCAGAAGGAACTAGGCCCTGGATGGGGAGAACATTTTCAGCAGAGGAAATGGTACGTGCAAAAAGCTGTGGCAGAGGACGGCTCTTCCATTTAAAGACACATGAAGAGTAAGGGAAATTGAGATATAAGAGGATTCCAGAGAGGGAGAACTGGGGATACAGGGAAGGTTGGCTTTTGTATTGTTTATTTCTTGTTGGTTTTAGAAGGTCATTTGGGAAGGGAGTAATGAATGACAGAAGCAGATTTAGGTGTTATCTGTACATGAATAGAAGCTCAAATTTGGTCCTCAGCTGCTGCATTGGTTTCAGCTCAGTCTCTCAGCAGCTCATCGCTTCTCCAGCACCTGAGGTCCATTTACAGAATCATCTCCCTGCTCCTGTGATGGGCCTGCTCAGACCCAGTGGGTGGGTGAGAGTTGTTATAAAATTGTCTCTGTGGAGGGTTAGAGAATTCTTCTGCTGTTCATTCTTCAAAATAGTTGCTGCTGGGCTTCTCAGCATAGATCAGTAAAAATCATTCCTCTCTTTTCTTCCCAGAAAATCATTCAAGTGATATGTGTATTAGGCTGCTAGAGATCTAAAGATAGCATCACCATTGACCACCTGAGCTGGAAAACAGCTAACATCAATGGTACCATTGATTGATCTTATATGATTATATGAATAAACAGGTTTATTTACCAGTATTATAGACCTCCCACCTACGCACACCCATTTCCAACAGCAGTATATCAGGTCTGCATCATTGGTACTTAGCATGTCCTTCAGAAGAGCAGGTCTACTGTGCATCATACAATGGAAAACTGGCAGAAGATAAAAGGTGAGACAACATACCATCTAGAACCTTTTACCAGCCAGATATCACTCTCCCTTCCTTGGAGAGAGTGATAAGGAATATGTACTGACAAGTTTTATATTAACTTGGCACAAGCCAAGGTCATCTGAGAGAAGGGAGCCTCAGCTGAGAAAATGCCTACATAAGATAGGGCTGTAGGCAGGCCTGTCGGGCATTTACTTAGTGGTTGATGGAGGAGGGCCCTGTCCATTGTGGGTGGGGCCACTCCTAGGCTGGTAGTCCTGTAAGAAAGCAGGCTACACAAGCCATGAGGAGCAAGCTGGTAAGCAGCACCTTCCCATGACTTTTGCCTCCAGGTTCCTGCCCTGCTAGAGTTCCTATTCTGACTTCCTTCAGTGATGGCCTATGATGTGAAAGTATAAGTCAGACAAACCCTTTCCTCCCCTACTTGGTTTTGGTGATGGTGTTTCATCATAGCAATTCTCATGCTAATTAAGATAGTATGAAAAAAGAGAGGTGTGAATGGTCAATCCCCTACCCCAGGCAGGCTCTTAAAAGATACAAGAGAAATTCTTTCCATAGTCTAGAAACAAGGGTGTGAAGTGGAAAATGACCCCATTGATATTTGTATGCATTTTCATTTTTCTCTATGTTGTTTTGTTTCCTCAATGTCTTCTGTAAGGTTTAGGCTCACCCTTTTCATACACACTTAACCTAATAACATGTGACAAGGTGTATATTTCAAGCAACACAAACTTAGAATGCCAAGAGGAGCAATTAAGGCTTCTTTCCTTTCTATTTAAGTAGTTTCAGAATCACATGTCAGCATAGCAAGAATTCCTGAAAGATATAAACTGCAGAGCAGGTAGTACATATTACAAAACTGCAATGTTCATTAGAATAAGTTTGCCCAGCAGTCTTTGGTTGTGCATGCTTGTAACTGCAGCACTTGGAGATAGGAGGCAGGAGGATGTAGAGACTGAGACTGGGACATCTACTGATGCCTTCTCAAAAGCAAAACCAAACAAATATACTTATCCCTCATCTGTCTCAGATTGCTTTACTGAGTGTGTCGTAGCCTTGATCTACTGGTTAACTAGCAGCCTGGAAACATCTAGAACTATTCAAATCTCCAGCCTCTGAACCCCAGGAGATAAGCTTCGGCCAGGTGTTAGGCAGTAGGTGGCAGCAAAAGATATGTGAGTGCTAGAGAGTGGGGGGTTCAGAATATGCAATCCCCATCCCCCCTCTCCTGGATGCAGGTAAGCCTAGGACTGAGTTTATGACTTCAGTGTGGCCACTTTCTCTAGATTAGAGTAACGCTGCCTCCCTGTGCCCTGCATCTTCTATATCCTTCCTTGTGGCTCAGCGTCTCTTGAATCCCTTTTATCCTCACCCATTATCCTTTCCTTAACTACCACCAGTCACCATCTGTCAGGTGAAAGCTGTATCCAGAGTAAAAGCCTGGAATGCTTAGTATATGTTTTGAGAAGGACTGATTCCATTGCTCTCTGGATACATGTGGATATGTGTGGAATGTATGCCGTTTAAAATAACTTGTGCACAAATAAGATATTTCACTAAGTGATACTGTTACGGCAATCATGGATAAAGCCAAACCATGTGTAAGGAGGTTCTGCGGTAGCCAGAAAACGAGCACTAAAAATACACAAGTAGTGTTGTTACAGACAAAATTCTCTTAACGTGCACAATGTTTGCATATGAGAAAACAATCTTTCTCAGAATGAGAGGCAGAGGGATGGAGTGAAGGAGGGGTGGAGGGAGGGAGGGACGGAGGGAGGGAGGGAAGGAAAGAGAAGGAGAGAGAACTTTATTAGCATCCAAAATACATAACAAATAAAGGTCTAAGTCTCAATTTCTCAGTTTCTCTATGACTCTGGACTGGTTACTTTCCTCAAGTGTCTGCATATGAGGTTTTGAATGTTAAGTGAGGTGTAGTCTCTCTTTTATTAATTGAAAATAGATGCTTCTCTCAAATGATACTTCTGGACCACAAATTTCCCCTCCCTCAACTCCCTCCAGCCCTCCTCATCTCCCCTCTCTCCCAGTTCCATGGGTCTTCTTCCAAAAAGAGCAGCCCTCCAAGAAAGCACAACCAACTCATCTTTCAATACCTTATCACACTTCTTATTAGCTCTTTAAAGCTCGTTTTTTTTTTATTATCTGCAATACAGCTTTCCATAGTTATAATTACATGCAGACAATCCCAATCCCAAATATTAAATGGAAATTTCAAGGTTTTTTTTTATTTTATAATTTAATTTAATTTTACATATCAGCCGTGGATTCCCTTGTTCTCCCCCCTCCTGCTCCCTCCCAGCCCCCACCCTACCTTCTCTACATTCATCTGAAAGAACATGATGGTATCATTTGCCACACAGGCCATTTGCTCTCCCCATGTCTAGTGTGTCTGTGCTGCGTTAGCTGTGGGCCACTGGTCAATCAATAGCTGTTTCAGCTATGAGATCCCTGTGTGAGCACTGGAGTGCCTGAGTTCACCTTATAATAATTTTATAAATTAGCGTTTATTATAGATATGTGAGCATATGAGAAACACTATCTAAGGGCTCCGCAGCATTGGATATGGTTTCAGGCATTGACTGGGAGTATGGGAATGTGTCCCTCATGGATGAGGCAGGCCTCACAATGTTGATTCTCTGTTTTCACTGAATAACCTTGAGTTGTTATGAAGTTGGATGATGACGTCCACCTGGTGCCAGGCCATTTCCCATACAGTCTGTTTCCTAGAGTATGACTTCAAAGTAAGTGCACTTACCAATGCTACCATTAAAGGAATGTAAGATAGGATGGAACAGAAGTCTAAATGTTTGAGAACGTCTCTTACAAAACAAAACATAACAAACAAAACACCACCCGTGCACAAGTGGTAACTTCCCTGAGGTCACTTAGGTATTTCCAGGCCCAGAGAGCAGGAATGTTCTCTGTCACATTCATTGATGTTTCACAGCAGGGCTTGCCCCAGAGCACAGGCTTACATTCTTAGGACTGAAAGGAGCAGGGAGGGGTGTGGCACAGAATCACCTTCTGCTTTGGTCCCGGTGGCGTCAAAGCAGAGACACAATGACACAATGTCACCTCACCATGCCTGCTGTCTGCCCTTGGACAAGGCTGGACTTCTTTCCAATTATTTTTCTCTGTCCAGTGACAAGCACTAATATGAACAGACAAACAGCAGCATCCACTCTCCCTAACTCATTTTAAAAGGTCTTTTCTTCAGCTCTCTATTGATATCTTCCTGCAAAAGATCACTGGCAGAGACTGTCCTCCTTGTCATCTTGAGCTGTCATCTTCAGAACACATAGCACTCAGTTATCCCTGATTCAATTGCCCTGGGGTTTACTCCTTCACCTTACAGAACAGCCTACATTCTGTACTTCCTCAGTGTCTGTATGTGAACGCTGGGCACTCTCGATTCCAATAGCTTGCCTTCTGTATTTGGTACGTAGAAATTTTGTCTGTCATAGACAGCAATATCTCTATGGGCCAGTCAGCATCAGTGTCCTCATATACAAGATCCAGATGTGGTTAAGGCAGAGCTCTGCCATGAGCTGCTTTAAGGATTAAACAAGTATTATGTCCAAGAGGCTTAAATAGTGCCTGACACATGGTGAATGATGCACATAATGTTAGCTCTTATTATTAGAAACATTTCATTACAACAGTGATGCTATTATAAGTCTCATTCTGCTGAAGGCAAATTAAAGAATAGGGAGGTTAAACAGATTTCTTAAAATCGTGTAGCCAATTAGAAAAACTCAACAAATGGATTCCCAGTAAAGCATTTGAAACCACAATATATAGAGACCAATATTGAATTCAATGTTCTAAATTGTCCTTAGGTCAGTAACACTTGATTTTAAGAAAACAATATTTCTGAGAAAAAAATAAAAATTCAATGCATAACATGTTTGTGGTAAGTCACAATCTTAATAAAAATGATGGTAGCTTTTGACATCTCCCTACAGATACAGAAATATATATATATATAAAACCTAGGACACAGAACAATTCTTTATGACAACAACCTGTTTTCTGTCTTTTAGTTCATTATCAACGTCTAGGGCCAACTGTATCTATTGCATTAGAACAATCTAATCTTAATGAAATCAGAGATTAATGGCTTCAAACACTCTAAAGGTTGTTACAGTGGGAAACAAAGGTGGTGGAACTGGACCACTAAGTTGCCCCAAGGTAAACTGGAAGCTACCTGAAACAGAACAGATTATATTGGTGAGTACTAGACTCGCAAAGCACTTTGATTGAAATGAGAAGTTAAAAAATGATGAGAGGAAAACTTGATCTCAAGGAAAAACAATTAGAGCTTTGGGAGACAAAAATGCAAAAGATACTCAGACAAATCACAGATTTCCTAAACAAAAAGCACAGTTCGGAATGGTGTGAGCTTAAGCACACACATGAGAAGTCAAATAAGCCTTTCTTCAGCCTCTCTGGAAGGACAAAGCAGCTTTCTTCATATGGTAAACATGTGAAGACAATTGCTAACAAACGTAAGGCTTTTACTAAAGTTTACATTAATTGAATAGTGAAGTGTGGAGCTCAAAAGTTTCCCTCAGATGTTAAATTTTTGTAACAAAAAATGTTTTATGCATCTTCTACTTTTCCATTCTCAGTGTAAGCTCATAAGAGACAATGATTTTCTACTTATTTGCTTGTTATTTAATTATATTATTTTTGCATTTCTAGATAATAAGCATCTAAGATCATTTCATTTAAATATTTAATAAAAAAAATAGATACAAAATCCCCAGCACTGCCAGGTAGTAGCAGCACATATCTTTAATCCCAGCACTTGGGAGACAAGGCAGTAGATCTCTATGTTTGAAGCCAGCCTTGTCTACAGAATGAGTTCCAGGACAGCCAGAGCTACAAAGAGAAACCCTGTCTCAAAAAACAAAACAAAACAAAAAAAATCACAGCCTTGGGGATACTGAGGCAGGAGAATTTCACGTGAATAGGTAGACTGGTCTACAAACTTGGATTACCTAGTGAGACCTCCTCTCACCCTAGTCTAGCACCCCAAACAAAAAAAAAATGTGCATGTATTAGTATAAGGGCTGTGTCTCAACTTGAGAAACAGAACATACCGGCTGGGAGTGGAGCTCAGAGAAAGACTGTTTATGTGGCTTGTGTAGTGGCCTCATGTTTGAACTCAAGCACTGAAAATAAGTAAAAGAAAGAAAACTAAATAATATAGCTAGAATAATTTTAGCTGGAATAATCCAGCTAAAGCTGTGTTGGCCCTTGCCAAAAATAAAAGCCACTATCCTCAGGCTATGTCTTATTAATTTTTATTGATCTAGAACTGCAATAGGAGAATCTGTCACCATATTTCAGAAGGCAAAGTTAAAGACAAGTTGATTCGTCAATGATAGGACTCATAGCTCAGTTCCTTTTCCTTTGTGAGTTGAGCTTCATTTAGAAGGTATTGGCCACTTCTTTCCCTAGCTATACAACTGCCTTTAACCCTGAGGGATGAGGGATGCTAATGATGCCTACAGCCTCACTGATTATCAGATTTCGTCCTTATCCAGGCAGGCCTACTGAGGTTTGTAAACAGGGAGGGGCTAGCAGAAGACAGATAGCAGAAAGAGTAGATGTGAGGTTTTTATATACTTTTCAGGGTTTCATAGCTCTGTAAAAATTTTAGTTATTAATAAAACAATTGATATGTTCTCTTATAAGAATATAGACAAAATACTAAAAATCATTGAAAGAAAAGTGGTATTATTCGAGCAACACAAAAAAGGCCTTTTAGTCTAAGCATTGCCATTTCTGAGAATATTGTTCTGGATTACTGTTCAGCCTTACCTGAGTGTTAAAGAAAATAGGCGTCATGTCATCTCATGAATTAGACTTTGAATGCTGACAGCTTACAAGTTTACATAGCAACAAACATCCTTCCACAGATAATAATCTGATGAACTGTAAGGTTTGAGAACTAGTGAGAGTAGCAGAAACAGCTAACCTAAAGGTATTTATTCTACTATGAAAACAGAGGCACTAAAGACCCTTCCTTCTGGAATCTTGATTTGAACAGCAGTCATTCTGACTTCATTTCTGCAACCTAGAACCAACCTGAGCTGGTAGCAACTTCTATTCCTTAGAGACAAGGAGAAAGAGGAGCAGAGGAAGGGCAAGGGACTCTAGAAAAATATCTCTGTAAGCCACTGAAATGGAAATAATAACGCAATTAATTTCTTTTGTAGTATTCCTGCCTGATAAATGAAAAATATTAATATTGTTTCACAAAGAAAATGTGAAATTGGATTTCTCACAACATGATGTTGAAAATGCTTAGACCACATGCCAGTGATAGTTTTCTATTTTGGCAAAATGGAGTTTTAGAATATTATTCATCATCATTGTTTGTGGAAATATGTCACATAAACAAATTAACACCACTATTGAGTATCAACCAAGACAGTATTGGTAAGTGTCTTAGGTAATTTCACACAAGTTTCATTATGGGTAAATTCCTGCTTGGAGTGACTGCTTTGCATTAACGTTTTGAAGCTTACAGTGCTTGCTAATTACAGTGTTCTGAATTGATTTTCCATAAATATCCACTTAGTGTATAATAGCATTGATTGGAACAATTATAGAAGGGCCTGAAAATCAGAGATAGGCCAATATAGGGAGAAATGAGGGTGAGATGTATGATCATTCTTTAGCCTACATGTGAAATGGTCATATTGCAGCTGTAACATTCTCTTGGCACAGGTGTCTGGAACCCAAAACAATCACCTAAATATGCATATCTGAATTCGTCATTACAATTTAGCATCCTTCCTGCCCAGTGCAGAAACACTAAACAAACATAGAGAATTTAGGACCCAATATATAAATTTGCAATGAAAAATCAATATTTTCATGGTGTTTGCTTGGAGCTGTCCAGCACATATGACCAGATGGTTTCAGAAACCACATTGCTTTCTACCCATTAGTTTTGAGAGTGTAGATATTTCCAGCCATTAGCTGGTGAAATGGTGTGTTTTAAGGTTCCTAAATCCTGCAGAAAAGCATAGAATACTAAGAAATTTAACGGTAAAGTTGAAGTTAGAGTTTGGCTCAAGAATTCTTCCATGAGAAAGACCACTTAGTGGTACAAAGAATATTTTAAAAAGAAAAACACATTTATTTGTATTTTATGTTCATGAGTGTTTTGCCTGAATGTATGTCTGCACATCAAATACATGAAGTGACCATGGATGCCAGAAGAGGGAATCAGATCTCTGGATTGCAGTTATGAGCCACCCTGTGGATGCTCTGAGAGGAATCTGAGTCCTCTGAATGAGCAGCCAGTGCTCTTTACTGCTGAGTCTTCTTTCTCGTCCCCAAATATTAAACTTTCAGGTGTCATTTGAAAGACTGAGCCATCTCTTATTCTATAGATTTCTGCAATAAGTTTGTTTCTTTACAGTGTGAAGAGAAATTTTAAAGATATATTTCAGGGTGAGTTAATTTGCTATCAACAGAAATTCCTTGCTAATCATAGGTCTTGGAACACAGAATAAAGGAGATGGAAAAGTCATTACTAAATATAATCCACAAAGGAGAATGCCTACATGATGCAAAACCACATTAATGATCTTTATTTTCCTCATAGAGATATTTCATACTTGTATCATTTAGTTCCCCTAAATAATTAAGTTGAGCACTCTATGAATCACTTTACATAGTCTCTTTAGTGATAAGTAAAATCCTTGAGAGTGAAGACCCTTCATCTCCTTTGATCAATGACAGCAACTAGCACTGAACCGCTTATTTCATCTAATAATATCAAAGATTTGTATAGCATTGATGATGTGATGAATGTGAGTATAAATCTTTTAAAAAATTCTTTCCATTATGATAATTGCCCAATCCATGTGTGCAAGTATGAATTCCATTTTGCACCTGTGAAGACTGAGTGAAAATATAGTTATTCAACTTGCCTTAATTGAGAACAATGAGTTTTCATTGGAAAGATTTATGTGGAGGAAGTGGATTCAGAGTCTTGGTATTTTAATTGTAAAAACGAAGTTATTATTTTTTTGTCTTTTAAAAAATATTTACTTATTTTAGAAATAAAAGTGAACAATGTGTACTGAGGGACTTTGATATATCATAGTTTCTTTACTATGCAGTGAGGAATAGAATAACAGATGAGTCCTAGGGGAGGTATGATTTTAAATAGGGAAGTACACATTAAATGAGCCACATTAGAGAGTGACGAGGGAAGGGTGGGCAATCAGAGTGCTTTAGATTGGTTGATGAGGAAAGAACCCTCTTAGGAAATGGCAATGAGAACAAAAAAGAATGAGGAAAATCCAGATGCACAAAAAGCAGAAAAGAATACAAGCATAGAGAAGGCACATGAAAACTCAGTGGCAAAAAAAGAATCTCAAGTGCTTGAATAAACAGTGAGTCATCCTGTTCACATGGGCTGAGAAAGGTGTGTTCTGAATTACTTATGTCTCTCCAAATTCGCAGTTCCTTAGATCATGGCTGTATTTTAACACAGAATATTTGGTACATTACTATGGTAACAGAGGTCATGTGGTTTTAGGCTAATGTGACGGGTTTGCTTATAAAAGGATGAGATTGGCATGAGCAGAAGAGATGGAGAAGGCACATAGAGAAGATTACTAGGAACCAAGAGGAAAGAGATGAGAAGCAAACAACCAAAGTTTGCCTGAATCATCTTTAGTCACTGTGACAGCTGATATTTGTTGTCAGATGGATACCTTTAGGAAGAGGAAACTCCCGTTAAGGAGTTGCCTCCTTCTGGTTGGAGGCCCACTCTGGGAGGAGTCCTCCTTAGGCAGATGGTCCTGACTTTCATGGAGGAGGTGGGAATGGGGGGTGGGCTGGGGGGAAGGTGAGGGGGGCCAGAGGGGGGAGAACAAGGGAATCCGTGGCTGATATGTAGAACTGAATTGTGCTGCAAAATTAAAATTAAAATTAAAATTAAAAAAAAGATATGTAGCTGAGCAATCATGGGGAAGCCACTGTTCTCTGCGTTCAGTGCTTCATTTCTTGCCTCCAAGTTTCTGCCTTGAGTTCCTACATTGGCAGGACTACACAATACTCAGATCATGTAAAGGTCTGCAATTTGAATAAATGTTGATATTTGAAATACATTTTAAGAATAAAATTACCAGAAGTTGCAAAGGTAACAGAGAAAGATCTTTGTAGAAACTAGAAACATGGACTGAATAAAAGCAATGAAGGGAAGGAGGACTAACACTGAGACTTTCTGGTATAGTATGTTTATACCAGAATTATATTGCCTGTGGGATACTTCTAAATGTTATTCCTTAAATTATGTTTGTCCACAGAATAAGGAGAATACTGAAACAACCAAAAAAAGTGCTCACTGAGCTATATTTCTCACACAGTGGGTAGATTTGAACAACTGTATAGACTCTACCACCTTGTGTTCTTAAATCAATTATTCAATGACTGAATCTATAGTTGATAGAAAAACAATCAGCAAGATATCTCTTTAGGACTACTCCACTCTGTCATGACCAAACAAACAAAAAACATAAATGCTTTCCAATATTTTGGTGATATCAATGGTGACTAAACTATTTAGTTTTTAATTACATTTATTTTTTATATAAGTCTGTACATACACATACCATACAATAAGCATGAAGCTTAGAGGAAAATTTCCAGGAATCATTTCTCCCATTCACCCACATAGATTCTAGGCAATATAATTCAAGTTTTCAGGCTTAGCAGCCAGTATCTTTGTTGAGTCACGTGTGGGGCCTCATCTACTTTTATAAATAAAGTTTTCTTAGAACAAAGCCACATTCATTTAATTTACTTTTTACCTGTACCTCAATTTGCTTAATAATGCTGGAGATGGCCAGGGTTGTCCAATAAAGACCTTTAAATGTCAGCATGAGTATTCATAATTAATCATAAACCAACAGAGAGTTTTTAATTATTATGGCCCTATAGAGTCAAAAGTAAAAGTACTTATTAGATAGCTTTTTCATATTTTTTGTTTTTTGTTTTTTTTTTGTTTTTTTTTGTTTTTTGTTTTTAAAAGTTTTAATTATTTTATTTTATATGCATTGCTGTTTTTTCTCCTGCATACGCATCTATGTGAAAGTGTGAGCTGCCATGTGGGTGCTGGTTGAACCCAGGTCCTCTGGAAGAGCAGCCAGTGCTCTTAACCACTGAGACATCTCTCCATTCCCTCTTTCTCATTTTTAAAATTATTCCAGCTGTGTGGTTTTTTTTGTAAAAATAGTTCTGAATTGTTGCCACTCTTGTGGTGATCTATAGGAAGGGTTGGCTTGAGGAGAGAGGAAATAAAAAACTCACATAGAAGAATACATGAATAAAATCAAATCAGAGTTCTGAAGGCTCCTTTGTAGCAATAGATCATGAATATTTGAAGCTCTAATCCATGTTGTAATTGTTCAAATCTGATACTCTAGCATGAGACAGTCATATATCATACCTACGTGAATAATATTTCTGTATTCCAGTAGAACTTCATTTATAAAAGCAGTTATCCAGGCCCCAAACTGTATTTCTGTGTGCTCTCTTGTAGATGGAAGACTATGGACTGTTCACCAATAGATGGATGAGAGGGAAAAGAAATATTATGTATGTTTTCAGTCAAATAGGATGTGTTGCACCAGTGTAGCATGTTATATGTTGAGTTTAATCATTGGCATTACTGGGAACATATGAAGTCCTCAGTTAAACACTGATCTAAGTAATTGGATAAATTTTGCTGGAGTGAATATAGAACATGAGAAAAAAGGCTGTAAGTTGTGCCAGAGTATCCACTGAGCTTGGGTGAATGAGAAACAGCCATAACATTTCTAGAAATCTGTATTTTCTTCCCAACATCTATTTTCTTTGGATTATGGCAATACATACAGGCTTTCAGGAACATTACACACTTTGCATTAGATACTTAATTAAATCTGTTACTTTCCTGGTTAGAATTGGTACATGATTTTCTGTTGGATTTAGTACAATTTTTTTTTCAACATAAGCAACAAGGACTTCCATGGTTAGTTGTTTTCATATTCCTAATGTACTATCAAGATTATTTGCTAGTTTCCAGTCATGTTCCTGGTATTCCATAAAAGCCCTCATAGTCTTTCTTTTCCTTCTACATATTTCCAGGTCTTTCTGCAGGGATCTTTACTACATTTTTGCATAGTAAGCAGGTAGAGTGCCTTTGATACTTGGCCTACTGGAATAGACTTCCTAGAATCTTCTTAGAATAATTTTGAGTTAACTTTGAACATGATGACTAACAGACAGTTCAATGGGTAAAACACATACTGTGTAATCACAAGTACCTAAGTTTGTATCCCTAGCAAGCATACAAAACCTAGGCATGGTAGTGTGGGTTTTATGACATCAGGCCTGGGTGAAAAGGAGATAGAACAAACCTAGAGGGTCACTGTATAGCCAGTCTAGTCAAATTATTGAGTTTCAGGCTCAGTAAGAGACCATGTCTGAAGAAGCAAGATAGAGAATAGTAAAGAAAAGCAGCCAGTGTCAACCTCTAACCTCCACATACCTGTATGAGAGGGTGCACCTATACACACACACATACACATACATGCATAAAGCACACACATGCATATACATGAACACACATAGAAGAAAAAAGAGAGGCTTCTCAGGAGATATAAATGTGAAAGCAAATGGCAGCCAATATTTCAGGGCACAGCCAAAGGTCCTCCTACTTCAGTTAAATCATCGTTAATTTTTGTGAGTTATAGGACAATGCCTCAAAGCTACGCAGAAGTTGTCAGTATTTCTGTGGGTTAACCATTGTAGCAAGGCTAAAATTCTTGAAAGATGAATACAGTTTTAGAAGCTCACGTAGTTTCTATTATGTCTCTGCCAGTCCTAGGTTGCCCTGCCTCTCAGCTAGCTCCAGCTTTCCTTCACTACTGTGTATTGACTAACCCCTACAGAAATGTCCTTATTCTAAAACTTTAAAGCCATCCTATTTCCATGAGAGAACATTAACATAAGTTTTGATATCATTTTCAAAGTTGTCTCCAGATCCCTCTTTTTATAAATGGATCAATTGTATTGTATATTTCTCTCATTGTGGCCATCACAGATGTGGTTATAATTGTTGATAAAGCCTCTTACTTATAAACAGCAACATGAAGGGGGTCCTTACACACACACACACACACACACACACACACACACACACACACACACACACACCTGATGATTTTCACTCTATCAAGAAACATTTCTGTATTCATATATTTAACAATACTTTAGATGTTCCTTCTTTCTACAGGCCCCAACATGATAGTGAACTTTAAAAATACTTTGTTGAAATTAAGCCAAATAAAAGGGCTTCCATGAATCCCCAACAAGTTTACTAGCCTTGTGAATCTTTATCTAGATCACCAATAACACTCCCCAAAGGAAAGTTCCTGCTGTTAGTTTGGATTTTTTCCTTTTATTATCTTGTCATGGGTACTACTGACTTAATTTATGGAAAAAATAAATCTCTTAATACATTTCCTGAGGATGGCAAGTTGTTTAGATCCATCATGTTGATGGCTCTGTCTCTTTCTCTACCAGCCTTTCATATGTAGGTATTGCTCTAACCAATATAATGCTGACTGTTGCTTTGCTTTGTTTACAAGATCTTAGAATATTCAGTTTCAGAAGAAGGCCTTGAAGAGTCAAGTTCAGTAGACAAGGAACATTGTTTATCTTACGTTATGCATCCTTTCAAATGACTGCAATTACCATATGATATACTATTCAGAGGTTGTCCTTTGGCTTAGGTGAATATTGGACAACATGTAAAAATAATTGCCAATCTAAAAGTAAGACTCAAGACTCAATATAATAAAAATGGGCAGTAAAGTCAGTAAAAACATTCATGGGAAAGTTTTCTGCACTAAATATTTGCTACATTTATGTTTTAAAAAAGGTATGTTTACCTTGAATGTGAGTGCAGAAACAAGTTATATTTTTTATTATTCTTATATCATTTTATACTGAAAAAATGTGTACATAATTAATCCTTCAATCATTTTCTAGTAACTGCAAATTTAATAGGTCAAATGTTTGTATTCTTAAATTATATATTATTGAATGTGACAAACGATTTGCTTGAGAATAAGACACCTATATTTTCTTGACTCAGTTCTCACTTATTGAGATCACTCTTTGGAAGAATTGTGACTGTAAAATTTATTTTATAAAAATACAGTCAAGAAAAAAAATGGCCTCTGTAATGACCATTACTAAGACAAATATTTAGTGTTTGAATTAGTATTTTCCTAGGGTTATCACAACAAATTGTCACAACTAGGTAGATGAAAACAACATATGAATATTGTCTTTTATGTTTCAAAGTTAAAGGTTTGGAATAAAGACATCTGATTCCATGCAAAACTCCAAGTGAACCCTTCCTTGCCTCTTCCTGGGTTCAAGTGATGACTGCTGATCTTTGCCTCTCTTCACTTGGATCTGTGGAATGCCTGATTCGGCCACCATCTTCACACAGCAGCTTTCCTTGTGTCTGTTATATCAGTTAGTTCTCTTGTTAGTACTTGAAGACACCTAGTAAAGACAGTCTAAGAAGGAAAGAAAGGTTTGCTTGAGTTTACAACTCCAGGAGTTACTGTCCTTCATGGTAGAACTAAGGCATCAGGGGCAGGATATCACTGATCACATTCAGTCCAATATATGCAACAGTAATGAATGCTTCTCAGCTTGCTCTCTCTTCATTCAGTCCTTATATGCTACACTTCTCTAATGGCATTGGTCTCACCTAGATCCAGTATGATCACATCTTAACTTAACCAACACTGGCAAAGACCTTGTTGCTAATAAAGACCACAAGCCTAGATGCAGGAAAACAGAACTTGAACATTGTTGAGGCAGGAAGCGTATACGTCATACACAACAACCAATATTTTCTTTTCCTTACATTTGCAACTTGCATATTGGATGCTAATATGTGTTTGTTTCTTCCACATATTTTCTTTTTGGCAAAGAAATATCCTACAGAACTGCTGTGGGAAGTTCTGTATGGCAAATGTGTTGCTAATTAGTCGATAAATAAAACACTGATTGGCCATTGGCTAGGCAGGAAGTATAGGCGGGACAAGGAGGAGAATAAAGCTGGGAAGTGGAAGGCTGAGTCAGAGAGACACTGCCAGCCGCCACGATGAGAAACAGCTTGTGAAGATGCCGGTAAGCCACGAGTCACATGGCAAGGTATAGATTTATAGAAATGGGTTAATTTAAGCTATAAGAACAGTTAGCAAGAAGCCTGCCACGGCCATACAGTTTGAAAGCAACGTAAGTCTCTGTGTTTACTTGGTCAGGTCTGAGAGGCTGTGGGACTGGCAGGTGAAAGAGATTTGCCCTGACTGTGGGCCAGGCAGGAAAACTCTAGCTACACAGAACAATTTAAATTCCCTATACTCCCCCAGTCGCACCCTTAATTTGTGCCTATGAATCATTTAGTATTTATACTAAATTTAGTATTTTATATCATACTTCTCATAGTCTGAAAAATAAATAGATCAAATCTGTTTTCTCAGTCTATGAACAGTCCAAGGAGTTTCTTCTAATTTTTGCCATAGCCCTAAATCCGCTTTCTCATAGCATACTTGGAATAAATGAAAATCTTGGTAAGAACTGTTGGTTCACTCTCTAGGTATGGATCACCTGTTGCTTTTAGTAAATCATCTCAGATTTATGCAATTATAAAGGTTAATATGTTTAAATATATATGTGGTTTTTAATTGACACATAGTAATTACATATATTTATGGGGTATTATGTGATAGTTCAATACTCATATGTACTAAAAGGATCAAACCGGATAATTGGCATATCCATATTATCAGACATTAATGGTTAAGTTAAAAATATCCACAAGCCTCTCTGTAGCTTTGCAGAACTATCCAGTTCATTGTTGGCCACAACAACTGTCCACTATGCTATAGAACACTGGAAGTTTTCCTCTCATTCAATTATTTCAAATACTTCCTAAATACCCTTTCTCCAGCCCTACCCCCACACAGTCTTCCCAGGTTCTGATATTGGCTGCTTTACAGTCTCCTTCTGAGATCAAACTTTTATCTTCTACATCTAATTGATATTATATGATGTTTGTGTTCTATGTCTGACTTATTTCACTTAATGTCAAGGTTTTCCTTTTTAATTGCTACCTGAGGCAATAGATAGGTGTTGTATTAGTTAATTTTTCTTGCATTTAATAACAAAGTTGTTTTTTCTTTCTAAGTTTATTTGCTACTTGATGCAATGAGAAATGTTGTATCATTTAATTTTTGTTGCTGTATTAACCAATGTTCTTTTAAAAGATCATAACTAATAAAATGAATATATATATATGTGTGTGTATATGTGTGTATGTGTATGTATGTATTTACAAGAAATTTATTAGATTGACTTACAGGATATGTTCTGGGTAGTCCAACAATGTCTATCACATATCAAAAAGGCTGAGCCGGGCGGTGGTGGCGCACGCCTTTAATCCCAGCACTCGGGAGGCAGAGCCAGGCGGATCTCTGTGAGTTCGAGGCCAGCCTGGGCTACCAAGTGAGTTCCAGAAAAGGCGCAAAGCTACACAGAGAAACCCTGTCTCGAAAAACCAAAAAAAAAAAAAAAAAAAAAAAAAAAACAAAAAGGCTGAGAATCCAGCAATTAGTCAGTCCACAAGGCTAAATGTCTCTACAGTCCCATTCTGAAACTGAAGGAATGCAGGATTCTTGGGGAGCTTGCTGGTCTTCTGTCCATTTTGGAATCCTGGACAGCTTGGTTCTAATATGAGTGAAGAAATGCCACATCAAGAGACTAGATTACCTAGCCAGACAACCAAGAGCAGCAGTCACAGTTGCTGTGATAATATTATCGTATACTATGGCCAAAAGCAACTTATATACAAAAGCATTTATTTTGGCTTCTAGTTCCAAATGGATAAGAGTCTAACAGGGTGTGTGTGTGTGATGGTGGCGGGGAGGGGATGGCAGCAAGTAGCAGGCATGGTTGGAGAAGGAGGAAGTTGAGAGCTCACATCTCAACTACACATACATGAAGCAAAGAGTGAACAGCAAGTGTGATAATGTGGTAACCTCTTAAAGCCAACCCATAGGAATGTACGTTCTCCATCAAGGCTGCACTTTACAAAGGTCCCATGAACAAGACCATCAATCCAGGGCTAAGTGCTCATACATAGGCATATAGGGAACATGCCTCACTTAAACTACTAAAGCTTCATTTTCCCATATTTGGTACACTAAGAAACAAGTGGACATTTATTTCTACATGACAGTACTTTACTGGATCTTCATGTCAGGAAAACAAACTTCATAGACAGGAAAATATTAATAACTAAAAAAATTGTCAAACTTTGTGTATTGTTAGTTATCATGCTGCTTTTTTATGCATACAAATGACACAAACAGAACAGTGGAATGAAATTATTTCTGTGTCATAAGCCAACAATGACTTTAGTGTGTATTAACAGCTTTGTCCTATCCAGGCATCTTTCATATTTTTTTCAGATATCCTCAGGCCTAATTTTGAGTCACATAATTTTTTTCATTAAGTTCACAGAAAACTTAAAATTGACGTTGTGTTTGGTTTCTACCCTCCCACTGTCCTTACAGTCTACAATGTTTCCTACCTCCTACTTGTTTGTGAATATTGCTCTCTCTGTGCTAATTATAGCATCCACAGTCTCCATCGTATTTGCTTAGGATGCTAGAGTCATAGTGTCATCTACTCCATTGGGTCATAAAATATATCTGTTGCTATTGTTTATAAAATAATTCTAGCAACATCTAGCAATACCACGATGAAATTTAATAATTTTTTAATAATTACTCTTTGCAATAGTAAGAGATGGAAACCAGCACTCAAAACATATCCACTCATATCTGTGAATTGAAGTGTTGCTTTAACAAACAGACGTCAGAAAACTAAGTGGTGAAATCAAGATGTATATACTGATGACGTCTGTAATAGAATCACTGTTGTCCTGACTGCTTAGATAGGGTTGCCTCTCAGAAAAACATAATATCAGATATGCTTTTCACAGACACTTACTTCCCGTTCTTCGATGTTTCTTGTCACCTGTAGTCTCTGAATCAAAGAAACCTGAAAGTGTATTGGTGTCAGTGAACATCGGCGAATCTTAGCTGTGGATTCTTTGTGTGGATGACCATACTGTAAGCCTTTAGTACATTTTCGAAGTTTCTCAGAAGACAAACCTAGGAGACTGGTACTCATCCTATGAATCTAGGACACATCAGAGGGAGCAGACATCCTGTGCTTTTCTCATCAGGAGGCGCTTTCATTTAAGAGAACGAGAGAAGTTAGCATTGGTCCACCAATTTCCACAATCTCCCTTTTATTACATAATTCTAGGTTCATTAAATCTCTGTGTAAGCTCAATGAGGTATTTATAACCAATTAAGAATACAGCCACATTTCAAAGCAGACTATGGATAAGATTCAAGAAAATTTTGCTACTATTTTTCTGCAAATTCCGTGAAGAATTCTGATGCAGGATTAATTATTTATAAGAATTTTAAAATACATAATGTATAATAACATATTAATATTTTAATCAATTAATTAAAATAACTATTATGTCATAATTAGATATCAATAATAAAATTTAGAATTGTGAGATATAAATTTATTGACAGTGACAAGTGGCTTCCTATAAATACCATAAAGGACTTAAAATGTAATTAAATGTAAAATTAAAAATAATATATATAATTTTAATTGAATTATTCATTATCTGCATTTCTAATTAAAAATTCTCTTTGGCTTATGACATTGTTATACTAAAATACTAGAGATGATGTTTCTAGTACAGAAGATTTACTGAAACATGACAGGTGCTAGCCAAAAATAGGGTCAGACCTTGGGATAAGTTCCCACAATGACCAGAAGCAGGGCAAGGTAGCAGTTGGACCAGACTGAAGAGCATTTGTTTTGTACCTGAGAAAGGAAAATCCAATGACCTATATTAGGGATAAATGTGTAATGTGAAGCAGAGTAACCTGGAGCAGATGAATCCTTGCAGCGAGTGTGAAGTCCAGGAGAAGCAGTTCTTATTTCTAGATAGTTTTGGATTAACAGTCCTGAATGTTTATTTTTAGACAAGGGAAAATGGCTTAGGAGTCATGATATTTAAATCAAAGCTTCAAGTAAATATTTGTAATCATTCCCTTGGCTTTACCTGCAGCTGTTAACTGATTAATATCCCATACTCCCCCTCTTCCTTCTAGCTTTTGTCATGAAATAAGATATTCATTTTTTATTTTATCATTGTTATTTAATAATAAAATGACATTTTTAGTATATTTGATTTTGTACTAAGAAATACTGCATATCATTAATTTTATCCCATTCTTATTTTTCCATTCAGGAAATTTTCCTAGCATTAATTAATCCAATTTAACTTAAATGTTGTGGCTATTATTTTCAGTTATTGATTCTATCAATAACTAAATATCATTAAAATACACAGTGTGGTGATATTGTGACCCCCAATATATTGTGCACCCTAATAAACTTATCTGGGGTCAGACAACAGAACAGCCACTAGATACATATAGAGGCCAGAAAATGGTGGCACACACACCTTTAATCCTAGCTTTCTGAAGGCAGAGATCCACTTGGATCTCTGTGAGTTCAAAGCCACACTGGAAACAACCAGGCATGGTGACACATGCCTTTAATCCCAGGAAGTGATGGCAGAAAGCAGAAAGCTATATAAGGCTAGAGGACCAGGAACTAAGTTTGTTAAGCTTTTAGGTTTTAGCAGTAGTTCAGCTGAGATCCATTTGGATGAGGACACAGAGGCTTCCAGTCTGAGGAAACAAGATCAGCTGAGGAATTGGAGAGGTGAGGTTAGCTGTGACTTGTTCTGTTTCTCTGATCTTTCAGCGTTCACCCCAAAACCAGGCTCCCGGGTTTGTTTGTATTAATGAGACCTTCTAACAATTCATGCTACAACACAGAGAGTAGATGCTTTATAAGTGAGAAAAAATAATAATGAAATAACAGCAAAGTAACCACTTTTTTAACTGCTTTATAATTTCCTAATCACTTGTTTTTACAAGCTTATTTGGCAAGAGTTCCTCTTTGATTAATTTAGAATTTTCCAGATCATTTCTTCTTGCTTTCAGAAAGAACAACAAAGCAAACAAACAAAACACAAAAACTCCACTCTAACTGATAGAAGTATATAACCCAACGGGAAATGCCTCAGTATCTTTTCCCTGCTACTTCGACATCCGAATAATTAGCCTGGCATGCCAGAGCTTGTCATTAACCCCAGTATTTGGGAGGCAGAGGCAAGCAGTTCTCTGTGAGTTGGATCCCAGCCTGGTTTTAGTGAGTTCTGAGCTAGTCGTGACTCCACAGTGAGACCCCACCTCTAAGCAATGACAAGAAGAAGCCGGTGGTGGCAAGTTCAGTTCAGAGAGGTTATTTTATCTTCTGCCTTGGTTACAGCTTTGCTTTCTGTAAACCATAGCTCCACTCTAGAATCTAGCTGTATCTTTCAATGCATACATTGAAATGCATACAAAAAAAAAAGTCTGTGGTATGCTATCTCTATAATGTAGCTCTTGTATACACATCAAATGTTCAATTTTAGTTTTAACACACTAATCATAGGCAAAGAAAGAAACTCAAAGCAATGCTTAGAAAACAGGAGTGGGCCGGGCGGTGGTGGTGCATGCCTTTAATCTCAGCATTCGGGAGGCAGAGGCAGGTGGATCTCTGTGAGTTCGTGGCCAGCCTGGTCTACAGAGCGAGTTCCAGGGAAGGCACAAAACTACACAGAGAGACCCTGTCTCAAAAAAACAAAACAAAACAAAAAAGGAGTGGTCCAGTGAACTCTGATTATTAGATAGATAATATTAGATTAATAGATAGCTATTAGTATAGCTATCTCTTATGACTACATCTCTGTCTATGTTTCTCAAGATGGATATCTATTTGTCTTCTTCCATATCTCTGAAAAGAGGAACTGAGAAAGAGAACAGTTTAGGCATGTGGCAAAAGACAGAGAAAGTAGCCCTTCTTTCCCAAGTCTCTAGAATCACATGTTTACTTAGATTGAACAGTGAACTCAAAAAGATGAAAATCATATGTGAACTTCATATTCCCTAGTGCGTATTTTGCCTTTGAACTCTGAATTCTGAATCTCGTGTTCTTTTATTAAGTGCTCTGCCCATCACATCTCTTTCTCTCTATTCCCCCTTGCAAGAGAAGGCATTCTAAAGCAAGTCCTGCTGTGTATGCATAATAAAAGCCGTCCAGAAAACACCATTTTAACAGATCATTAAGTGTTATTACTGTGAGGAGTTAGAAATCCAAGCCTGTGCATCAAGTATTTTTATTCTTTCTGTTTTAATTTTTCTATTAGGATACTTAGCAGGCATCACCTACCATTACTAAAATAACAAACTCTCAAATAAGTTCTTCATGAAAGGAAATTAAATGTTTCTTAAACAGGAAACAAACAAGCACAATCCCTTCCATATTTCCCTAGATATTTTTCTGGTGAGCACAAGCTAGACATTAAGTGTTTATATAATTTTCTGTCTGGACCTTCCTCCAATCAAATCGGAGCTGACAAGTATCATCAGAATAAACATATCCTAGTCTTCTTTCTTACTCTTCATACTGAGATGCCTTTTAAGCCTTTCCCTTACTCAGCTGTTGCAGTACTTCTAGGTAAGGGGAAATTCTGTTTGACTGTCATGAGGACAAATGAGTTAAAGGACAGGGTGATATATCAATGAGACATGTAGGACACAGGTGTCAATAATCACAACGTAATTATTCTTCCTCTCAACATGATCATTTTCCTTTAGGATGACAAAAAATGCGTACATTTTACTTTTGGAGCATGCAAAACTACTTCTTTGATGCTGGTTTTTTTTTCAGTTTTTGATGTAATTTGCATTCTGTCTTGTGGGCTGATATTATACTCCTAATTAAAGAAACCTTCATTTCATGGATGCAATGAGAAGAGGTGGAGGTGGAGATTCAAAGGCCACTCATTAAGATGCATTCTGTTAGTTCTGCATTTCTCTAAGGTCCCTGTGGCCATGGTCCCAGGTAATTACTTCTCCGAGTGGGTCTTTCACAGTGCCAGAAGACACAGGCCAAATGTGAGAGATGACACCAATTGCTATTGACTGAGTAAAACTGTTGTAAAAGTAATTACTAATGGTGCCTTTGGTTAAACATCAAATGCAATTACTATGTCACAATTATGATAATGATCAGAAATGATGTTCCAATGGAGGAAAGGAAAGTAGAGTGAGAATTGCGGAGGAAATTGAGAACAATTCTAAGAAAGCTACATTAAACCCCTCCTCCCTCCAAGGCGGTGTTCAATTTTTAAATCCAAAATTAAATGTCTGTGACAAACACAGATTTCTTTAACCCATTATAATCTGAGATATCTTAAAACGTGAGGCCAGTTCAATATTTTGTTCATTGTTTTGTTGATTCAATAAACGTGAATATTACCTTTATCCAGGACATGTGGTATGTGAGCCATGTAGTGTATAACAGATGCTAAGTGTTATATACTAATGAAGTAAGGTGGAGATGAAAAGGCATATAAAATGTAAATTCTATCATGTATTGGGGAGATTGAAGGAGAGTCAGGAAGAGATGGAGCTGACTTACAATTTAAGATAAAGGAGGAATGCACATACATATTTGCCAAATTCATGGAAGAAGGGATCACAAAATCTCGATGATGCCTTCATGTCTGCAGTACATTTGAAGATTTGCTCTCTTACTTTAAGATATTTATTTAATATTTTCCTTGATACTTTTGTCAACTTATCACAATATAGAATCACCTGGGGAAAGAATTTTATTGTGGGTTGTCTGGATTAAGTTGTCTTGTGGCTACTTCTGTTGGTGATTGTGTTGTTTACATTAATTGATGTGGAAAGAGCCATCCCATTGTGGGTGACACCATTCCCTAGGTTTGGATCTGGATGCAGTAAGTGTAGAGAGTAGATTAACCACAAGTAGGCATGAACACGTTCATTTTTCTCTCTGCTCTTGATTGCTGGTTCAAGTTCCTGCCTTGATTTCTCTACAATGGTAGGCCAGAATTATATGGGGAATAAGCCCTTCCTCCCTTAACATTGATTTTGTCAAGGTATTTTATCACACCAACGGTCATAAAAGCAAAGCACAAATTTTAAGACACAATTCTTTGGAAAACACACATTTAAATCACTATTTTACATATAATAAGAATCCAACATATGAAGAGTTCAAGGAACTTGTATAAGCTCAAACAGCTCAAAAGCCATAGCACATGTCCAAACTAAGACCTCTGACATCTCCAAGGACCAAGTTTTATGCTTTGAGGGCCAAGTTTTTTCTCTGATGCTTGGGTATAAATATATAATCCCGTAAATATGTAAAGTGCAATGCTTAGAAGAATGTGACAAAAGGTAAAAATCCATTTTGAGTGGATATTATTGTTACTTTTATAGTCTTAATATTTTTTGAGAATGTAGCACATAATTAGTGATGATAAAGTTCCATATTTGAAATAAATGTTACTTATCTATATATCACGTATTTCTTTCACCTCACTGTAGCTTCAATTCGTTTATGTTTTTTCATTCAGGTCTAAAATGTAGTTGAACTCAGAGGATTCTTATTTGTATATATTTAGTTTTGATAGCTTCAGAGTTATTCTTGCTTCACAATTAGTTGTGATATCTTTTATTTTCTGTTGTTTGGTTAGATGTGTGTGCAATGTCTTATCACTTCTTCACAGGCTCCCTTCTAAAAGCCTTTCCACAGCTTCCTCCAAAGGACAGCACCCTGAAATTATTTCTTGTTATTCACATTGATTGAACTCAGTAGGTTGAATGCATTTCTTAATATTTTATAATTCTTAATGAGTTAAATTTGATATTTTTTTATGTTAAGGAGGTTACTAATTTCAAGGATATTGATGTTACATTATTAATGACTCATTTCCATCATTTTAAATCCTCTACATCTTTGATTATTCTAGTCATTTTTTCTTTCTGAGGCAAGTCCCAGTTTCTCAACATTAAGGGTATCTTTTTTTTAATCAGATATGACAAAATTGTCAATTTTTAATATATATTTTAATATATTTAATTTAAATATAATTATATCATTCTCCCCTCCCTTTCCTTTCTCCAGCCCCTCCCAGCTAGTTATTCTTTTTTTTTTTTTTTTTTTTTGGTTTTTTGAGACAGGGTTTCTCTGTGTAGCTTTGTGCCTTTCCTGGATCTCGCTCTGTAAACCAGGCTGGCCTCGAACTCACAAAGATCTGCCTGCCTCTGCCTCCTGAGTGCTGGGATTAAAGGTGTGCGCCACCACCGCCCAGCTAGTTACTCTTTTTTGAGCCCCTCTCATATCCCTTTTTTTCATATTTATTACATGCATTATTACATACATATAAAACATATATATGACATATTTTTATGTTATTTTCTGCCTTTATTGCTACTTTTAAAATCTGTGACCATTTCGTTTGTTTTGTTTTGTTTTACTATATTCCAGTATATTGAGTTGAAGCCTTAGTTCCTATATTTCTAGCTTTTTTCACTTTCAGTTAACTCTACTTAAAACTATAATTCTCTTTTTTTATAATTTCCTTCACTTTGAAGGTCTCTTACATATTTGGTATTTAGTATCCTCATAGGGCTCTTCCTTAAAATGAATGTGAAATTTTCATAGCCCAACCCAAGTAAGAATGTGAGATCTTTTGTTCAAAAAGCTGAAGGAAAATTTTTAACAAAAAGCAAACATTACAGTGATTCCTTTTCTGTGTTTCCTGTCTGTGGTGGTTTGAGTAAGAATGGTTGCTATAGGCTCATATATTTTAAGGCTTGGCCATCCTGGAGTGGGACTACCTGAGCAGGATTAGGAAACTGGCTTGGTTGGAGTAGATGTGTTCTTATCGGAGTAGTGTGTCACTGAGGACGGGCTTGGAGGTTCCAGAAGTCCAAGCTAAACCCGGTGTCTCTCTCTGCCTACTGCCTTTGGATTCAGATGTAGTATTCTCAACTACTCCAGTACCATATCTGCCTGTGTGCTCCCATGCTCCCCGCCATGATTATAACGAACTAAACCTCTGAAACTATAAGCATGCACAAATTAAATTATTTCCTATATTCATAAAAAATGTCTGTGGTCATAGTATCTCTTCACAGAAATAGAACATTGACTAAAATACGCTCTCAAAATTTTATAGTGAGTTCTGTGTCTGTGTATGTCTGTCTGTAGCATATTTTACTATTTTCCACCTGGTATTGCTCTAAGTGATGAAATTTTTAAATTATCCTCTTGAATTTTGCTGTTCATCTTGGTGATATATGACAGTCACTTATCTCTCACTGTGACAAATAACATCGAGAAACGGTCAAGAGGAAAGTTATGTAGTACCCATGGACTCAGTGATTATCTTCTCTGGTTCCATGGCTGCATTGCTTGTGGGCTACAGTGAAGCAGAACAACATTGGTTGGGAGAATGTACTGGAGTAAATTTGTTCAGTTCATTGCAGAGAAGGCAGAGTAAAGGAGCTAGGGCAAAACACAGCCTCTAAGAGCACACCCCAGTGACCTACTTTCTTCCACCAGTAATTCTGCTAGAGGATTTTACCACATGCTAATAATGTTATCAAATTCTGATTCAATAAATTAATCCACTGATAAACATAGAGCCCTCATGACCCAATCACCTCTCAGGTAGAAGCAAGCTTTTAACATTAGAGTCTGTGGATGACATTTTGCATACAAATATCCAAACCAAAATATTGCATTGCCAGATATTGTGTGTATTGCGAGCATGCTCACGTGTGCATTCTGGTGCATATGGAGGCCAGAGTCTCATGCTGGTTGCCCTCTTCTACAATCTCTACCTTATCTTTCAACACAGGGTTTCTTACCGAACTTGAAGGTTAATGATTGGCTACATTGACTGGCCAGCAAACTCTGAGTAGTGTCTTGGCTTCCCACCTCCCAGTATCTGGTTTCCAATGTTCATGACCATGCCTACCTTTTTAACATGTGGTTCTGTGGATGTGAACACTTGCTGTCATAGCAATGGGGTACTCAATTTACTGACTGAATCATCTCCCAGCCCAACAACATCAATTTGGGGTTTTTTTTGCTTGTTTGTTTTTGTTTTTTTTTTTCTGTAGTGTGTGTGAGTGTGTGTGTGTGTGTGTGTGTGTGTGTGTGTGTGTGTGTTGTTAGAAAAAGTTGTGCTCTATAGCTCACTTGGTACACACTGGTACTTACAACCACCCAAATCACACTGTTGCTATTCTGCTTTGTTTTGCATTTCTTGCCAGAACAGTGGAAACACTACACAAAATACTCTCAATATGGATCTTCTGTTTTTAATTTACTGATGAACAGAGAGGGACTAGGAGAAAAGAGAACCATGAATCTATCTTTTTATGTCATCATATAATGTTGTGTAAGTAAATACATGATGCCAGCTATTGAGTATTTGGAATGTAACTCTTGGAATGCTGTTCCTTAATTTCAGCATTCTTGCAAGTTCTAGTTGTGACAGAGAATGTGGCCTGTGGGACCTGTCAGTGAGCTTACCTTCCTACCTGTTTACTCATAGTTAATGTCACATGTTCACCTCTCAACATGCTGAATTATATATGCTTTACTGCTCACATATTTAATTCAGTTTACCTTTTTGTGTAGCATGAATCTTAAAAAGTTCTTATTAATAAAATCAAACCTGAGGCCAGTTATTGGGGTGAAGCTGGAAGATCAGAGAAGCCAACCACAGCTACCTCACCTCGCCGGATCCTCAGCTGATCCTGTTTCCTCAGACTGGAAGCCTCTGAGTCCTCATCCAGAATGAATCTCAGCTGAACTGCTACTCACAGCCTGAAAGCTTAACCAGCCAAATGCTTCTAATTTCTAGTTCTCACGCCTTATATACCTTTCTGCTTTCTACCATCACTCCCTGGGATTAAAGGCTCACTTTCTGGGATTAAAGGCATGAGTCACCATGCTTGGCTGCATTCTTGAACAGATGGATTTCTGCCTCTGGAATGCTAGGATTAAAGGAGTGAGTGCCACCATTTTCTAGCCTTTGTGTCTAGTGGCTGCTCTGTCTCTGAATACAGATAAGTTTATTAGGGTGCACAATATTTTGGGGAACACAATACCACCACAATTTTGATTCTAACAAGCATGCACATTCTGTCAATAAGACAGTATCCATTGTTTGTTCTTTCTTCTTGGCCCTCTTACTTTTCCTGTTGTGATCATCTAGATCATAGCTTTAGATTGCTAATAATCATTAATAGCATGGCTTAATAACTTATTTTCTTCCACATTTACCCTTATATTACTTTTCTATTTTTTCATTTTTCTTTATTTACTTTTTCTTTTCTTTTCTTTCTTTCTTTCTTTTTTTTTTTTTTTAAGAATTCAGATCCAACTTACTTTCTAAAACACAGACAAGTATATGCCCCAAGTCATACCTCTATTCCCATTTGGACGTGTTAGCTCTCCAGAACCAAGAGATTTGAAAGAATAGGATCATATTTTGTTTTATTTTTCTATAAACATAATTTTCATTCAAAATCAACTTTCTAAATATGCCATTTTAATCCAGTCTATTATTGTTCATGAAGGCTGGGGGCCTAACCCTGTTGACTGCTATGGGCATTTCCCTCTCACCTCTGAAAGTGTCTCATATTTTTCATTTTTTTCCACTACCATGACCTACATCTTGCTGTAATATGTCATCACCTTGCCTAGAAAATGACATTACTGTTACACAGCATTTCACTGCTTATTACATCTCCAGTCTTCCATGTTTGAATCAGAATGGTTGATATAAAAGCACAAACATGTACCTGTTCTGTTGCACCCTACCCCCCAACTCCCTGCCTTACATTGTTCAGATGTTGTATCACTTCTTTTCCTTGCTGTAACATAATGCATGACAGGAACATCTTAAGGAAGAAGATTTTAATTGGAATCATAGGTTGTGGGTATAGTCCATCAGGGCAATGAAAATGTGGCAGCAGGGCCATGATCACTAGAAGGTGCTCATATTGGTCCCCTGTTATATGATATTTTGTTTGTGTTCTGACAAATAAAGCTTGCCTGGAGATCAAAGGGTAGAGCTAGCCACTACTTAACCATAGAGGCCAGGCAGTGGTTGCACACACCTTCAATCTCAGCACTTGGGATGAGGAAACAGGAAGATTAGGAGTTCAAGGATGTCCTGGGCTACAAAAGATTGAATCAGTCTAAAAGAGAAGCAGAGCCAGTTGGTGGTGGCTCACACCTTTGATCCCAGAATATGGGAGGCTCAGGCCTTTGGTCCCAGCATATAGGAGGCTCACATTTTTCATCCCAGCACTAAGGACATCGAGACAGGAATAAAAGGCGGGTGGAGAGAGGATCTCAGGCCCATTCATTCTCAGCATTCATAGAAGTAAGAAGTTTCTGGTGGCTGGCTGCTCTGATTCTCTGATCTTTCAACTTTCACCCTCAATATATGACTCCAGGTTTTTATTGATTAAGATTAATTAGATTCACACTTGATCTGGTACCCAATGGGGTGCTCAAACCCATGACCCTGAGATTAAGAGTCTCATGCTCTACCAACTGAGCTAGCCAGAAAATTAAGATCATGCTTCAGTTCCCTAGTGGGGACGCAGAGAGAAAGGGGTGCTGCTGCTCAGGTGACAATCTTCTTTTTATTCATTTCAGGACCTTGATCCATGAGATGAATCAGGCTGTGCCCTTCCACTTTGGTTAAACCTTTCTGAGAACGCCTTCAGAGACACACCCATCAGTGTGTTTCTGTGCTGATGTTAAATATAGTCAAGTTGGTAATGAAGATTAAAGATCAAAGAAGTGTTTTCCCTCTCACTTTCCTCCACTCTATTTTCCTCCCATCGGATTTCATCCCCTGAAAAACATTTTAAAGACTTCTGATAGAAATCTGGGACTCCAAAAGAAATTATTCATTACCCCATCCAACTCCATCCCTTCTCCTGTCCCTTCTAGACCAGATCATGACATGACAAAGTAGATTTACTAATTTTATAAAACTATGGGCATAATGCCCCATTCCCTGGTTATGTTCTAAACATACATACTACCAATAAAGATTGTGTGAATTTATCACTTTTTGCTGTAATTATTTTGAATTCTTAAAAACATACTATGATAAAATTTATATATAAATGAATTTGTATTAATAAAAACTAAATTATAAAATAATAATTGTATTATTGAGTATTGAGTAACTTGGGGATATCATACTATAGATTTTAATTATACTTTTTTCTAATATCACTATGACATTTTAATGGATGGAGCAAAATCAATAACAACCTCACATGAACAGTTTCACTTTTTTTCTTTGGAGTATATAATCCTAATCTTCTCGTTCTTCTATATGATCTTTGACTCGACCTTGCAGATTTGTTTGCACATGATAAACAAATTCAGTAGTTAGCTATTTGAACAAAGGAGTATGAGTCCTTAATTAATACTTTAATAATTGTTCTTGATAATTATATAATGTCAATATAGAAATACAATTGCATTATGATAATTATATTGTAAGGTGTAGTTATAATTAATTAGTAATCTGTGTCATTTTAAATAGCTAATTATGGCTCCAGTTTAGTTCCTCATTATTTATATGTTTCTTCTATAAGAATTGTATATATATTTTAACTTTTGATTAAAATAGCACATTATTCTATTAAGTTTTTGTAAAATGGACAAAGAGTGGCTATCACTGATTTCTTTCACTGAATTACATCAAGACAAAACAGGCAGCCATTTTTTATGAATCCTGTCTCTGTGTCGTTTCATGGAAATATTTAAAATATAAATTACACTAAGAAAGGATTCTGTTACCAATAATTCCTATTTTTAAGACATTCTAAGTTATTAATGAGTGACCCTCATTCATCTGGTAATTAAATCGGGGTTTCCATAAGTATTTCCAGTGCAAATGCTTTGATGTAGCCATTTGGGTGTCTCCACAAAGACGGTTTACAACGATCTTTTCATCTGGAAAGAGTTGCATGAGCAGCATTTCTCTGTCTTCCTACTAATTTCTTTCTTTCTTTTTTTTTTTTTTTTTTTGGCTTTGGTGTCAAGAGAAGAGCGGCAGTGCTGCTGTTGTTAAATATTAACTTTGTACTAAAGTGCCCTGGGAAGTGACGGGAAAGCTGAAGGCCGCTTGACAGGGGCGGAACTCACGCATTATTAAATTAAGCCGTGGGAGCTCTTACAGAAATTGCTGCCCTTATGTCAGAACCTCTCTGATCCAGATGTGCATATCAGTGAAAGGTGCTTCTTAAATGTGCCTGCTGTACAAATGTAACCCCGAGTCGTAGAGAGCACAATGTTGACAGGTCCCTGGCCTAAGATATGTGGCTCGTTCTGTGTTCTGATTGTTCTGTTCTGCTCTTTTGAAAGCTTATCTATTTCCTACATCTCTCTCTAAAAAAATTTATAAGATTTATCTTAGAAACAGTATCTTTTTCTCTTACATCATAGTGGTGTCGTACTCTGGGCCCCTCTTACTAATTGAAAATAGTCTTTATATTATTGGTGAATTCATCAGAATATGCACTTTAGAAGATGATGTAACCCCAGTCTTTGTTTTGAAATGGAAAAAAAAATCAATTTAAGATTAATTGGCAGAAGTGTCTGGACCACAATCATAGCACAATTAAGGAGTTAGAAAACAGAGGAAACATTTTTAAATACACAGCATTTTACCTTCATGCATGATTTTGAAAATGCTGTATTGTGAACAACCTTAATAAACATGAACACTTCATGTAGTTAGACATTTAACCCCCAACTTTTCACAGATAGGCATATAGTCTTATCCCTTTTAGAACATGAAGTTTATGAGTGATCACATTTTGGTTTGGGTTTCAAAAATCATGTTCGCAGTACCATCCTTAGGATTATTGGAAGCAGTTCAGTAAAGAGTCCTGAGATTTTTCTTAGCAGTTTATCCCAGACTGTAACTCAAGATAAGCTCTGTGGCAGGACAAATCAATAACATGATGCCAGGTTACTTCAGAGTATAAGTGGAAAGCTGTGGACAATGCATGAGGCATGTCACTATGGTTACAACTTTTAACTTATGAGGTGAAATATGAACAAAATAAAATAGTCCTAAAACAAATAAAGATGAAACACATCTTTGCTCCAGAAGACAGGAATCTATGAAACACATCGTTTCCCTTAAAATACAAGAATGGATGGCATGTTGAGACTAGGCCAAAAATAGAAACAGTAATAGGATTATTAAAATCCACTCTGGCATAAGGAATAGGGGTACATGACCCTATTACTCAGGATGTAGAATAATTGTGGTGATATTGTGCATCCTAATAAACTTACCCGCGGTCAGAGAACAGAATAGCTAATAGACATAGAGGCCAGAAAATGGTGGCACACACACCTTTAATTCTAGCATTCTGGAGGCAGAGATCCATCTGGATCTCTGTGAGTTCAAAGCAACACTGGAAACAACCAGGCATGGTGACACACACCTTTAATCCCAGCATTTGAGATCTCATGTCTTGCTTGGGAAAGACACATGCCTTTAATCCCAGGAAGTGATGGCAAGAAGCAGAAAGTTATATAAGGTGTGAGGACCAAGAACTAGAAGCTGTTAAGCTTTTAGACTTTTAGCAGCAGCTCAGCTGAGATCCATTTGGATGAGGACACAGAGGCTTCCAGTTTGAGGAAACAAAATCAGCTGAGGAGTTGGTGAGGTGAGGTTAGCTGTGGTATGTTCTGTCTCTCTGATCTTTCAGCATTCACCCCAATACCTGGCTCCAGGTTTGTTTTTATTAATAAGACCTTTTAGGATTCATGCTACAAATAATGGTAAAGTACTTGTTCATATTCCCAAAATATTTACTCAGAGATGCATACTGATTACATTTTTATGCCCGACATACTCCACATTTCCCTAAAGTTTATAATTATTAACTGAAAATAACTTAAATTAACTTAAAAGGGTAGTGGCCTCAGGAGTAACTCTCTAATTATTTGTTATGCCCATTTTGTTGACTATAATTGCTGGCCTAAAGTCATCTTCTACTGAGGCCCACAATAAGCACTGCCAGAAACAATGTAACCCTAACTTATCTATTGCTTTCATTCCATCCATGACTGATATGTCCTCTGCTTCTGATGACGAGAGGCAGGAGAATAGACATAAAGTGAAGGAAAGGGATGGAAAGAGAGAGGAAATGATTGCAGCAGCATCTAAGCCCATACCGGCGGCCCTTCTCTCTGTTCCCCCCATGTCTCGAGCGGCTACCCCCCCACTGCGGTATCCACAGAGTGATTTGCCTGGATGTCTGCCTGCCGAGCCAGCTGCTCTGCATACCTCCCAGCCTGTTCCACCTATGGTGCCACACATGCCCACCATGGCATTTCCAGTTAATGTGGGCCCCAATGTGGCTAACCAGCCGTGGATACCTACTCCTCTTGCAGACCTGTCTTTGGTCCATAAGGCTGCTAATGAATCATGTCCTGACTCATCATATTTTGAGCAAGTCCTACGACAATGGGCAATGCATTTACAGACGTATTATGACTAGCACCATTTGATGAAGGCTGTGTTGGAGCCTACGGTCTTCATTAATTGGCTCAGGCTCATTTTAATATACAGCACAACTTCACTATTTCTCTTGAGATGCTCGTGGGCCGAGGACCATATGTTAATCATGTCACATAAGCCCAAATTGGACAACACACTTATTTACTTGCCTTGGGAGACACCATTGCTCTTGGTGCATTGAAGGGATCCCACTACCCTTCAATGGCAACCCCCTGCTCCCCTATTAACCCAGGGGCGAGGATATGCTTGCATTTTTCCCCAGAATACCACAACACCAATATGGGTACCCTCCAGAGATGTGTGTCTGGCAACAGACCAAGAGACTTTGGACAAAGAAAAAGCTTCAGAAGAGTAATGTATGATTTGCCCTGCTGCCGTGGCATTAGTAAAGGTCACGTTATCACTGGCATATGACCCTAGATATTAAGCAATTGCCTCCCTCCCCCCCAAGGTCGCTAGTGCATCACCAGAAGGACTTTTATTGATTGGCACAATAAAAATGACTGGTGTCCCATCCATGTCCTTGAGATTGAAAGTTTTGAATAATCCTTCTCTTTTTCAAATATCTTCTGCAACAGGTTCACCAACAGAAGGCGGCCACAAAGGTGACCCTACAGGTTTTATTGGCTCTCAGACACCTAGATCGGAGTCCTCCTAGAGAGATAATGCATGCATGGCTCACTGAGATACAGAAGGCTCCTGCCGAAAGCCCACCACTGAGACAGCTCTCCAGGATTGGTGCTCTTCCAGGGCTGGTAGTTAATGATGGATACAAGCTTGTTTGGCAAGCCAATCTAAGACAGGCACAGTCCATTATGCTGAGCTCTCCTGAGATGAGGTCAACAAGGCTAGGGCAATGCACACTAGCTCCCACTGAGCATGTCCTATAAAATAATAAAAAAGGGGTGGATATGTGAAATGACTCGTCCCTAAAGGGGTTGAGGGCCAGACGGCCCAAACAAGTAAAAAAAGATACTTTCTGAGAGCCAGCCTGGGTCTGCCTGATGGTCTTAGCAACAGCAGCTGAAACATGATCTGGAGATGACCTGGACCAATGAGAGACAGCCATGTCACACCAGCTGATGCATATTCATCAGACCCCCCCCCCCAGGGTGGGGTGAAGGGTATATAAGGCTTGCCTCTTTGTGAATAAACTAAGCTTGTTGTTTCAACATTCTCCCAGAGTCTGTGTGGTTTGACTCTGCACCTACTTGGCCCCTGCCCCCAAAGGGAACAACAGCAAGGACCCTGCTACAACTTTTAAAGTCTCAATTCATGCATTAAATATTACAGGTTAGCGTTTTCTGCTGATGTGTATGACAAACACATCACTTATCTTTTTTTCCAGTTAAAATAGTTGGACACATTCACAAAATATATTTTCTCATATGCTTTGCACACACACATACACAGGGAAGGAGAGAAGGAGAGAGAGAGAGAGAGAGAGAGAGAGAGAGAGCGCCCACATACATTTAAACTTTCAGCACCACACAGACACTCCATGACTGACATATATTGTCAGCTAGATTTATATTTTATATGGTCTATAGTTACTCATTAAATAGGTGGACCTTTCCTAAGCAATTAGTGATCTACTCACCCCAACATTCTAACATTATAGGGGCTCCTGTTTAGATTTTCTTCTCCCTGGCTGTATATGAGCTGAGTCAGATGCAATAATATCTGAGAGCTTTTTTGTACAGAGCTGTAAAGATCTTCTCTTTCCTTCCCCTCATGAGCAGTTTAATACATCCCATAAACTTCCTGGTGTTGAGCAACCATAATTACTTGCTTTCTAACCTGTGCCCGTGTAGTAGATCATAGGGCTAGCTAAGTAAGGTATTATGAATGGCTCAGTCTAGATAATAAATCCACTGTTGTAGCCTGGTGTTTGACTCTTTTAAATACAGATATACATGGAGCACCAACTATATTCACATGCACACACACACACACACACACACACACACACACACACACACTGCCAGTGAAGAGCTTACTTACTTCATGCAGACAAGTATAAAGACAGAAACCAACCTTTTATTACATAGGTGGCTAATTGGAGATAGATTTATATGGCATGAAGTTCTTCCAGTTTGAACTGAACAATGGATGAAAGTAATATGAAGTGTTCTTTGATTTTAAGAGTAGACTGGGTTACAGAGTGTGCTGTCAACAGAGCGAAGAAATGGGGATTTTCTTTCTTTTTCAAAAGGTACTGAAGGTGTTTGAGAATCGGTACATTCTTAAAAACTGTTTCACTGTTGTGAAGTTGGAATCTTGGTGTTTGGATAATAAAAAATAGAGATACAGGTGAATGGATCTGTAGGAATAGAGTCTTTACAATAAATTCAGTGTGTTGATGATGATTATAGTTGTGAGAGAGACCAAGAGGAGAATGGGAGAATTACTTAAAAGCATACAGGATGTGGTCAGATAGCTCCATATTTGGAGGAAAACCTTATACAAGAGGAATTTAAATAATCCAGTTCCTAAGTACATGATTGTACACTTGAGATTATAATGTTTTTATTTAAAAAAGAAAATCATGGAAGAACTGGTTGAAAATGGAAAGAGTCTAAGGATAGAGAGATGGATGGGTGGTTTCAAACCATATGCTGTTATTGCAGAGGACCTGAGTTTGAGATCCAGCATGCAGGTCAGGCAGCTCACAACCACATGTAATTCTAGCTCCAGGGCATTTGAGTCCCCCTTCTATCCTCCATGAACAATTAGTTGCCTCACACCTGCTCCAACATACATATTCACATAATTTTTTAAAATAAATAAAAAGAGAGGGAAAGAATGACAATACTATCCTTCAGCATATAGTTTTAGAAGTATAGGAGAAGGCAGAAAAATGGGTCAGAATGTCAAGGAATAGACAGGTGGTAGGGATATGTGGTGTCAGCTATAGAAGAAGGATTATAAAGTGATTTCTTATATTGTATGTTTTCACGTGCATTAAAATAGGTAGATGGATAGCTTTGTTTGTTTTGAGAAAGAGAAAGAAAATGTATTTTGTGATTATAGATGATATAAGGAAACTATTCAATATCATCCATATGGTTATTAATTTATATGAATTGGAGTACCCAGAATAGGTGTGGCAATCATTTAAAAATAATCAAAGGCCATTAGTGTAAGGAAGAGAACCATCAATGAATATTTCCCTGAAAGATGGAGATAATATTGATGAGAAGTAAATGTTGACTACTTTTAGGGGTTTTCAACTAACAAGGATATCCCCAAAAGGCAGTGGTATGCTGTATGATATTCTAAGCTTATCATTATGGGATGTGCTTACACAGAAACACAGATTCTTCAAAGACATTTCATTGTAACAGAGAAACCGAGGTCCTATAATCAGACCCAATATACCCTGCCATTAAGGGTTGACTCATACTCACACAATTATGATGATATAAGATCCTGGCACCTGACTAGACTGCATAAACTTGGGAACTTCCAAGAAACACAAATGTATTGTCCAGAAGCATTGGAGGTCTGAGGACTGCAATCACTGTTACACTTGAATCAGAGATTTACATGAGGTATCAAAAAGTCTCTTCTCCCTTCAGGAGCTTTAGGGAGTTCTCTGCTGGCTTCTCCCAGCCTATGCTTTCTGCTCTTCTTCTTTGTGTGCCAACAATGTCCCTCTTGCCTCCTACGGGAAAGAAATCTCTCATTAAATTAAGAGTTCGCACCAAACAATTCAATATATTTCTACCACTCCAAAGTTCTTAATCATGCCTGTAAAGATTTTTGTCACATAAAGTGACATTTATAGGTTCCTCTCTTTTATGAGGAAACTGTTTTGCTTTTGTTTTTTAGTTTGTTTGTTTTTCTATTTTGTATATATACAACATTCACTCCATATCTTCTAGTCATGATTTTTCCTTCCCCTCTCTTCCATCGGCCCCACCCCATTTCATGAGAATTTGCTTCACCTCTCATGACCTATATACATATATTATTTTCTGTACCTACGTAAATAGAGGACCTCCAAATGAGAAATTGCATGCTGTATTTAGCTTTCTGCTTCTGACTTACTTTGTCTAATCTGATAATCTCCAGTTATATCCATTTTTCTGAAAATGACATCATTTTATTCTTCATGACTGAATAAATATCCATTATGTTGATCAGGTGTTTCTTATATTTTATATTTTTTTATTTTTATATAAATTTTTATATAAATTTCTTATATTTTATATTTTTTATATTTTTATATAAAAAGATAGAAACATATACATTATTCTGTACACTTTCTTAAATTTGAAGACTAATATACACTAATCCATTAACCAGTCACTGTATAATACTATAAGAGTTATGAGTGTGACTTAGTGGTAGAGAACTTATCTATTATGTGTAAAGTCCTATGCTTTATCCTCAGTCCTGAAAGAAAAACAATGCCATTATTATCACCACTAAATAAAATTCTTCCTTGCACATATTCTCACTCTCTGTGTCTTGCTCTCCATTTCTTTCCCTATTGTGGCTACATTTAAGGCCAATCCAAAGGTCTACTCCACAGATACTCTGACAGAAAGTCACCCTTGCAAACTGATGTCACATTTTTCATCCTTCTGAAACAAGGTAGCAAATTGGCTTTTTAAAGACCTAACAAGCAGGTATCAGAACTTTTACCATGAGCACAGTTTCGCTATTTTCAAAGATAAGGCACTTTTTTTATTTTACCGAAAAGTGAAATTAAACTCTGCTATGCACATACATGCTTCTGTTTCCCATTCAGCCTCATGGCTCTGTGCCAAATTACTTCCATAAGAGACAAGCATTTATAAACCTCAAAGGAAAAAGAGGCAGCACTCACATTAAATGTAAGGCAGCTACCAGAAGTTGTATCTTATTGCCGATTACTGGAAGGACTTGAAAATATTTATTGCCAAATAAGCACTTGAGATCTACAATGATTCAGCAGATAAAAATCTGTAGCATGAATTGTTAGAAGGTCTTATTAATAAAAGCAAACCCAGAGCCAGGTATTGGGGTGAATGCTGGAAGATCAGAGAAGCAGAACGAGCCACAGTTTCCTCACCTCCCCAATTCCTCAGCTGATCCTGTTTCCTCAGACTGGAAGCCTCTGAGTCCTCATCCAAACGGATCTCGGCTGAACTGCTGCTCAAAAGCCTAAAAGCTTAACCAGGCTATAGTTCCTGGTTTTCATGCCTTATATACCTTTCTGTTTTCTACCCTCACTTCCTGGGATTAAAGGCTCACTTTCTGAGATTAAAGGTGTGTGTCACCGTGCCTGGCTGTTTCCAATGTGGCCTTGAACTCACAGAGATCCACCTGGCTCTGCTTCCCAAGTGCTGGGACTAAAGGTGTGCGCCACCACCACCTGGTGAAAAATAAAGTTTTGATCAGGCCTGAAACAGTTGTTCGGTATTGTATAAAAGACAAGTATAATTTATACTAGCATGGTTTTATGTTCATATAAATTTGTTATATATAACACACCATACGCACAACTTCCATTCTTATTTATAGAGGATCTTCTCCCCCACCCTTCCCCAACCATCTGAGATGCTGTTGATACAATGTCTCGTTAATCTTTGCCAAGAATCTTGTAGGTGTTATGATCCTAGTTTTATAGATGTGGAACAAACAAGCGTAGGCTTTTGTTCACGAATTTCAAAAACAGATAAATCACTCTACCGTTGTACCATGTGTCAGTTAAAAAGGAGGTCATTAGAAGGAGGTGACTAATATGACACATGAAAAATATACCAACATCTTTAATAAGGAATGACAGATTCAAATAGAGGAAACAGAAATATCCACCGAGTGGTTCCACAGTCTTGATTCAAAGATCCCAAAGGAAACTGGCAGCTCCGTGTCTGTCATCTGTTAGTTTGTTTTAGGCATCAGAATGGTAATAAAGCATAGAATCTTAGCTTCCATGGGTGCAGCATTAAGATAATTCTTAAATATAGAGCCCTGGTGAAGTTTCTCTAACAATTTTTCAGATGACAAGGCCTCTGGGTAGACAAATAGACTCAACACATTTTCTCCAGACACACACAGCTGCAAGTGTGACTACTATGGAAGCAGCACAGAATTCACGTGCCGTGCAGAGCAGAGCAAACAATTTCCTCATTGTGTATGGTCTTCAAGTTCTTATTTCTCTTAAATAAAGTGAAGGGTAAAGCAGGACTTTCCCCCCAAAGTGATGTGTTCATTAACTACATACTGTGATGATCTCTTCATGGACCACTGCCCGAGGTTGATTTTACTCAGTACCCTGGGGTTTTGTTCATTTCTGTCATCACTGGAGCCTGATTATACTTTTGTCTATATTTTTAATTTTGTATAATACAAAACAAAATAGAAAAAAGTCTTTAAAATGAACCTGTCTCATATGTGATTTTACAATATTTTGTAGCTATTACTTGGTTGTGCATTAGGAAATACAATAAGAATAATCTTTGACCCTAAGTAAATATAGTAATAAGGTGTGTGTGTGTGTGTGTGTGTGTGTGTGTGTGTGTGTACGTGTGTTGTACATGTATGTAGTGTGCGTAGTTTATGGGTGTAATGAGTGTGTGTGTGTGTGTGTGTGTGTGTGTGTGTATGAGTGCATGTGTTGTGTATGTGTGTAGTATGCGTAGTTTATGGGTGTAATGAGTGTGTGTGTGTGTGTGTGTGTGTGTGTGTGTAGTTCATGTTCAGTGTATGTATATGATGTGGATGTGGTGTATGTATGTTGAGACAAAACAAAGGATCAAATTCGAAACAGGAAAAGTATTATTTAAAGCAAAATAACTTTAGTACTTTGATATGGACTTAAGCAAACTACTTGTGGGTCACTAAGAGGGAAAAAAATGCACCCAATCATGAGAAGGTTTTAGTCTCAAAGCAGTATTTGGAGCCAGCTTTGAATATTTATTTTTTCTTATTTATTTATCTATTTATTTTTAAAAATCTCTCTACATAGCCCTGGCAGTCTTGGAACTCCTTATGTAGACCAGGCTTGTGTATGCCCCCATCACTGGGATGTTTTGAGTTTTTTCAAAGAAAGCAATAAGTTGGAGGAGTTGAGGGAGAGGAAACCATAATCTGAATATATTTTATGAAAACAATCTATTTTCAATAAAAAGTAGAAGAAAAGATTACTGTTAGAGACCTCCTTTAATATACACTCCACTGAGCAAATATATTTTCTTATCCTAATGCTACATTGCATTTTCTTATGCATTTTCTTAGTAGTTTTAGAGATAATACAAATCAATTTTCTAAACTACCTGAGTGAAACAAAGAAACATAATCAACAGCCCATGTGCTTCTAAAAGTGATAATTTTTTGAGGGAGACAGGTCACCAATGTGTGACTGTGAGACCCAGATTTTGTTGCGGGATGGTGGGGGCATTCTGATAACATGTTATTATTCAGATTGTAAAAGGTTCCAAAAAGCCCATATGAGAAAAAGTAGGTCCCCATACTGGCAATATTGGGTGGTTTTTGAATCTTTAAGGGATTTCATGGAGAAATATTAAATCATTGGAATGTTAAATTCATTGGAATTTGATGGTGTTGAGTACCCTATCTTTTGTTTGTCTTATATGTCCTGGATGCCATAAAGTGAATATCTTTGGTGCCAGGAAGTGAGATGCTCTACCACTTACCCTTTGCCATGAATATATGCCTTTTCCTGGGCTCAAAGCAATGGAGCCTTTTGATCATGATGCAAGCAGCTGAAATTGTGAACAAAAACAAATCTTTCATCCTCATAGTCATCTCAGGTAGTTTGTTACGAAGATGGAAACATGATTAACTTGCTACTTTACAGTCAGTAGAAAGATATTTAATAAAATACCAAGTGCTGAATATAAGCTGCCAGATGAATGGTGGGGTCAATTTAAGTACTACACAAATTGAGAGGCAAGAACATTTCATGACTTTCATTAAACAATCTCTCTGATCAAAGAACCATAGAAACACATACAAAAAAGCCACTGTTTCTGTCTTCAAGGAGTCTGGATTTTGGACTGAAAGACACAATATAAATAAATACAATAAAAAAATCAATCACTGGGTTAAATATAAGACTAAGCTAGTAAGGGACATGTTCATAGGAAAATACAAGAAGTAGCAATGTCCCTTTTAATCATGTGTTTCTTTTGCCTTCTTTCTTTCCTTCCTTCCTTCCTTTCTTCCTTCATAGCTTTCTTTCTTCCTTCCTTTCCTCCTTCCTTTCTTTAACTCTCTCTTTCTTTATTATTCAATATATTTTAATACAATTCCATCATTTCTTTCTTTTCCTTCCCTCCCTCTATTACCTCTTAATCTTTGTCTTCCTCTGAAATTGATGGTCACATTTCTTTTTACACACACACAAACAGGAATACACACACACACACACACACACACACACACACACAAATCCTACTAAGTCTATTTCTGTTGCATGTGTATACATGATTTTAGGGATGACTGTCTCATATTGAATAAGTAGTTAGGGGACTCACCTTTGTAATAGGCTAATTCTCTCTCTAGTAGAAGTCACTAGTTGCCTGCATTTCTTTGTATAGGGGTGGAACTCTGAGATTTTCACTTTCATGCTAGTACTTCTATTGGTTTTGTCCATGTTCAGGTCTCTTTAGGCAGCCATTTTTAGGATACACAGTCTCAGTGCAGACTTCTTGGTTCTGTGTTTCTTACAATCTTTCAGACCCTCTTTTGAAATATTCCTTGAGTTAGGTTCAGGAGTTATGTTGAATGTGTGTCCACAGAGGATGAGTTCCCTATGATCCATTGATCTCTGAATTATGTCCAGTTGTGGTACACTTTAATGAACTCAACTTGATGTAAAAAGAAGTTATTTTGATAAGGGGAAAGAGCAACACTTATCTGTGGGTATAAGGATAAGTTTCAGAATGTAGTTAAGAATTACAGTGGTCTAGTAAAGTGGTCATAATAGGTTCTCTTCTCCGACCCATGACCCCACTACATGTGTAGTTGGATGTTTCTAATACAAGGTATGATTTTATTCCTGTTGAGCACATCTTAATTCCAATAAGGCAGTGTTGCTGGGTTCTTAAAGCTCCCTTGGGGGAAGGTGAGAAGGTGCTACGTGAATGGCACAGACACCAGGAGTCAGGTAAATGGCAAAGAGCAGACTTGTTTATTCAGCAATGGGGAGAGCCTTATATACCCTCCTCCCAGCACTCAGGCTGTGTCCATATCCAGTGACTTTGCATGTTTGCCCCTCATTGGCTAGGTATCATCAGGACATCTAACAGTTCCTGTTGCTAGGCCCTTAGGCAATCTCCAGTTTGGCTCATCTCCTGCCCTTGTAGGCCTTATCTTCCTACATATCCCACCCTTTTCTATTTATTACATGGGCACTCAGTGAAAGCCAGAGTTCTTTGCTCAGGCCTTGTTGACCCTGCTTCAGGAAGGCTGCAACTGGACTGTGCCTGTATTAGGTTGGCCTGCCAAACAAGCTCTTACCTGGCTTTGACTACTGGCCCTCAAAGAGCATCCATTCCTGAAGTACTGCCGGGTGGGGATCTAGGAAGTAGCCTTTGAATTTCAGATAACCAGGCATGCATAACCTTCTGATGAGGACTGCAAGAAGGATGCCTAAGAGCCATTAACAACTGAAGAGTTACCTTAGTTGCTTCCTGATGCTGTCGAATATGTTACAGGAGATATTTAAAGAGAATAAGGACTAACAATACCACCCTGCCAATTAAGGCATATGTGAGCATCCAGGAGGGATCAAATAGTCTTTTTCTATTATGGCAACCTTTTTCAGCTGTGGGGAATCCACGGCTGATTGGTGGCCTTATGTCCCAGGTTGACCAGAAAGACTTCTGCCGGCCTTTGAGGCTACAGTAGCTGGGGGTGGGGGGCATACCTCAGCCTGAGGAAATTTCCACCTTCAGGAGCAGGTGGACATTGTGGCACTTCATTCCAGTGGTACCACAGGGAGGTGTAGCCTCCCCAGGTGGGAGTGGGACTGACAGGGAAGGTGCAAACATGGTGTCAACTATGGTGGTGCTCTCCTCAGCAGGTCTCCCAGGGCCTGAACTGTCTGGCTCCTCCTCATCAGATGCCATACAGAGATCAGACATGGAAGGGATGGAGGGATGGAGAGGCTGCCCATTTCGTAGAGGGAGACAGCAGGCAAGCAACAGTCAGAGAGAAAATGGCAGTCAACAGGGGTGGAAAATTGTGTTGGACCTTCATGTTTTGTGCTTAGTGGGGGAAATACATGGTGTTTTTAGGCCATAGCTGCATGCCCACACGGTGAGTCTGGATGAAGGAACATGTTTGGGGGCCAAGCCTTGGTTCCACTTCCTGGAGAGTCAGCCCTTATGTGGAGGCACCAGGTGAACCAAAACAGAAAAAAAAAATATGCCTTCCTAAATGGATGGACAGACAAACATGACAGACAACACAAAAGAAGGAAAGAAATGAGAGTCCCAAACCTTACCCGCTGAAGGGACTAAAACCACACAACATTGAGGGGCTTTCTCACCAAAACACACCATCTTGGAGGTGCTGTCCAGCACTGAGAGTAAGGGGAGGGAGACAACCAAAACTTGTTTGGGTGCCAGATGTTGCTGAGTCCTAACAGCTCTCTTGGGGAGGGAGCGAAAAGGCACAGTGTCAACAACATAGACACCCGGAGTCAGATAAAAGGCAAACAGCAGACTCATTTATTCAGCAATGGGAAGAGCCTTATATACCCTCCTCCCAGCACCCAGGCTGTGTCCCAATCCACTGACATTGTGTGATTGCCTTTCATTGGCTAAGCACAATCAGGACCTCTGATAGCACCTGTAGGAACCAGTGACATTGCTTGGTCACTTATTATTGGCTAGGCATGGTAAGGACCTCTTCAGGCAGATTCCAGATTGGCTCCTCTCTCAGCCTTGTAGGCCTTATCTTCCTACAAGACAGCTGTTGGTTACCTATGAGTTATCTATGAGTACCATTTTTGTTCTTTTAAGAATATCTTGGATCTCTGTGAGTTCAAGGCCAGCCTGGGCTACCAAGTGAGTTCCAGGTAAGGCGCAAAGCTACACAGAGAAACCCTGTCTCGAAAAACCAAAAAAAAAACAAAAGAATATCTTACCATGCTGGTCAGTGTTGTTGTTCAGAGGCATCACAATTGTATAGACCTATTGACTGCTTCCTATCGTTGACATCTTGCTTAATATTTTCTAAAACTATGAAAGCTAGATCACAGGAAGGAGGTTTCCAGGTCAGATCTGTCTCAGATTATCTGAGTTCTATAACCTAAGTGTACAATGTCTTCAACAGTAGGGACTTACTTACCTACTTACTTTGAGAGGCAACCAAGGGCAACATTGTTTTGCCGTATTGTTTTGCCAGTCACTTAGATTACTCTGACCAATCATTTGAAAAAGGATTGCTCATGCCTGTTTTTTTTTTTGGGGGGGGGTAGTCTATGGCCCTTGTGGGAGCATTGTCAGCTTGAATGTAAAGACTTTATTTAAATTATATATGACATATTAAATACTTATATAATTTAGGTAAATATAAAATAATATGACTCCTTGAGATTTTTATCAAGCAATCTTGATTTTTCTTTAATTCCTCTTCATCCATAAATGTGATAATTCCCATAAAGATATTAGAATATACAAAAATGACTTCATTTTTTTCTAATACCCATTACATTTTCTTCATTTAAATAGTCTTTACTCCTCTGTGAAGTTTCAATTCAGAGTAGGAATTTCAAAAATTAATTAAAAATGCTTCCTGTTCCTTAGTTCAATAAATCACATCATAATTTTTCACATCTGTACATGTGTTATTTAAGCTTCAGTTACATATATACTTATCTACCTGACAAGTTAGGAATAACTGATACCAGGATGATTGCCAGGGATCAGGTGAACTTTTCCGTCTCCTCTAAGTAATTATTTTCCACACATATAGATATTCAACAAAGTTTTGTGGAATCACAAGCCTTTGTTTTTTTCCTCTTTGACTCAACTGTTTAACACTTAAAATACTTAAGATGAGTTGCTCGTTCTTTTTAAGAACCACATTACCATTCACACAGAGTTGAGTTTAGCACCTTTAAAAGGTAATTTCCCTTCTGGGAATTACATCTGCTGCAGAAAAATTTTACATACCCAGTCTTTTTGGTCATTGCTATGCATGTAAAGAGATTAAAGTACAATTTGTAAGGCATGCAGTTGTACACAGACTTCATTTAGAAGCACTTCTGCATTAAACTAACTGTACTATGGTTTTATGACTGAGTATATCTGTAGCCGAAGTTTTCTTGTGTCCCAGCCAGCTGGCAGTTGGGACAAATCTCTCCTACTTGTGTCCCCCAAGTAAACACATAGAAGCTTATATTAATTAAAACTATTTGGTCATTACCTCGGGCTTTCCACTGACTAGCTCTTACATTTAAACTCAGCCCATTTCTGTTAATCTATATGTTGCCATGTTTTCCATGGCTTTACCTGTGTGTCATTACATGCTGCTCCCAGGATGGCAGGCTGGTGTCTCCTCACTCAGCCTTCCTCTTCACAGAATTCTCCTCATCTGCTTGCTCCACCTATACTTCCTGCCTGGCTACTGGCCCTTTAGCATTTTATTAAACCAGTGTACAAGAGCATTATCCCACAGCATGTATCCACATCACTTCAAAGAGCTTACATGGCCTATTGACAGATACAAGAATTGACAGTGAATTTCTGTACCACTTCCCAAATGGCTTTATCACTTTCTTCCTCCTTATTGCAATATAAGAAAGACCAATAAAATCCATCAAAAGCTTTATTCCGTTGAATTGAACAAATTTGGGGCTATGGTGATATCCTCTAGTCTACTTTACTTGATGTAATAATTTGTATTGTTATTTTTGTTACTGTTATTTTTGTGGTGCCAGTTGTCCAACACAGATTTTCTCTTCCTAAGCAAGCACATTGCCACTAAGTACATACCTAGTTCTACAGGTGCTTTGAATTAGCACTGTTGGAAAACATGATGGAGACTTTATTTTCTTAAACAAATTTCTTCTCAGACATAAAAGTTTAATACTTATGGTAGATGAATTTAGACTCTGAACTAATAATAGTTTACCTAAAATAGAATTTTAAAGGTTACAAATTTCTTACACATATATTACCCCCTCATTTACGTTTTATCCCAGCCCATATGAGCAGGTATGGCCATCTTAATTTCAACATGTAAACTAACAACTTGGAATCAGAGAAACTAAAATTAAACACTTACTAATCTGTGCATAGTTAATATATGCAGAGCCAGAATTAGAATAAAAGTGCCTCATTTACATGGTCAACAGCCCAGAGTTACATATTCTAAGCAAAAATAATTAACATTTGATCACACCAGAATCAATCAAAATACTCCATATGTATTGATTCCTCAAAAAAGGTTTTAGAAGTTTAAACATAAGGAAATTCAATCTTCCAGATTTAAAAATGTATCTAGAGAAGCCAAAGTTTGTGTACTGTTGAACTAGACTGTAAACCCAAAGTAAAACATATTATGCAACCTTAACATTCTCTTGCCTGGGTTTCAAGACTAAGAATATGTATAACAGAGCCATTATAAGTTGATTGTATTCTTCTGGGACTCAATTTCATTGAGATTATGGAAAGCTGTACTTGTAATTTGTTATTCTAGAAGTAGAAATTGAAATTGTTTTTCTCTTCTAGGGACTAATTTATATCCATGGTAAATATGTTCCTTCTTAGTCATTTTATCATTTTAACCTAGAGAATTTCATAATAGAAAAAAATTTAAGGGGTTGTATTGTTGATGTTTCATTTGGGGCTAGGCACCCACAGTCACTTGTTCTCTGCATTTTGGCCAGTGGTGTCTTTGTGTTATGACACCCATCTGTTGCTAAAAGAAACTTTTTTAATGCAGGGTGAAAGCTGCACTTATCTGTGGGTGAAAACATTAAGAATGCAGTTAAAATTATAATTTCCATGGTCATTATTTTAAATATTTCAACAGCTTATTTTCAAGACTGAGCATATTTTAGTTTTGTTGTTGTTGTTGCTTTCTTTTGTTTTTTGATTCTACTGTGGGATTAGGACCTCCCTTTAATATTTATTGAATGATGTTACATACCCTATGGAAAACTAACAGTTTTTGAAAATTGTCCTCCTATGTATTTTACCTCAAATAGCAAGGCCCTATATTTTGGAGGAGCACTCTTTTTTTTAACTATTTATGGTCTTCATAATATTAAGATTACAGCAGTTTCATAATTCTCCAAGGAAACAGGATGAAAAATTTTAGAATTATGTTTAAATCAGCCTCCCACTTGGGAGCACTAACAATGGGATTATATCTCTGGGCTGAGCTCACTGCATTGCAGAACTGAGCAACGGCACTTTCCTGGTTTACAGAGGAAAATAAGCATGCAAAGGACAGCATCTATGGCTCTGATTGTCCCAAAAGTGATCAGGGCTTCTAGAGATGCAGAAATAAGACTAGGGGAATGTTTGTGTGTGGCATCTTTTATTTTTAACTTCTAATGATTCTTTGTGGATTTCATATCATTTCAATCCTACTCATCTCCCCATCTCCTCAAATCTACCCTATGTCCTTGCAACCTCCCCCGAGTCAAAACCAAATTTAAAAGAAAAACAAGAAACCAACAAATAAAACAAAGAAACAAAACAAAAACAAAAGCAAAAACAAAAAAAAGAAGAAGAGTTTTGTTGTGGAAGCTGTAGTGTGGCCTGTTGAGTCACACAGCTTAACCACTTTTAGTCCATTCATGTTTACTTGCATGTGTTCATTGCCAAGAGTCATTGGTCTGGCTTCAGTCCTCTGGTTTCTGCTACACCACCAAAAATGGGCTCTCACTAGGGCTCCTCATGGATATCCTATTGACGTCCTGTGTCATGGAGATCCTGCTGTGTTGCATCTGTAGGTTTGTCCTCTTGATGTGCTCCAATAGGAGTCAGAAACCAAATGAGCAGAGAACTTCCTTTCAGCATGATGAGAGTCATGGTCTTTTATTGAAAGGTCATTAAGTATAGCTCTAAAAGATTTCTGGTGTCAGTAGTGAACTGGCTTGTAGCATGTTTGTACGTGAAAAGCTAAGTGTTGCTGCTGAACCTCTCAAAAGCAGGCTAGAACAACACTTTTTCTTCAGGTAGATGTTCTTGTCATAAATAGAAAACACACATGTACTAATTCAGTTTTTCTATCCTTCCCCTTACTTGTCTTCCTTAGGACCACCTCAGAAAATAGTATCACCCAAACAAGAACATGAAGACAGGAAACAGGACAAAGTCACAGACAAAGGAAGTGAGAGCGGGACTTCCTGCAACGAGCTCTCCACATCCAGCTGTGACAGCCACTCAGAGGCCAGCACACCACAGGACAACCCGCCCAATGCCCAACAGGCTGCAGCTCACCAGCCTAACACCTTAACCTTGGATCGACCCTCCAAAAAAGCACCAGTGCAATGGATGCCACCACCAGACAAGCGCAGAAACAGTGAACTCTTTCAGTCACTCATCAGCAAGTCCCGAGAAACAAATCTCTCCAAAAAGAAGGTCTGCGAGAAGCTAAGCGTGGAAGAGGAAATGAAAAAATGTATTCAGGATTTTAAAAAAATCCACATTCCAGATTGCTTTCCAGAGCGCAAACGCCAGTGGCAATCTGAACTGCTTCAAAAGTACGGGTTGTAGTAAGGATGATGTTCCTGGCTTGTTTTCATGGCATTCGATGTTTACTACAACGTCACCACCTGACTCTTGGTGGGTGTGATTCCTGCTGCTCTTTCTTTTTTGTGAACCGTGGATGTGGGACAGTATTTTTTTTTCATTACTTTTGTTGTTGTTTTTAGAAACGTAATTTTAAAAATGAAACCAACAAATGTGTGTCAAAATGGTGTATCTATCTGATTCAAGCCATTTTGTGATAATGAACGTATAATGTGCATGATCAAGAAACTTAAGAATCTTGATTTTTGAACTGTGGTCGACTGGACATGTTTGTCATTCTGTAACTCACTAAACAAAAGAAACTTCATATCACACCAACTCAGACAACAATGTGGATGAAGCAACATGAAGTAAAATTTTAGGTGAAGGTTTTAGAACCCAAATCTACAACTGTTTAAATGTTAATGCAATAAATAAGTATTATTTTTGCATGAACACGATGTTACAAATAAATCACAAGAAATAAGGAAGATCTGTTCGTTGCTATGAAAGAAAAAAAATTAAAAAAATAAAGCAAAAATTATATATAAATATATATAGTTTCAGGCAAAGCCTATCAATGTAAGCTGTCTAGGAGACTGAACTTCCTTTGTTCCAGATCTGTGGTTCTTTTGTGTAGGTGTATGGTGTTTCTGTATGTTAAGATGGTGTAAATATGCCTTATACTGTTATGTTATGGCATCAACATTCATCTATCAATGCTAATCATGATTATTTCTGTGAAATGAGTCTTTTTACATCAGGCTGTGAAAATTGGTACAATGATGATTTAAAAGATCCTATTATCATGTTAATCAAAATAATTGAGGGAAATGGCAAAGAGCTTTATGTATTTATTAAAAAAAGGAAAATGTGTTAGAATTCCTTAATTTCTACTGACTTTTCTTTAAAGATATTATTTTATTGTCCTTGAGTCTCACTTAAAACATTATATTGCAGAATGGTTGTTAAAAGTGAATGCTGGAAAGATTAAGCCTAACTCAAATTGAAGTAGAGAGAGATCCAGATACTCGCGTGGTGTGTTGCTTAATAAACCCCCAGTCAACAAGAGAAGAAAGACCTCATTTGATAATACACTAAAAGTTTATTTTCACTGACAGCCAGATTGAAAAACCTCTCCACAATAAATTGGGAAGTTATCTCTTATAAAGCAAGAGACAAAAATGTCAACAGTGTGCTGAAAGGTCACTCTTGATGAAAAGTGTTTTCTTCCTGGGTATGTGGGGACAGGCATTTCCTGATCAAAAGCCACCCAATTATGCTTCCAACTCTTCAGAGAGATAAATACAAAATACCATGGAGTCTAGCTAAAGAAAATGGGTCATGAGAGGGAAAATTATCCCCAAGAATGAATTCGAGTTTCTTTGCAGTGACTTAGAAAGGGGGTGGGTGGCACTTGCAGTGTCCTCTCTTCCAGTATATGAAGGATGTGAGCATCATTCCTTGAAAGTTTAAAAAAAAATCTACATTCATTTCAAGATTTTTTTTTATTTTTCATAGCATCATTATATAAAGTGCCATCTACACAGAACAATAAAAGTCAACTAAGACATACGATTAACCTTCAATTAGCTGTCCGGCATTGGGAAAGCATCTTCTCTCGATTTCTGCATATGTTTTTGAGAAGCTGGCAGTCCCATTGTGGTTTGATATAAATGGAAAACACCAGTCAGTTGATAGAAACTAACAGGCTGCCCAGCTTCCAATTCCACATCTACCACTCACGTTTTATGTATCTGATGGATAATGAAAGGGCTATGATACCATAAGGAAGATTTCAGAGGTTTGAGGAGATGGCTCAGCAGATAAAGAACTAACTGTTCTGTAAGTGTGATGACCAGAGTTCAGGTCTCTAGCACCAACGATAGATCAAGCTAGCTGGTTAGACAAGCTGAATCCAAAAAGTCTTGTCACAAGTGAGAGGCCCCATCACCATATAAAGTAGAAATGATGAGGGAGATATCTGATATCAACCTTTGACTTCCATATGCACCTGCACCTGTACATACATGTGCCAATTCACATATATACACATGCACAGACCCAGATCCCCCACACACACACACCATGAGAAGATTTCTAAGATACAATTTACATAAATGCATAGCTATTCATCACTGATCTGGAAAGAAAACAATAAAAATGGTGAATATATAGAATTAAATAACCACGACTATCAGTGAGTTTAGAATACAGAGAGACAAGCAACCTAGTAAGAACTATAACCTCTAAGGAGTCACACACACACACTTCCAAAGACAGAACCTAAGCAAAGAAGGAAGGGGAGATTACTCTAGATCCCCATTTCCTTCCACATTCCAATTTTCTTCCAATATTTTCCGTATTCCAATCTAAGTACAAGCCAGCTGGCAAAGAAACCAAGACATAATGTCCAGAGTGATCACCTATAAGACAAAGCCCAGAAACAAATGGTAAGTACTATGCCTGAAAACTATCTTGCACCCTCCATGTGTTTCCTAATGAACCAGATCAAGTAGAGTTATAATTGAAAGAATTCAGTAAGAGTATGATTTCTAATCCACTTAACCTCTGCCTCCTTAAAGAGTGGAGCACATAAGTCTATATTCCTTCTTGTCAATAAAAGTTCTGAACCATGAGAGGAAAATTACTACATCTTAATTGTTTTCGTTTTTGTGTACGTAACCATATGGGACACACTTGATTGACACATCAGCAATACATTCACAGGTATCATTTACCAGTTCTTTTCCTTAGGAAGAGGCTTAGAGTCTGACTCTTCTAAACTGCTTTTCTGTCAGTAGAGGCTAGAACTTGCCTGACCTAAAGTAGGCTTACAAGGAACCAATGGAAGTAGGTACATCAAGGACTCTTTGAAAGAAAAAAATGACAAAGTAGTAGAGATATGATAGACTGAAATTGGTCTATAATGCTTCATTTCCTAATGATCAGAATGTGAAATTGATAAACACACACACACACACACACACACACACACACACACACACACACACACACAAATTGCAGAACCTAGAAGCAGCTATTGAAGTTCATTTTTTTTTCTCCTCATAGTTTTCTTCTGTTGAATATGTGGTAGACATATTACTTGTGGCCTTTAGCGAAGCAGAGCACCCAAAGAGTAAAGAAACAAAGTCATTAGTGAGGATTATTGTTCTAGACGAGAGCTTAGACCAGATTTTCAGTTTAGTTTAGATAAGATTTATCTTTCCTCTCTAAGTGTAAAAGTCTACAAGAAGGCGTTCTAGGAATAACAAGAACACAGGAAGTACCATGGAGGTCATTTCACAGTTTTCATTTTATCTCATCTTCTGAGACTGGGTACCAAAGAAGCTGGCAACACGGAATCTACATGATTTACAGAGAACAGAAGCCCCTCTGACACCAATAGAGGAATGTAAAACATAAAACATAATAACTGCACTTGGGCAGGTGCCATGCCTCTGTGTGTGTGTGTGTGTGTGTGTGTGTGTGTGTGTGTGTGTGTGTGTGTGTATGTGTGTGTGTGTGTATGCACACATGTACATGCCTATGCATATGTGCTACTCAAGTCAGCAACTCAAACAACAATATTTGAAATTAAACTTTTAATATAATAGGTGCATGGATATACTAATAGAAATTTATAAACTTGATACGTATATGCTTAGGAATGCTAAAATGTTTTTATGTTAAATGGAAACTAATCAATTCAAAAATGAATGAAACAAATTAGAGCTTACATCAACAAAATGTTTTTTTTGTTTGTTTTTGCATAGAGTATTCCATGCTGTTTTAAACTGCAAAAGTATGGTGCTGGGAGCAGAATAGTTAATAGTTGATTCTATTGTCTTTTTAATCTTCTCTCTTTACTTTCTACAGTGTGGCAGATTGGTTCTATTCCATCTTTTTGTTATGCCCGGTGTTTTCATGCAGAAGCCAGATTAGAAAACTAGGAAGAGCTAATCCAAGAGACCATAAAATATATCAATCCCAAATGTAATGACAAGTTCAAGTTCAGACCCTCATCATGTTCACCTAAGCAACAATAACTACATTTAGTCTTATCTCTGCCAGATCATCTTTTCTTCTACTACATGTGTGGTATTTCAGTTTTCTCCTCTCCTCTCCTCTCCTCTCCTCTCCTCTCCTCTCCTCCCTTCTCTTTTCCTTCCTTCCTTCCTTCCTTCCTTTTCTTCCATCCTTTCTTCCTTTTCTTTCTTTTTCTACATTTTTTTAAATTGAAAGTATGCATTTTTTCATACAATATATACTATGCATCCTTTTCCCCTCCTTCGCTTTCCAGATCTTCCTCATCTCCCTGCCCATCCAACTTCATGCCTTCCTTTTCTCTCTCCTTAGACAATAAACAGGCAGGCTGGGTGGTGGTGGTGCAGGCCTTTAGTTCTAGCACTTGGGAAACAGAGGCAGGTATATCTCTGAGTTCTAGAACAACCTGATCTACAGAGTGAGTTCCAGGAGAGCCAGGGCTACACAGACAAACCATGTCTCAAAACACCAAATAAATGGTTGGGGATTTAGCCCAGTGGTAGAGCGCTTGCCTAGCAAGCACAAGGCCCTAGGTTTGATCCTCAGCTCTGGGGAAAAATAAATAAATAAAAAAGTAAATCAATATATAAAGAAAGAAGTAAGGAAAGAAAGAAAAGGCTCAAGAAACAGTCTCTCTCTCTCTCTCTCTCTCTCTCTCTCTCTCTCTCTCTCTCTCTCTCACACACACACACACACACACACACACACACACAATCACCATAAAAACACAAAATAGGAAATAACAACATTAAAGCAAACAACCGTTAGATAAATATATGCCAAAACAAAGAATTTTGAGACAAAAAAAAATCTCAAAAAATAAAAAATACCATTGTGGTGACCATCTGATGGGATATGGGGCCTACCCTTAACTGTGGTTTATATTATATATCAAGTAAGACTTCAATGGAGAAAGGTAATTTTCCTTGAGCAGTTGTTAATTAGAGATAACTTCTTTGGTAGGGTGGGACTTTGGGTCCACTTCCTCTCTCAGTGCTGGGACCCCATCTGGCTTAGACCTGTGAAGTCCCTGTACATGCTGCCACTATCTCTATGAATTCATGTATTCATCAGTCCTGATGTGTCCGGAAGACATGGTTTCTTTGGCATTATCTATCTTCTATGGCTCTTACAATCTTTCTGCATCCTCTTTCACATAGTTCCCTGTGCCCTGAGAGGAGGGGTTTCATAAAGGCATCCCAGTTAGGAAAGATTAGGTATTCCAAAGTCTTTCACTCTCTGTACAGTGTCCAGTTGAGAATCTCTTTATTTGTTCCCATCTACTGCAGGAGGAAGCTTCTCTAAGGATGGCTGAGTATAACACTGACGATGTCTTCCTATATATAGCTTTTTAAATCTTTTCTCTTGATGAAAATCTTCATTTTACTCTCTATTGAGGAAAACAATTACAGATTCTTTTACCCAAAAATTTCCTCCCTTTTCTCTCTTCTTTGTCTGTTCTTAGTGCTATGGATCCATGTGTCCACCAGAAGGACACAAACAAAAACATTCAAATAATTCTTAACATCTTTCCAGCTCTTTCTAAATACTTGAAAGTCCCAAGTGAAATTTAATACTTCTTCTTTGTGTCACTGATGTAAAGTTTATTCTGAATAGGAAAATATTTATTATCAGGTTTTCGCATTCTTCCTCTACTTCCCCATAAATAGCAAGGAGAAAGATTCGTAGGTAAACTTCTTAGCAATGCTAGGAAACAGGATAGGAAGATAAAGAGAACTGAGAAATCAAACATATGCCTTTTCTAATAACTCTCAGTTTTGTTTTGTTTTTTACTGATGTATCTTCAAGTTACAACATGTAATAAGAGCAGTGCACCATTATTTTCTTTACTCTTAAAGGACTGAATCACAATTACTCTTAAAGCCTGTGTGAGAAATGGGAATTAGAAAATTAACCCAATCTCCAGATCATACCAGTTGCTTTCAGCCTGATGGAGACAGATATGCTTTAATCTGCTCATATAAGAAGTAACAGGAGGCAACTGCATGTTAATTGACCAACTTTTTTTTAAATATTATCTTTCCATTCCTTGCCTTAAAGGAACAATAACTTTGAAAAGCAAAATCTGCTATTCAGTATTGTTTCTGTTTTCTTAACAATTTTCCTTTCTATAAAGCACATCTCTTACACTTGACTTCTTAGAACACATGTTATGATGTATGAAATAAAAGGCTACCTGGTTCTAGAATTGTTCTTTAACAGACAATCAGAACAATGTCTGGCACTGTTCAATTTGTTTCAAACTAATTATGGAAAGATCCCCTTTCTATGATAGTAGTTTTTTATTTTGACTTCCCCACACTATGTCTAAAAACATTGTTATATGATACCAGGATTTTGTTCTACAGTTACATGACCTTTGCTACTTTTGAATTCATTTTAAGAATAATTTTGGTTCAGGCAGTGGTGGTGCACGCCTTTAATCCCAGCACTCGGGAGGCAGAGGCAGGCGGATCTCTGTGAGTTCGAGGCCAGCCTGGGCTACCAAGTGAGTTCCAGGAAAGGCACAAAGCTACACAGAGAAACCCTGTCTCGAAAAATAAAACAAAACAAAAAAGAATAATTTTGGGGCCCGGCAAGATGGTTCAGCAGGGGAAAGCATCTGCTGTCAAGCCTGACAAGCTGGGACTCACATAATGGAAGAAGACAGTTGTCCTCTGAGTCCCACATGCATGCTATGGCACATACATACACCCTCCACACAAGCATGAACAAATGTAATAGTGAAAAATATTATTTAATATCAATGACTTGATAAGACTTGGGAATCATCAAATAGTCAATACTTAAATTAACTGAAAAAAGAGTAATAGTTCAAAGGGTGAAAGACAAGTAATAATGAAGGAAGATTAAACAAGGTAGCATGAGCTTATAAAGTGAAATTTCAGGGGAAATGAATTATCACAAACTTCCAACTTGTTTTGCACTAGGATGTGAATTTTTCATATGAGCTTCATCTTGGACTTCTGAGTTACAACCAGCCATTAACTATTCATCACCTTTCTGCTTCAGAAAACTAAAGCACATGTGTTCCTCTTAATTATGCCTGCCTTCTGTATTCTAGTAAATTTTATTTGCTATACAAACTTTTATGAAAATATGCAATCTTAGAGAGAACTCAGAAACTTAGCCAAGGTTCACAGAGTTCTTCTCTGTGCCAAATAAAAATGTAAAACCAAACACACAAGTCAATGTTGACATTTAAATACTTATTTATGTAAATAGTCAGCCTCCAAGATTCTAACCTATCGGTACCAATGTAGTAAAAAATTGTACTAAAGAATTTTAGGGAGTGCTACTGTATCCAAAGTAGCATATTTCTGAATGTTTGTTTGATGGCATCAATTGTTATTTTGGGTATGCAAGAACTGGTATTCAAAGTAGATTATATTTTTTGTAGTTCAAATATTTTATCAGCTTTGTTGTTATTGAGATGTAATTCACTGTTTTGAAGTACAGAATTACATGAATTAATGTTCATTAGTAGATTTTTCATCATAGTAATATCTAGAACCTTTTCATTATCCTCTAAAGGAAGTCCTATTTGGCAGTCATTCATTAGTCTGTACCCCTCACCATGTACATAATATCCAATGATCAATATTGACCATTGATGTTCATTGATTAGTTTATTCTGGTCATTTCATGCATGTATATATATATGTGTTTGTGTGTGTGTGTGTGTGTGTGTGTGTGTGTGTGTGTGTGTGTGTGAATATATACAGCATGTAGCCATTTTCATGGAATTTGTTGATTCATCACGTTTTCAGGTTTATCTAGGTTGTGTCATAATTCAATAGGAAAGGAACAGTATGCACAGAGTTTGGACTGTTCTCACTTTTCTACATCCACTGGACATCAGGGAACATTTGCGCTGTAGATAAGAGAATTAGACTGTGCTTTAGAGTCCAGAATGGAGGCCAGTAGCCACATGCATAGTCTAATAAGGTGTAGTATAACATTTTCCCAGTGAGAAGGATTACATGCCACATTCTTATCATAGCAAAACATATGTCACCCACACAACAAACCATATCCATGTTTGGAATAATTTTACCAAGTGGAGAGGACTTAAGGAAGTGATTTATTTGTCTTCTGCAAGTATTCGAAACTGATGCCATCTTAACACTTTACTGTTCTTAAGAACTCTGTTAAAACGTTTTCTTTACAAAACTTGTGAGCCTATACTTAATCAGTACTGTCATGTAAACTCTTGCAGGATACTGTACTTCCCACCGTGGCTTTGGAAACCCACCCCGATTGACTTTGATGGAACAAAGGCCACAAGGACAGTCTTTTTGCTCTTTAGTATAGTCTCACTTCTTGATTTCCTCACTCTTTGGACTCTAAAATTTTGACTGTATTAGAATCCAATGAATTAGGCATCTTGAAAAATCGAGCTGCAGCAAGAAAGCTTAAATCAAGGACCACGGTGACTGTGGGGGAGGGGGACCCGGAGCCGCGGAGACCCCCGGGGGGAGGCGGAAAAAAAATCAAGGACCACGCTGTATGCTGAAAGTCACATTTCTCATAGTTGAAAATAAGTGCAGTTTGCATCTAATAATTATAAGAACCCTGTTGTATGTAACTTTTTTCCCTGGAAGCAACAGATACCAGCAGAAATATTTTTTTTCCTAGCTGCCTTCACTATTCTTCATTTCCCTGCACTTCCTCACTTCCTAAAAGGGAGAAGTCTGTGTGAAAGAAGATAGATAACTCATGATACTCCTGCCTCCACTTCCTTCAGCAAATCCTACCAGAGTGCTTCACTTGGTGGGAGCAGGAGAGAGTGGAAGAGTAAGAAAAGAGAAGTCTTGATTGGGGGGAGGGGCATTTGGGGTTAGGGAGAAACCTGGCTCCAAGGAAACTCCCAGGAATCCATAAGGATGACCCCAGCTAAGACTCCTATCAACAGCAGAGAGGGTACCTGAACTGCCCATCTCCTCTAATCAGATTGTCATTAGAGGTATTCTATCCAGTAACTGATGGAAGCAGATGCAGAGATCCATAGCCAAGCACTGGGCTGAGCTGCAGAAGTTTGACTGAAGAAATGGAGGAGGGCTTGTACCAGCCAGGGAGGTCAAAGTCATGACTGGGAATCCACATAGATAGCTGACCTGAGCTCCTAGAAGCTCAGGAAGTCTGGACCAACAGTTAGAGAGCCTTCATGCGACTGACCTAGGCCCTCTGCATGAGTGTGACAGTTGTGTAGCTTAGTCTCTTTGTAAGGCTCCTAGCAATAAGATCAGAACGTGTCCCTGGTACTTAGCTGGCTTTTTGGAAACCTGTTCCTGATGCTGGATTAACTTGCCCATCCTTGACACAAGGGAGGAGCTCCGTTATGCCTCAACTTGATATGCTATGCTTTGCTCAAGCCCATGGAAGGCCTGTCCCTTTCTGAATGGAGACTGGATGGGAGGTGGGGGTATGAGTGGGATGGGAGCAACGCAACAACGGACAGCAGGAGAAGAGGGAGGGGAAACGGTGGTTGGTACATAAAATAAATAAAAAAATGTTATTGAAAGGAAAAAGAAAAAAATATGACTCCAAGGCTTTTGCACTAAGAATGTCCAATCACTTAAAAAAAAAACAAAAACAAAAAACAACAACAACAAAAAAAAAACTCACATCTTGTCTTGATCAAGTCAGCCTGCAGTAAAATGTTTTCTACTTAGGATAGTCATCTTTGTCAATACTACTTCCTAGAGAAAATATTTACCTTTCAAAATTCCATTAAAAGAAAGAAAATCACTAGTGACCAAAGAAACTTGTCAGTACTGGAGTGTGGGTTCTGGCATAGTTCACCTTGACAGGATGCACACAGCTCCATATAAATTGCCTCTTGCTGTAGAGTGCATGGCCCTGTAGAAATTAAGAAAGCCTCTAATAGTGTAAAACACAAGTTTTATGTTCAATAGCCCAGTGACTAAACCCTCCCGATTCAGTGAATTTCATTTATTTGGTAGATAATTTCAGCAATACTGGATTTTTTTTCCATCTTAAACCAGAAAAATACAAAGGTGTAAGAAAGCAGTGTTTCTGCAGTCACATGAACTTCTCAGTGTTAACATGTCAGCATGAAAAGCAGAATCTACTACTGTACAATATACTCACAATTAAATTGATCAAATCTCAAGCTAGATTTGTCCAAATAATATTTTCACTGAAAATTACATTTCTTATTGTCTGGGGATAGGAGGAATATGAGGTGTGCTATAAACACACCATTTTATATTCAGCAACCTTGCTTTTAACAGGTGTCACTGTGCTCCCGAGTTGCCAAAGAACAAGTAGAAGTCTAATTAAATAATTCACTGCTCTAAATATTTGCAGAGAAACACTGCAATTGTTGGCTTATGTTTTGTTTCAATATAAGGCTTCTACAGTTTCACCCATTTAGGCTGAAAACATGTCATTGGAAAGCAGACAGCCTCTGCCATAAAGGTGGGGTGAGACTGTCTTACACATGTGTTAGTGTGGATCTTTGCACCCTGAGAAAGAACGCATGCATAGGGCAGCAAGAAAAAAAGGAAAAGTTTCTTATGCCTCTGTGGCTTCCCTTTCCATTACATCATTTGTAGCTGAAGCTCTCCTGGCCTGGCCTGGCTCCCGTGGCCCTGGGGTCCTACAGCTGCTCAGACCCAGGTAAACACACAGAGGTTTATATTAATAAAAACTGCTTGGCTGTTAGCTCAGGCTTACTACTGACTAGCTATTACACTTAAACTCAGCCCATTTGTGTTAATCTATATGTCACCACATTTTTCATGGCTTTACCTGTGTGCCATTACATGCTGCTGCTCCCTGGATGGTGGGCTGGCATCTCCTTACTCAGCCTTCCTTTTCCCAGAATTCTCTCTCTCTCTCTCTCTCTCTCTCTCTCTCTCTCTCTCTCTCTCTCTCTCTCTCTCTCTCACACACACACACACACACACACACATACACACACACACACACATACACACACGTACATAAATGAATAAATATAAAATATATGTCTCATATATTATTACATATAACATATATATGACAAGATCTTGCTATGTAGCCTAGACTAGCCTATTATTTTTTATGTAGCTCAGGTTGGCCTTGAAATCAACGCCAATACTCCTGACTCAGCCTTCCCATGGCTGAGATTATAGATATACACAACTACACCAGCAAGAGTGTAGTCTTTTCATTGGATACTTTTGTATGTCTGTCATAAATGCTCCTGTGAGCTTAGCCTTGCATAACCATTTCATAACCATTATACGTATACTTGGGATTAGCAAAGAGAGAAGTGGATACAACTGGAATCCAGCTTGGTTATGCAATCCCTCTGAAAACCAGTTTTCTTAGAATTAGTTCTTATTAGGTACAGTTGAGGTCCAAAATCCCTAACAGATAACACATTATACAAAGTATTTTATATTACATATGGAAAATTACCCTTATAAGCATAAAACAAAGTCCAGTTACGCAGGAAGACATGTGTATAGAGAATAGGATAAACTACTCTCTAAAGGGATGTCTGTTAAGATGTTTAATGCTCTATTTTACATTCTTAGCAACAATCTGTTGACTATCTTGTGCACTTGTCAAATGACACACCTGCAGAAACACCAAACCTGTGGAAAACCAGGAAGAAGCCTGGTTTGCAACTGTCATGCTAATCTACTTTTCTGTAAAATGTATCATGACAGGTTACAGCATTTTCTTCCACTCCTGTGAGTCACAAGGACACTGACCAGCAAAGTTCTACCCACTACTGTGTCTGATATGGCATGTGCAACACATATCCTTGGGACAAAAAAAAAAAAAACAAAAAAAAACAAAAAAAAAAAACATGTCCTGTGATTCAGTTGTCTCAGTTTAGTTCAAGCAGCCTAAAGTAAGTACACCTAGGGTCATCAAAGCATGCCAGTCATTCATAGCTGTGGGTAGTTACAAGGGGGGTGCTCAGGATTTGGTGTTCCTTCCCTGTTTGATTTGTTTGTTGCCTTAGTCACCGTCTCTGTGTTCATTGGGAAATATTGTGTTTCTTCCCTCTTTTTTAGCAGTGTATGATCTCACCCCCATCCCTGGAAATGTGTGTTTTACATACTCCAGAACAAAGAGTCGCTAAAGAAATCAGTGTGGTATAATCATACTGCCTGTAGTGGGATTATCGTTGTATGGACCAGTGGTCCAAGGCTCAGAGGCCTGGACTCGACTCTATTCATGCTGATTTCAATCTTCTTTCACTATAACTTTTGTTTTGATTCCAAGATAACTATATCTATTAAATCCCCACAGAACTTCAGATAATTGGAACCACTTACCTACTTTAAATAAATACTGTCCTTTTATTTCTAAATTGTAGTGTGTAGACAAGTGAGAATAATTATGGGATATATATTATGGCAACGTTTGAATATGCTGTGTCCTTGAGGAATATAAAGTAGCTATTCACTGATCTAAGCACTCCTTTAACTGACTTTGGTTTTCTTTTTAGCTTTTTAAGAAGGTAACAAATCTTCTTCTGTTTTCATAAGTATAAGAGATGATTAATACACTTTCTTGTGAATGATGACTTTACTCCATCATTGATCACTTTATAATTTCATGTATTCTTAAAATCAATTGACTATGTGTGGGTCTCCGCATAAGTGAGTATTGTAATTAATATGTTATATATTTTTCTTGTTGTTCTGGTCAAATGTTTCCTATAAAAGGCTTTTTAGAGTGTTCTGTTTTCATTTCTATTGCTATGATAAAATATCATGACAGAGAAAAAAAAAAACCTTGGGGGACAAGGGGATTTACTGAAGTTTACAGCTCCAGATCAGAGCCCATTATTATGGGTGAGTCAAGGCAGGAACCACAAACAACTCATTATCTCAAATCAAGAGTGAAGAACAGAAAGAATGGATGCATGCATGCTCACTGGTTTGCTTGTGCTCAGTTCAATTTCTTCGATTTTATACAGCTCAGGTTCTCTGACTAGGAATGTTTCACACACAGTGTAATTGATATTTCTACATCAATTAGCTTAGTAAAATAACTCCACAGACATGACCAGCATCCACCAAATATGGACAATCCCAGTCCCTCACTGAGATTTCTTTCCAGGTGATATTACATAGGTTCAAGTTGACAATTAAAGCTAAAATCATGTTGCTATTACTTTTTGTAATAACCATGGCATAAAGCTTGAATCATTAGCTAACAAAAGTATTTTTAGATCTTTGTATACCACAATTTGAAGAACATGGAGCTCCAGCACTGCAATACGCCAACAGCCACATATTGTGAAACTGATGTATGAACTTTTACAACTAAAAATTTATTCCCATCTCCTCTAAAATAAAAGGTTTTCTATTTCTCTTTAGAAACATAAGTGCTTCTGGAGTTGATAAAGGATACTGGAGCATTTCAGGACAAGGGTGATACAATTGGTTCAATTTTCTTTTCAGAAGAAAGGACAGGTTGAGTGTGGGAACCTGTGTTTTGGTGATTGCAGACTTAATGAAGTAGAAGAAATGCCCTAGAGCACATCTGAGACACTCTACAGTCTTTCTGGTACCAAACCAATTCTAATCACTCATTATCTTAAATAGGGTTTATCCCTGGGATACAATGGTAGTCATCAAATCAAGACTTGAAGTTTTTGTTTTTGTTTACCACATAGGAAAACTTGCTTTCAGCCATTTTTTGTTGTTCTTGCTATTGTTATTGTCTTTTCAGACTTCCTTGTATTAGCTTTGTATGAATAAGTGAACATTTATTATCTTCTATTAACCTATCAGGGTGAATGGAATAGTCATGTTCTCTATTGCCCTTCTCCATTTTAGGGTATATTCAGAAGTTGGATCATTGTGATAGGCGGCCCTTAAATAACCCAGCTTGGCAAGCTGAGAAAGGTTCTTGAACATGTGTCACAATACAGAGTTTCCTTGAGCTGTGAACACATGAACTCAGCAAAACATTGCTAGGAGTCTGAATGACACTAAAGCCAAAGCTATTCCAATTCAAGGAAATAAATTTTATCATTCACAGAGCAGGACGAAAGAAAGTAAAACATCATGACACCTGAGTCTCTCAAAAACTTCTGTGAACTAGATTTACTTACCTGATGAATTCAGACAATGATCTCTTGGAGTATCACTTTTCATGTGTTAACAATTCTACTTTAGTTTACTTGGTAAGGATTATAGGAAAAAAAACAGTAAAAGTATCATTTACAAGATGTAATTACACACAGAATACACATGAGTACCCTTATGTATGGTATTTATGTGTAATTTAATCCATTACATATAATTTATAATTTGTAAAACTATATGATCATTTTTCAGTTGTTTATATATTTAAGTTGATTATATATTTATCATGTATCTACATACATATGGATATATATATTCAGTTTTGTATATTACAATAACTGATGTTATTACTTATTTGAGATAGTAATCCATTTACCAATAATGTTTATATAAAATACATTAAATATGGGCAACCACATATAACTAACACTATTAAATTCTATTTTAAATCTTTCTTCTTCTATAATTTGCATCTCAGAGTCAATAGCTCTTTTCTCCTCCATAGCATAAAATGTAAGTTTTCCTGCATCTAAGTGATTTAAAATAAAACCCTAACTCTTATTATGTTTGGTTTCATATATCCTAACTGACATAAGTTATTCAGTATTATTTTGAAATGTACATTTTGAGAAATTCTTTGAATGACTACCTGTGAGATCATTATGCTTCTTTACATTATCCTTCATTGTTCAAAACTTTTTTAAATAGCCTGAGTGTTGGTAGTATTCCTTCTTTGCTACAATAGCTAATCAATCTTCATCTCTAAGGAGTTTTTATAGAAAGTGAAAGTAGAAAAGATGAACTTTATGAGAACTAAAATTATGTCCATGGATGACAGACAGAAAATAGCCCTCAGGATTCCTAAGACTTAGAAAGATCCTGGTGTTAAGTCACAGCTGGCAGCAAAAACCTCCTTGTTACATCTGTGCAGCTGTGAAATCACAGACACAGCAAAAGAAAAAGTGTAAAATAAAGCAAAATAAATGAGCTTCCTTTAAGCACAATGCTAAATACTCCGTTTAATAACTTCTTATCCCTTCATTGTTTCCATTCTATTTCCTTTTGCTGGATTATATACACTTTCTAAATTTCCAATAGTCATCAAGCACAGCTCAGTTATCCTTTCCACTTAAAAGGCTTATCCATTAGTCACTGGTGCCTAAAATGCCTAATTAGCAAGAAAGAAAGCTGGGACGGGGGAAGACTAAGTAGAATCAGTTACACTGAAAATCCTGCTGGCTGAAAAGATCTGGATTATGTAATTGTAGTCTAGGGGAAATTTTAAATGCTTCTGGCTGGCATACATGAATTTTAAAAATCAAGAATATATAATACATCTTTGAGAAGAAAGATCACCAATTAGCTAAAGCTGATAAACAAGTATTCTATGCTCTTTTCCTTAAGCTTGGTATTTAGAATTTTCTCTTTCAATTGACCTTTCTTTAAAAATCTCTCTTTAAAGAAAGGTTTATCTTCCATTCAAATATGCCAACATATTTCATTTCGTGCACAAGACATAAACAAATAAGAAGTTTGTTTTTCATCACATGTAACTAAATCTGTTTCTCAAAACTGAGATGATTTTTCATTTTTGCTCTACATTTATTTTAATTAATTAAAGATAACATTGTAACTTCATGTTATTTTGCCATAACATCTTTATCCTTACATTGAGAGGTTGAAAGTTCCTTTCATGTTAGTGACTGTTAACATGGGTCCTTCTCCTAATGAGAGTCTGTTTCACCAGGGAAATGTGGAATGCATAGGCCCTAAATACATTGTAACTTATTAGGTAGCGCACAGATGCAGCCTGTGTCCTACCACAAAGAGCATATATCTTGTGTCTGTCTTCTGCTACCCACTGTCTAAGTGGCAGGTTGTCCTGACATTGCTTTCTTCATTCTGTGGTCTATCCTGATGCTTTTACAGTTTTCTTTCTCGGACATTTTTCAGCTTCTGTCCTTCTGCTAACCCCCTTTCTGTGACTCTGTGTCAGCCACCAGTTCCCTATTTAGTTCTGGCTGGACTTCTTATGAACTTCTTATGAGCATTCCCAGATGTCCCCGATACAGCTTCCAGGCTGAAGACATCACACTTTGGATTTTAGCTAGGATTTCGGAGAGTTTCAACAGGCACAGTCTTTGTCCTTAGGTGTGCCTCTGGCCATCTTCACGAGGCCTTCGTGTCCCTTTTACTTTGTGATCTATTTTAATTAAGGCACAAAGGAAGTGTGGCTTCCATAGTACAGTTTGTAGGCAGGGAGATAAGAACTAAAATGACTCACCAACATTTGAAAAAGCGGCAATATGACATCAAGACTGTTCTCTTTGCCTCCTTAGGAGGAAGAAGGAAAAGGAGGAATCTGTCTTTGTGATGTTTTATTCCTCTGGTGAAGTTCCCCCACAGTCTTGGTTTATAAAATTGGAAAGATTCTAAGAGTGGGTGTTAATCTTATTCCAATGTATCTCAGAAAGCTCTGTTATGGCTGCAACGTGGCCATGTTTGGATTCATTTATCAAAAGCTTCCAATCACTAATCAAAGCTTTGGTGCCAAAGGAAACATGCAGTTAACTCCTCTTGTAGACACAGCATCCACCCTCAAGTTTCCAATATCACAAAAATTTGACTTCTCACATCTGGGTTAATTAAGGCTCACTTTATTACTGTATTCCTCAGAGTTGTATTCAGATCTTATGTATGTGTCAGCGTGACTGAAGTAAGTGTTTTTGTGGGCTTCTATCAACAGCCTCCCTGATTATAGATATCAGCAAATTTTGAATAAACAAAGGGCCACTTGAAAAAGATGCTGGGGCTGCCAGTTTAGTCTTCTTGTAGATTCCATTCTTTGACTTTAGCTGACTCTTCTTTGTTACAGTCAAGATACCAGTGGCAATTCATAAACATGATATGATCATTTTCTTGTGATGCAGAATTACCTCCTTCTTTCAGAAATTTCTTGATGTAAACATTACAGTCCAAGAAAGGAATTTTATTATCTTCCAGATTGACTTCCCTGAACACCCCTCTTCTCTCTCTCTCTCTCTCTCTCTCTCTCTCTCTCTCTCTCTCTCTCTCTCTCTCTCTCTCTCTCCTCCCTTGCTTCCTTACTCTTTCTCTACTCCTCCCTTCTCCAGTCCTACCCTATCTTTATTTCATTCTCCCTTTCTATAAATTAACTTCGTGTTTTGTAGAAAACACAGGGTGAGAAATGTAAGGCATTCTTCTGCAGTTTTTATTCCTTAGCACACAGTTCCTGGAGCAAAAGAAGAAGTTTTACAGTAAAAGAACTTTTGATGATCCTCTCCTAAGATGCTTACCTGAAGGATAAATTCTAAATAAAACCTACAGGGAAACCATTGCTGGTTTATCTCTTTTTTTTTTCCATTTTTCTTCATTAAGGAATTTTCTACTCACTCTATATACCACCCACAGATCCCACCTCCTCCCTCCTCCGACCCCCAGCCCTCCCTCCCAAGCTACCCCACATCCCCACATCCTCTAAATCAAGGTCTTCCATGGGAAGTCAGCAGAGCCCAGCACACTGAGCCTCGGCAGGTCCAAGCCCCTCCCCACTGCACCAAGTCTGTGCAAGGAGTCACTCTGGTTTATCTCTTACTTCTATCAGTACTCACGAGCACTGCCTTGGTAAACTGTTCAAAATATATTCCCCACTCTTGACCTTCTGAATGTTGCATAGATTTCACTAATGATGTTAATCTTTCCTATTAAAATTTTATTATCTGAAAAATGGATTGTAAGATCCAGCATAAAATCATCAAATGATCAATAGCAAAATTCTCTGGTGAGATTAGGAAGAAGAACATGTGATATCATTTATATTATAAGATGATAGGCAGAATAAGATGTGAAAAGGGAAGGAGACATTCATGCCAGCGTACACACACACACACACACACACACACACACACACAAATTACACACTGGAGAATTAAAAGCAGTACAAAGTAGAAAGCACTAAATAAAAAAATAGGATGTTTTGTGATAACTTACAAAAAGAATAGATAAAAGAAGATAAATTAAGAACAAAGATAAAGGACAATATACTCCAATAAAAATGGCTAATACTATGAAGCTAAAACAAACAGAAAATTCTGTTGAGAGTGTGGAGAAAGGAAATGTCTGCCCATAATTTTTGAGAATGTCCGTTAGTATGATAATTATGGAAAACATTGTGAAGGTACCTCAAAAAATAACATTAGAATTACTCTACACTTCTTATATATACTAAAGTAATGAAGTCAGTAGTCAAAAAGTCACATTTATTGCAATGATATTTACAACAGATAAGAAATGGACACAAGCCAGGGGGCGTGGCTTACACCCAGCACTGGCATACTAAAAAGATTTATACATTAGGGATGCTTTCAAGGCTAGCCTTCACTAATGTAAAGGGCAAATAAAATAAATTAAAGGAAAGAAGGAAGAACGAAAAAGAAACAACACAAGTCTCATCAACTAGTAAATGAAAATGAGTTGTTGGTGACCACAAGGAAACAAATGTCACTACTGCATCCTTAGAGGTATCATGCCATGCTGGTTATTGTTGTGGTTCATAGGTATAAGACTGGTTGTTGTTTCCTTACTTTAGAAGCTTGAATGGTACCTTTTGTACCATGAAAACTTGTCCTCAGGGAGGAGACCTTCAGGTCAGGGCTTGAGACCTGTTGAACAAGAGGGAAATCATCCCTGATAAAGGCAACCTAGTCAAATACCCAGTATTAGTGAAATCATGGATCTTGGAGGAGAACCTACAACTACCACTTTACTAAAACAGTGTAATCCCTACCTACATTCTCAATATTTGTTCTAGTACACAAAGATAATTGTAGTTCTCAATCCTCATCAAAAAAACTTCTCTTTGTAACACACAGAGACCATTATAGAAAGCCACAACCAATCAAAATACAGAGTTGTGAATCTCAGTCACAGTGCTGCACACACACACACACACACACACATATATATATGATATCATATATATATATATATATATATATATATATATATATATATATATATATCACATCACATCCTCCACCAAAGACTCAAGAATCATTACAGAAGAGGGGCACAAAGATAGTAAGTAATAGAGGAAAAGGGAGTTTGCTGTGAGACTATGTATTCTAGGAATGTCAGAAGCTACACTAAGGAAGTATCACCAATATGACTCCTTAAATATGACCTGAAAATGGACAACATGAGTAGATGTGCTAACATGGAAGGGAGAAAGCTTAAGTAGCCCCATTCTAGGCAAAGAATTAGATACAAATAAGGAATGGTGAGTGGGAGAAACAGTCTTTCCCACAGAAGAACACAACAATTGGTTATAAAATACCAAATGGTCAGCCCTGACACCATACAAGTTACATTATGCAGACTGAGCAAGTTCTAGTTATGTATTTAGGTATACTATATGTAAAGAAAAAGTGGATATGAATTTGAAAGCGTGAATTTGAAAGAGACCAAGTGGGAAGTTTGGAGAAAAGAAAGCAAAGAGGCAAATTATGTGCTTATGTTAAAAATCTCAAAAAAATTAAAAACTTTAAAAAATACATTCCTAGATACAGTCAGATACATTTACACAAACACACATGCACAATGGAATACAATTTAGTCCCCCAAATAGAATGAAACCCTATTGTTTTCAATAAAATGAATGGGGCTGGAGTTATTAAGCTAGTTGCAATAACTCAGGCATAGGAAGACTAGGGCAACATAATCTCACACAAATGTTGTGTATAAAAAAATTAACCTCATAGTTGAGCAAACGTCCTTTTTGAGCATTTTGGGGAGTATATTCCAAAGAGTGATATTGCTAGGTCTTGAGGTAGATTGATTCTCAATTTTCTGAGAAACTGCCATACTGATTTCCAAAGTGGCTGTACAAGTTTGCACTCCCACTAGCAGTGGAGGGGTGTAACCCTTACTCCACATCCTCTCAAACAGAAGTTGTCATCTGTGATTTTGATCTTAGCCATTCTGACATGTTCAAGATGGTATCTCAGAGTCATTTTGATTTGTATCTTCTTGATGTCTAAGGATATTGAGCAATTTTGTAGATGTCTTTCGGTCATTTCAGATTCTTCTGTTGAGAATTCACTGTTTAGATCTGTAACCCATTTTTTAATTGGATTATTTGGTATTTTGATGTCTAGTTTCTTGAGTTCTTTATATACTTTGAAGATCAGGCCTCTGTCAGATATGGGGTTGGTAAAGATCTTTTCCCATTCTGTGAGCTGCCATTTTGTCTCATTGACTATGTCCTCTGATTTACAGAAGCTTCTTAGTTTCAGGAGGTCCCATTTATTAATTGTTGCTCTCAGTGTCTGTGCTACTGGCGTTATATTTAGAAAGTGGTCTCTTGTGCCGGTTCAAGGTTCCTTCCCATTATCTCTTCTATCAGGTCCAGTGTAACTGGATTTATGTTGAGTTCTTTGATCCATTTGTACTTGCATTTTGTCCATGGCGATAGATATAGATTAATTTGCAATCTTTTACATGTTGACATCCAGTTATACCAGCACCATTTGCTGAAGATGTTTTCTTTTTCCAGTACAATTTTAGCTTCTTTGTCAAAAATCAGGTGTTCACAGATGTGTGGATTAATGTCAGGGTCTTCAATTTGATTCCATTAATCCATGTGTCAGTTTTTACGCCAATACCAAGCTGTTTTTATTATTACTATAGCTCTATAGTAGAGCTTGAAGTCAGGGATGGTGATGACTCCAGAAGTTCCTTTATTGTACAGGATTGTTTTGGCTATCCTAGGTTTTTGTTTTTCCATATGAAGTTGAGTATTGTTCTTTTGAGGTCTGTAAAGAATAGTGTTTGGATTTTGATGAGGATTGCATTGAATCTGTAGATTACTTTTGGTAAGATTGGTATTTTTACTATGTTGAACATGCCTATCCAAGAATATCGGAGATCTTCCTATTTTCTGATATATTCTTCAGTTTCTTTCTTCAAAGACTTAAAGTTCTTGTCATACAGGTCTTTCACTTGTTTGGTTAGAGTTACCCCAAGATTTTTTATGTTATTTGTGGCTATTGTAAAGGGTGATGTTTCTCTGATTTCTTTCTCAGCCCTTTTATCATTTGTATACAGGAGTGCTACTGATTTTTTTTTTAGTTAATGTTACATTTGCCACATTATTGAAAGTATTTATCAGTTGTAGAAGTTCCCTGGTAGAATTTTTGGAGTCACTTATGTATACTATAATATCATCTGCAAATAGTGAAAGTTTGATTTCTTCCATTCATAATAGCCAGAAACTGGAAACAATCTAGATGCCCCTCAACCGAAGAATAAATAAAGAAAACATGGTACATTTTCACAATGGAGTATTACTCAGTGGCACAAAAAACAATGACATTAAATTTGCAGGCAAATGGATGAAACTAGAAAAAAATCATCCTGAGTGAGGTAACCCAGACCCAGAAAGACAAACATAATATGTACACACTCATAAGTGGATATTAGATGTAAAACACAGGATAACCAGGCTACAATCCACAATTACAGAGAAGTTAAGTAACAAGAATGACCCTAAGAAGGACATGCATGCATCACCCTAGAAATAGATATCTTGATAGAGGGCACCATTATGGGATTGGGAAGAAACCTGATGCTAGGGAAATTTCCAGGAATCCACAAGGATGATGCCAGCTTAGACTTTTAGCAATAGTAGAAAAGGTGTCTGAACTTGCCTTCTCCTGTAGTCAGATTGGTGACTACCCTAATTTTCATCATTGAACCTTCTTCCAGTAAACTGATGGAAGCAGATGCAGAGATCCACAGCTAATTACTGGAGTGAGCTCTTGGAGTCCAGTTGAAGAGAGGGAAGAGGGATTATATGAGTAAGGGGGGTCAAGATCACAGAGACAGCAGACCCAAGTTAGCGGGAGCTCAGGGACTCTGGACTGACAGCTGGGGAGCCTACATGGGACCAAACTACGCCCTCTGTGTTTGGGTGACAGTTGTGTGGCTTGATCTGTTTGTGGGGCCCCTAGCAGTGGGACCAGGATTTATCCCTGGTGCATGAACTGGCTTTTTGGAGCCCATTCACTATGGTGGAATACCTTGCTCAGCCTTGATGCAGGGGAGAGGGGCTTGGTCCTGCCTCAAGTTGCTATGCCAGACTTTGTTGATTACCCAAGGGAGGCCTTACCCTCTTTGAGGAGTGGGTGGGGTTGGGGTGTGATGAAGAGGAGAGAAGGAACTGTGGTTGGTATGTAAAATTAAAAAAAAATGTTAACCTCAGAATAAAAGCAGAATGATGATTGTTAGATGGTAGGAGGAGTCAGAGGAAGAAAGGATAGAGTGAGACTGACTAGTAATTGGTAAGTTGTATTTAGACAGGCATAAGAACTGTGTCTTTCTGCATAGCAGAATCAAGGATTGTGAATATTTCCTCCACAGAAATGACAACTATTTCAGGAGATAGGCTTAATCACATTTAAATATTATATAAGGCATATGTGTTGAAATATTTCACAGTGCATTATAAGTTATAATTCTTGTGATTTTATGCACCAGCTAAAATAAAATGTAATTTTTAACCAGTTTAGATAAAGGGTCTTTGAAGGAAGGAACAAGATCTGAGGAGGAAAAAAAAGGGTGAAAACTGATAGAAAAAATAGATGTTGGAAAATAAAAGTGTGTTGTCTTGTTATTCCTTCTGAGATAAAACTGTCCATCTTGGAGGAAAGCTCCCAAAGACGCGGACTGTTAAAGGAAAGTAAAACAGCAGGATATTCTAAGATGATGAGGAACATTCCATTCTGCAGGGGACCGCCTTAAGCTTAGAAAGTAGATTGTAAGCATCTAGAATCTTCCCTCCCTAAGCATTTAAATAGGAAGAATTTCTGAGAGACACTTTCAAACCAGTCAAGCAACCACAAAGAAGCAGGCCAGCTGAGTGGCCTTGAAGATGCTCATATAAGCTGAGGTGCCTAGAAGTGGCTCTAGCCAGGCAGGACACCTAGAAAAAGTAGAGACCAGTCAACCTGCCTAGCAGAACTGGAAGCCAATCAAACTCCATGAAAGAGGCTCAGACAAACTGAGCAACCTGGAAATGACATTCAGCCACCCATTGAGCTTCCTGTAGAATGTGTAATACACGTCAATTTGCAGGTTCATGAGCACTCACTCATGCAAGAGTGGGATTTTGGTGATGCAGCTGTGTTTCACTTATTTCTGATCCTATGAGTAACCCAAATCCATACTCTTGGAAGTAGCTGCAATAAAACTCATTAGGTTCCCCAGATGGGTTTGGTGGTATCCTTATTTTGGTCTGTCATCGAGTCTCTATTAGGCAAGTAGATGTTGTTCGTGTGTTCCCAGGAATAGTGTTACAATACAAGAGGGAAATAGGAAGACAGAAAAACAGTGAAATGATCATATTGAAAATAGGTTTAAATGTGACACAGATGGAAACCATCTTATGAAATCTACTTCTTTTCATTTGGATTTCTATCAAAACTGAACAATTTGGTGTACTTGAGGTCATTTCACATAGGAAGAGTAACAAAACGCAAACTGGCCTAATTATTTAGTGTATTGTGTATTCTCTAAGAAGTCCTTTCTTCCTTCTTTGCAATGTATGAATTACAGAAATCACCAGTCCTAGCTTTGAAATATTGCAATATATGTTTTATGAAGATAATTACTCTGCTTTTACTTTTCTTGATTCTTTGAGTCCTTCATTTTTATAGTGTTGATTAAGCACCAAGTATACAAAAGTGATTTATGGATTCAAGGGTACCACCACTTGTAATGTTTAGTGATATCATCCAGGCTGGGGAAAAAATAAAACAATGGTGGTTTAATTGGAATGTTTCCAGAAATTTAGCATGAACATGGTAGAGAACTTAATATTCGTTTCAGTTCCACAATTTCAGATTTTAAAAGGAAAAACCTCACTGGTTTAAATGCTTAATCAATTTTTTTCATTAGAGCAAAAACTCTGCTGTTAAAGTGAAATTCATTTTGGTCAAAGAATAGCTATCCATAAGCTTTGTGATATTAAAAATGACATGCAAGAGGAAACCAGGAGCAAAAGCATCCCAGCCCGTGGAAGAAACAGAGACCATTTATTTCAGTGGCGGTAACTGCAATCTAGGCTTAAATTATTTCATAAATGTAATATCAGATAACCGTAGAAAGGTTGAAACAAACCAAGTTCTAAATGATCAAAAAAAGTGCTGCTCAGGTTTTGTGATTAGTTATAGGCTGTGTTTGTGGATCTTTTGTTATTATGTAATTAACAGTTGCTAATGACTTAGAATCAATGTGGTTAATGGACCATTCTCTGAAAGTTTACTTTCAATGCTGCAGAAAAAAAATTCTAAGCCTCTGTGGTTAAAATAAAAAAATAACAATTAAGGCAAGAGTGATGAATGCATATACAAAAAGCAAAAGCTGTCAAAGTAGCTCTAAAGTAAGATCAGAAGGAGCCCTGTTCTCTCTCTGGATGTTGCCTCTGACAAGGACTGAGGGGACAGAGCCCCTCACACACATACTGAGGGCTTTAATTTATTCAACAGTAGTTCTTCCAGGATCATCAATTTGCAAAATATGCCTAGACTGAGCCCTTAGGAGCACTTCCATTTTCCTCTTTGCTAAATCTCTCTTACTGAATTTACACAATACACCTAGTCCCTTTGGCCTTGGGACAGCATTTAAAAAAGGAAGAAAGAAAGAGAATGAAAAAAAGACGCCATTAAAAAGAATTCCAGTAATTCTATCTGGGCACTGGAAAATGTTAAAATGGTAAATAATACATACAAGTACAAGTGCCAGTTGTCCCCAGGAAAAATGTATTTGTAGAGCCAGATGAACTCCATGTGGTCAAGTACGGAAGAGTGTCACATGGAGCAGACTTGTATCTGCCATCAGACTTGGTAAACAAAGGGAATTTAATTTTAAATTTGCCTTCCAGACACCTGGGTCCTCCATGAATCAGGATAACATGAGGGAGGATGATTGCCCAAATCTCATTGCTGACACTGGAACCAGCTGTCACAACCATACACATGCCCACTCCCATGGGGCAGTGGGAAGACAGTTACCACACTTGAGGGTCACAACCTATGCTACAAGCTAAGTTCAGTCATTGGTTCAAAATAAGCCAGCTGAAATAGTCAAAATAAAAGGGGAAATCAGAAAAAGGAGGTTTATTCAGTGTTGTCAGATTGGAAAGAGGGATAAGGAGCTATCCAGTGATCTGCCCAAGTCAGTCACTGGGGTCCTGAAGTAATGTTAAAATTTAAACAGGAGGCCGTGGATTTGTACATCTAAATAGTCCCTTTAAGGGTATGGTCCTGCCTACCATTGACCCTTCATTGTCTGGGCATCAGTCTCATCCTGTAAGATATTCCCACAAGTCATTAGAACAGTATGAAATCGCTTTCTTGGAGACAAGTTTCTCTTCTGACTGGATTCTTTTCCTTCCCTAAGCATTAAATTCCAGGGGGAGTTCCCATTTCTTTGGGATACATGTTTTCAATAGTCTCATAGTCAGACAAAGAAGCTTGAATTTCTCTTTAGAATAGCTTCACTCATCATAGGCTGTTATGAGATGGGGTAACAGAAACATCATGAAAAGTGTAGCTTAAAGTTTTCCTGTGTCCTGCCTAGCCTGCAGTCAGGACAAATCTCTCTCACCTGCCAGTCCTGCAGCTGCTAGGACCCAAATAAGTACACACAGATTTATATTATTTACAAACTGTATGGCCATTAGCTCACGCTTATTACTGACTAGCTCTTACACTTAAATTAATCTATACTTCTTATTTATGTTTAGCCACATGGCTTGGTACCTTTTCTCAGTTCTGCCTTCACATATTGCTTCTTCTCTGTCTGGCTAGTGACTCCTGACTCAGCCTTCCTCTTCCTAGAATTTACCTTGTCTGCTTATCCTACCTATACTTCCTGCTTGGCTACTGGCCAACCAGCATTTTATTTATCAGCCAATCAGAGCAACACATTTATAGCATACAGAGTGACATCACCCATCAGAAAAGCAAGAGGGAATTTCTGGGTTCCTCTCTCTTCTAATCCCCTCAGTTACATAAGGAAGGAGTTTACATATGTTGGCTGACCAGTAGCCCATCTTATTGAGTCCCACACTAATAGCTTTCTCTTGTCTCTAAATGTATCATTGAGACAATGTGCAAAGGAACCTGAGGCGAACTTCTGGTTTGAGTAAATTATACTGCTCTTTTATAAACACATGAAAAATGAGGTGATCCAAAGCCCAGAAATGCTGTCCAGAACCATAGCATACTCAGTCTTTTTTGCTGTTTTATTTCCAGGAGGATCTCTGAATTTTGGCTATAATGTAGAACATGGATAATGTAGTTCTGCGGTGAGGTTCCAGATGCTTATGGACACTCACTGGAGAGCAGGAACCGGTCGGGGTGAGTAGTCATCCATTCAGAATAGATACCTTATAAGAAATAGGGCACAGTGACAGAGAGAAAAGCATGTGTAAATGAATGCAGTGAGGGATGGCTGTCTACCTGTAAGGAGAGCTCAGAAGAAGCCTTCTTCTCTAACACCTTCATCTTGCACCAAGGAAATTGATAGTTGTTGGAAGCAGCCTATCTGCCGTGCTTTGTTATGCTAAGCCTAACAAAGTATCATTCTCTGCAATGTCTACTGTGCAAACTATGCAAGTGCAACAATTCCCTCATTATCTTGGAAGCACTGGCCAGAAACTATGTGAATATCTAGCATGGCAAGAAACTGGTCAGGATGAACTGTCCCTCAGGGAGACTCTGGAGAAAACACTATAAAAAGGGATGTCTGTGTTCCTGGGTAAAGATTTTACAAAGCAAGGTATTTTGATACAGGTACATATGAATGACTTTAGACATATTCCAAAGTCTGCATGTATATGGTTTTAGTCCACAAAGGAGGCAAATAGGGGAGTGTTTTAGCAATGCCAAAAGGAAGTAAGGCCAACATGAGTAGTACCGTAAACAGCCAGCAAAGGGAGAGTCATGAACTGTTTGCTGTGAATTCACTGTGAGTTTATCCTTCCTGACCGCTCCTTTTTAGTCTAAGACTATAAAATAATCTTAAAGTTTGGAAGAAGTTTAATATTTTCCTCCCTTGTCCCACTCCCACTGCCACTGCTGCCTGCCTCTGACAGATGCTTTGCTTTGCCAACATTTATCTTTGCTGGTCTATTTTCTTGTCCCCTGTTCTGGATGTTCATTATCCTAAAACTATGTTGGCATGACTCATGGTACAAATCACTAATAAAAATGGAGAAGGAAACAGTTATGGGTGTTTCTTTTTGTTTATTGCTTTATTCCAACAGCTCCAGAAAATTTCGAGTTTACAAAATTGTTCAGGGCCATATCTTCCACAAATTGCTTGTGGCCATATCTGCCATATGTGACTTGGATGATGTCACATAGCTTGTTATACATTCCTTTATTTAGCCCCACAGTGTAGGTAAATAGACAGCTTTTGAATTCAGACACAACTAGCTGACTAGCTGCCTTTTTCTTCTTTTTTTGTGTGTCACATGATGTGGCTTTTCTAGTCTTCAGTTTCCTCGACTACAGCAGTTGCTTTAAGATAGTTAAATAAAATGATACATATAATATGCTAAATATTGGCTCAAAGTCATGTAAAACTCAAAATATTTATTCAAAATGAAGATATATATATATTACATGTATATATAATATATATATATCTTCAAATATATATCTTCAAATATCTTCAAAATGAAGATAAAATGCGATCTTGTCTCCATCTTATAAGGGTAAATACTAAAGTTCAGAAAGTGATAAAATTCGTTCAAGGTCACAAAACTGGCAGATGTATTACTGGATTTTTAACCTAATCCCAAAAGTTTACTCATTTCCCTGTGGTCCCTTGTCCCTTACAGCATATCAAACCTCCACTCTATAATATGCAGTTGCCATGACATTATGAGAGAAATAATCATTAATATCTGTAGGATGCGCATACCCATGCCTAATCCTCCTAACTGCTTTGGCCACTGTTGTTGAAGTATGCACTGCGCTTTCATTTGTTACTGCAACTGTAACTTAGAAGAAATCTATAAAATCATGTTTTACTGCACATCATTTATTTTCTCTTTAGGACAGTGTAGACCCTACCTGTGAATGTGAATTGATTCCAGGCTAAACACACCCTTAAACAGCACTGGGTTTCATTTTAAGCTTTGTGCCTTCTATGGAAATATTTCTTTCATTTTTACACCATGTATATTGACTTCTTTTATTTTACACCAATAAATTGATTAACTTGATTTCTTCATGAATACATTTGACAGCATAACCTAGGAGTATGTACAATTATTAAATACTCTTGTTAAGAAAAGCCAGATAGCTATTCAAAATAGATAAATAAAAAAGTGAATATAGTCTATTGTTAAATAGTGGCACCATGAAATTTCTAGCAATATTGTCAGCAGTGAAGTTAAGGGAGACAACTGAATGTAAAAAGCGCAAGTGTGCAACAGGCACACCGCCCCCCCCCCCAAGCAATTGCAGAGGTCTCAGCATAGGAGACAAAGGAAACTAGTAGAGTTGCTTCATTCTTAAGGCACAGTGTGTTAAGGGCTCTGGTCCAAAACTATAACAATAGCACTTCTATTATTTTATATATTTTTTCTGTAACAAAGTATCTATGAAAAAGTATGACGTTGTATACCATCACATGATCATCAATCAGCTAGTTGGAGTTAGAGTCTTTTTTTTTATATTCAATAGAAATCCACTGTGGGCAAAAGCTCCTCCAGCATTGGTATTTATATTTCTTGGCAGTTGCCAGTGGTAAGAGCAGGAGCAGACAGCTGGGACCATTAGAAGGCTGTGCCCTCTGGAGTCATAGCTCTCCTGCAGGCCTCGGGCACTGGAACCTTTATCCCAAAGTGTTCCAGTCTTTGTTGGTCTAGAGAGTCTTGTATTGATAGAGACTACCTTTGTAACTTCAGGGCCAGTATGTCAGGATTCCTGAGCTTGACAGAAGGCATTGCCACAGATTCTGGGCTTGGAGAGTCTGATACCCTTTTACTTGAGAGTTATATGGATGTTTTCCAGGGACTAGGGCCTGTGGTTTCTTTTCTCTGCCTCTTTACAGCCTTCCATCCTTTGTTTTCAGCTCAGCCTCTCTCCTGGACTCTCTCTGCTTTGGCAGATTCCATTGTTCTTTGCCTGAGTGTTCTCCTGAACTAGTAGCTGCTTCTTGTTACTGAGGCCAGTGTCAAGGTTGCTACCACCAGGGCAGCAGTTTCTGCTTCTGCTGGTCATTGTGCCATTATCATAGCTGCTTTGAAGCTTCTCCGATTATGCTATTGATGTTGGCAAGGGCATTTTAGCAACCGTGAAGTTACTGGCCACTGTCTGGTCTCTGGCTTATGCAGTTTATTCCAGCCTCTCCACTGTCACTGCTGTTCCATCCCCCAGGGTCACTGGCATCACTTCCTTGTTAAGAAATGTGCCATCTTTAATAATGATGGATGTCAAAATTAGGAAGGAAGTACCACCGAAGTCCTAATGTTTGAAGCGCCAGAAGCGGCAGCACAAAAAGATGTCTGTGGTAGTTTGCCTGAGATGTTCTCCATTGAGTCTTTGGCATTTGAATGCTTGGTCCTCGGTTTGTGCATGTTTGTAAATGGTAATGAGATGTGGCCTTGCAGGAGAAGTATGTCTCTAAGGGCAGGCTTTGGGGTTTTAAAAGACTCCCAGCATTCTGAGTGTGCTCTCTGCGTGTTCCTCTTTATGATCGGAGCTGTAAGCTCTCCCTTGCTGCTCCTGCTGCCTGCCCACTGCTATGTCATCTCTACTATCACGGACTTTAAACCTTTATGGCAGTAACACTTCCTTCTATTACTTGTTTGGGTCATGATGTTTTTAATCACAGAAATAGAAAAAATACCAAATGCATTTTCTATCAGCTAGCTTACCTATGAGCCAGTCTATTTTCAAGAGCAGGGATGTTTGTAGCAACCATAGCAGACCTTCATGAAGGTTAAGTATTGTATTCAAACATTTATGATTCTGTCTCTTGTTTACAAGTAACAACAGTTTACCCACTGGCACTCTAGGAAAAATGTTTTCTTTCTGGATGGGTTGGAAAAGGCTTCAGGCTTATCTCCTGTACATTGAAGCTTATCATTGTCTCACAATCTGTACACTGAATCAGTCAAGACTGGGGTGGGGAGAGGTTTCTCACCTTTAGGAATCTGAATTGTGTTGCACCTTCACTCACTAGTCACATAGTTTCTTCAAGGTGTCATCTGTTGAGTGTTCAGAGTGCCTGCTGCTGGCCAGAAGGTGGTCCTTCTCGCCATTTGATAACCACCTTATCTCAAGGCAGCCAGACACCAAGGAAAAATCCAATAAGTGTAAGTGAAGGAGTTAAGTCACTGCCATCATCCTGTATTTTATACTTTGCATAAGAAAATCAACATCAGCATGAGTACTTACATAATAACTTAGTACTTAACATTAATAGTGATGTTAAAAATATGTAGCAGGATTTTAAACAATGCTCAACTTCTGGTGAGTGCCTGGGGAGAGATGAAACCCCTTTATCTGAAACATAGGAACATTTGAGTGGTACAGTAATCTGCTGCCATTTTTAATACTACTTTATAAGTAAATTTTTTGAGTATCGACTTTAAGGTCGTATATATACAGCCAGTGTTAAGTTCATGCCTTTATCTAAGTTAACAAAATAAAAAAAAACAAAACAAATATTTATTTTAGTTACCTTTCTAAAAAAATTCCTAAAGAGAGTCTCATGTATGCCAGGTTGTTCTTGAATTAACTGAATAGTGAAAATACTGAATCCCTGAATCCCTGTTTCTGCCGATGTAATAGGTTGGCACCAACAAGCCTGCCTTGCAGATATTGTGTTTTTTGAAAAGTATGTGCTTTTGTTGTTGGTTTTCTTTTTAAGTCTGGGCATAGAACACAGGGTCTCATGCATAAGGCAACTGCTCTGCAACCGGACTATATCCACGGTCCTTCATTTGTTATAATGATAAACTAAAGTATTACAGAAATATTAAATGTGGCTGTAGAAATAGGCCTGTAGTTAAAAGCACCAGGTGATCCTCTGAAGAACCTGCAATTAATCACCAGCACCCACATAGAAACACAGATGTCTGCATTCAAGTCACAGGGGAGCCAATGTATTTTCCAGGCCTTCAAGGTCCCCTCACATACATAGTACATAGATGAAATACCCATACACACAACATAATAATAACAATAACAAAGGAAACATTACCCATAAATCACTTAGATACTTTTTCTATTCTGTGTCTATGACTTTGCTTTTCGTTGTTTCAGTTACTGTGATCAACTATGAACAAATTATACTGAAGGGAAAATTCTGGAAATAATTCATAAGTGTTAAATTTCTCAATGTTCTGAGAATCATGCTGAGATTCACACTCAAGTCCAGTCCAGAGAAGCCACACTGTGTGCATTACCTGCCCATCAGATACATATGGAGTTCAATACTATCTATGTTTTCACGTATCTAGAACTCATTCTCAAAATGGAAGACAGTAATTAATATTTCTGTAACATTTTATTTTTTTTCTTCTTTATTTTTAGAAGGGAAATTAGTTTATTTGGGACAGAGAGTGAGTTAAGCAGTAACAAAGGTACTCCCTGTGCCCACTATCATTTTCTCTCTCACTTAAGGAAGTATCTTAAAATATATGAGTATGAAGATAACATTGAAAGAAAATATTTAACACTGAAAGAAGATATTTTAAAGCAGTTCAAACTTTCTAAATGACAAAGAAGAAGCAAAATCCAGTATATTATTAGTAGTAATAATTAGCTTGTAATTCCCGTTCTTTATATCTTACTATTGTGTCTAGACCAAGTGAGAGAGGGCATAGGACATTTAAAATAGGAAGAGAGAAAGAAGATAAATGCAGAATAAGGTGGAGAGTAAAGGAAAGTAAGGATGTCTCATAAGTCATAAGAAATCACACCATTAGCTATCTACATAAAATATCTATAGTACATGTAAGTCAGTTCAAAACATGCATTAAACCATTTAAATGAAAATTTCCCCTCTAATGCATCCTTTGAGAGCCAAAGACCATCTAACAAAACTCCCAATAACAGGCATAAGAACCTCTTCTGAGTTGTTGAGCAGGGTTGCCCAAGGCATTCTCCAAATATTTCCAAGTCTTACTATTGTCCTTCATTTCCTCTAAGAGGTTGAAGGTAAGTTCTTATTGCAGAAGACACTGTATACTCACACTTCTGACACAAAGCATGAAGGACCTTGACCTGGAACTGACATGAAAGGCTCCTCTGTGAGGACTAGCATTGATGATAACAGAAGACATCGTGCAAGTTTCCAAAAACAGAAGCAACAAACAGTCCTATCTATGAAACATATCACTATCCAGTGATGCCTATGAGCCACATCAATAAGTAGTATGGTAACATAAACCTAATGATGCAGGTGTGATATGCATACATACATTGGTGGTAACCAACTCTAATTGAACTTGAGATCTGCTCAATAAAAGAGAAATCCTGTCTGGTATGGGAAACCCAACCAACTCCCCAGGGATAGTGAGATCGTGAATCTGGGAGAAAAACTTATGATGGACGCTTTATTAAACCAGTATAATCCCTAAGTACATTCTAAATATTTGTCCTTATAATCTCAGATAAGTGTTGTTCACACCCCTCATCATGGAAACTTATCTTTGCATCAGAAGGAGAAAATTACAAAGACCCACAACAATCAAAGGACAGAGTTGTGAAGTCCAGTCTCAATGGATACATCTACAAAACAACCCCTGAACCTAAGAATGAAGAAATATTGCAGAAGAGGAGGCAGAAAGATAATAAGAGCTCGAGGCAAAGCAAGTTTGCTGTGAAACTATGCTTCTTAAGATAATCAGAAGCTTCACCTATAAAACATCACCAATGTGACTGTTTAAACATGAGTTGAACAAGGACAACAAAAATAGACATGAGTCTTCAACCCTACACAAAAGACTACAGGAAACTAAGTAATTCTAAGAACAGAAGAAATTGTCTTTCCCAGGGAAAGCATACCAATTGGTTATCCAAATCCCAAATGTATAGGACAACAGTGAAAAGTAACCACAGAATAGAAAGACATCAAGGTGGGGTATATAGAAGGGTTTGGGGGAGGAAACAGAAGGGGAAAATGATGTAATTATACTGTAATCTTTAAAATGTAATAAATTAAATCTTAAAAAAAATTTGTACATGAAAACATATACGCTTTGGTGCTTGGGCAGATATTTATCTAAGCAATAATGCAAGAGCTAACAGTACTCAGAGAAGTCTTAATGGGAAAATGATGGTTTATTTCAGTTGTAATGGAAGGAGAGATAATTAAAATGTGAAACATCTTGTAAGAAGAGATATTAAAATTTCCTCCAGAAAAGGAAGTAAAGAATATCATGTTCCTCTCACAGATAAGTTGAAGAATGCCATGGTATATAAAATATACTCTTGGGGGCACAAGGGTCCTTGTATTAACAGATAAACACTAGGGAAAAAGGAATCTGCTATGGGATGGTCTGTGTGTGCTCTGATTGGTCAATAAATAAAACACTGATTGGCCAATGGCCAGGCAGGAAGTATAGGCAGAACTAACAGAGAGGAGAATTGAGAGAACAGAAAGGCAGAAGGAGACACTGCCAGCCGCCACCATGACAAGTAGCATGTAAAGATGCTGGTAAACCACAAGCCATGTGGCAAGGTATAGATTTATAAGAATGGATTAATTTAAGATGTAAGAACTAGATAGCTAGAAGCCTGAGCCATTAGGCCAAACAGTTTAAATAATATAAGCGTCTGTGTGTTTATTTTATAAGTGGGCTCTGGGACTGGCGGGACTTGGCGGTAGCTGGAGAGAAATTCTCCAGCTACAGGAATCTTAAACATGCAGGGGAATCTCCTCAGTGGAGGAAATAAAATATCTGCATTCCACTCAGAAAACTGAGAGTGGATGTTGTCAACTACCCGGTGCCCTTTTGCTATCTGTAGAGCCAGATATCACCCAAATCTCCCAGGATGATCACCTCAGACTTTCCCTAGACCTTTATCTTTAGGTCCCAATTAATAGAACCCACCCTTAAGGGAGATAACCTGCATAGATGTCCATGGCGTTATTGTGTTCCCCAAAATATTGTGCACCCTAATAAATTTAGCTGGGGTCAGAGAACAGACAGCCACTAGATACAGAGGCTAGAAAATGGTGGCACTCAGGCCTTTAATCCTAGCATTCCAGAGACAGAAATCCCTCTGGATCTCTGTGAGTTCAAGGCCACATTGGAAACGGCCAGGCATGGTGACACATGCCTTTAATCCCAGGGAGTGGTGGTAGAAAGCAGAAAGGTATATAAGGCATGAAAACCAGGAACTAGAAGCATTTGGCTGGTTAAGCATTTGGCTGGTTAAACTTTAAGGCTTCTAGCAGCACAGTTCAGCTGAGACCCATTTTGGATGAGGACTCAGAGGCCTCCAGTCTGAGGAAACAAGACCAGCTGAGGATCTGGCAAGGTGAGGTAGCTGTGGCTTGTTCTGGTTCTCTGATCTTCCAGTTCACCCCAATACCTGGCTCAGGTTTGATCTTATTAATAAGAACTTTTTAAGATTCCTGCTACAGATGTCCTCTATGCTATCTCAGTCAGAGACCACACCATATCCTAGACTTTTAATCTATAGAACCCATCTTCATGGTCAAAATGTACTTTGTAAAGAGTTTTTATGTAGTCACTCACACCTTAAGCTTTATTGTGAACTTGGAATTGGAATGATTGCTGCCTGGAAATCTTTTTCCAAATTATACTGTATTTAAATATGTTTACAGTAAACCACCTGGCATCAGACTTTCTAGAAAGTTTGATACAGCCAGACTGACTAGGTTGGGCTGATCAAGTTTTCATTCTCAATTATTTGCAGTTTATTTCCTTTTCTGCTACAATGCTTGCAGGAACCCCACCCCCACCCCCTGAAATGTAGCTTGCTGAGAGACAATTCTCTAAGTTATACAAAGTTTGTAACAGAGTTTTTTTTGTTTGTTTTTTAGTTTTTTTTTAAAGATATCTTTTGTCAGATGTTAATAAATACATTTCAAGCAGAGACAAGTTTGTTTTGTACTAATTATATTAGGTATGTTAACTTGCTCTACAACCTAGACCTCTAGGAATTGCTTTTAGTTCCTTATAAAGGAATGCATTTCTCTACTCTTGAAGTTTCTACCTTAGTGCATAAGCACTAAACACCAGGGCCCATCTCGGTATTGAACATGTGGGCTTTGGAAGCAAGGGTGAGAACTATAATCCTCAGACCCATAATTCTTGCTGTACCATATCTAGTGTGTCCCTTCTTCTCTAACATAGTGGCATCCCATCTTCGCCAGCATCTAAGAAATCATGAGAATCTAATTCAGCTTGTAAATAGAATAAAATTTCAGACCTTGGAAGGTTCTGGAAATTAAATGACCTTCAAGTTAATAAATATCTAAAGTGCCTTTATGATCTACTGTTACAAGATTTGTAAATAAGGTATTAAATAGGAAAAAAAATCTCTGCTTTCATCTGAATTATATACTAATGGTATCAGATGATATGTTATTGATTATTTAGATTAGTGTTCGGTAGTAAAGACAGAGGGTCATGTGTCATCCTAGCCACCTCAGAATACTATAATCAAATACAATAGATTGGATGCTTATAAACAAAAAAATTATTCTATTTTAGAAAGCTGGAAAGACCTTGGATCAAGTCACTGCTAGATTTGATGTGTGGTAGAGGCCCATTCCCTGGGCTACGGATAGCCATCTTTTCATTGTGTCCTCACTAAGCAGAAGATATGAGGTTGTCACCCAGATTTATCAAGGACACTAACACATGAATGATATGCCTTCATTAATTGTTCATTTTCCGGAGGTATTACCACCAGATACCACCACAAAGAAGTTGAGAAGGGATGAGAGGTAGTCCAGCTATAACATATTAGTTTGGAAAGACATAATCATTCTTGTCTTGACATTGAGAATGTCAAGGTCATGACAGAGGAATAGAGCTTGAAGTTGACATAGGATTACATTCAAAAATGTATCTGTGGACAAAATCTGGAAGGTCATTGCGTAGATTTCCATTTTAAAGTAAGCATATTCTTTGTCACGCAGTCCACAGTTATGTAAAATATTGTGAGAACCTGTGTCAATACAAACTCCTGAAAATGAACATTCAAAAGTAATTGTGATCATAATTTCTAAAACTCAAGAATTGAAAAACAAGCTGCGGTATATTTATATGACAGATTATTATGCAATCTGAAATAAATGAGCTCTCAAGCTATGAAAAACATGAAGGAAGCGAGTTATTGGTAATGAAATAAAGTCAATACAAAAAAAGCAGCTTCGTAATACAGAATTTCACTATTTGAACATCTTAGAAAAGTAAAGCTTGGGAAATTATGTACAGGAGTTCTCTAGCAGAAAGGAGGAACAAATCATTTGAGCACAGGAAATTTTCAGGGCAGCCAAACTATTATGAATGAATAACAAATATGCATCGTTACAGGTTTTCAAAATCCATAAACTTATGTGAATAAAATCTCCTGAAAAGAAGCTGTGTCTACAAACTGGCTGATTAGAATGTCAGTGCTGTGAAGAGACTGGAATGTTGCAGATCCAGAGGCTAGCTACCTTATTTTGGGCTAAGTTCTGCCCAAACAGCAATTCCTTGTCTCTCTGCATAGGAACTAACATTTTATGACCATAGATCAAAACACTTTAGAATGTATTAAATTCTCAGGCAACTAGTGCCTCCCAATTCAAAAGTTAAGAATGTCATCAGTATCATCTGAGGCCTATAGAAAATCTACCTCCACCTTGATGTACATGCCTTCCTGCTGTACCCACCAATCCATTTTAAACTTGCCTTGATTTATGACTGTTGTTGTTCTGTAAAACTATAAAAATTTTGTGAAACTTCTTCCACATTGGAACTTGGAATTTGGGATAACTTAATCTGTGTTCTCAGGCCATGGTCAGTTAAAATGGCTCCAAAATAAACTATCTCTTTTCCCCTTTAAAGTGTTTTATATGTTGACACTTATAAAGAGAAGCACTAATGTAAATACATAAACAGTGGGTTGTAGCCAATAGTAGACTCATATTAATTCATCAGTTGCAACAAGCAACAGTGCAAGACTTTAGTGATAGCAGACTAGAGAGATTGAAGAAGCATATAAGAATTCAGAGTACACCTCACTCTATTGTTACATAAATTTAAAACCACCACCCCCTAAAAGAAAGACAAAAATAAAGTGTGAAGATTCTGAACAAGAAGCCACCAACATGACCAGAGTGAGAAGATTAAATTGGAATGAGGACTGGTAACAAATGAGATGAGACCAGCAATGGCCCCACATTTCAGAGGTGAGTTTGGAGCACTTGGCTTCTGGGAGCTACGTGAGTCCATGGTCTGAATGTGATTTCACAAATTCACTTGAAATTTGTGAAAGCTCTAGCAGTAAGAAGTAGGCTTCTGAGCGTTAATTGAGTCATGAGTGTTATTTGACCTTATAAAAGATACTTTGGAGAGAATATTATTCCCCTCTGTAAGACTGAAGGCAACCAGAGTTGATATTCATGAGGGAAGAGTCCTTACAGGGGGCTAAAAGGGCTAGCTCCATTTTCCTAGACCGCCTAGACTCCTTAACTGTAAGATACAAAATTCCAGTGGTTTTCCTCTTAAATTTACACATATGTCTGCACTGAAACAAAGCAATTGCACTGGGAAGAAAAATTTGTAAAGAAAGAAAGACTTGAGGGCTGAAGAGATGGCTGAGTGGTAAAGAACCCTTAATGCTCTTGTAGAAGACTCAGGCTCAGTTTCCTGCATCTCCACATCAGCAGCTCAGGAACACCTGGCAACACAAGTTAAAGTGGATCTGACACCCTTTTCTGGCCTTCATAATACATAAGTACATTCAGTGCATATACATACAGGCAGACAAACACACATACATGTAAAACAAACAAATAAATGAATATGTTTGAACAAGAGTTTTAATTGAAGAAAATACAGGTAGCATGAATACATAACATTTGAAAGTTTTACTATGATGCAGTAAGTGGAAGTATTAAATATAGGATGATACACAATTAAAAGTGGTTTCTGTTCTTGTGGTTCTTATTGGAGACAAGGAAGCTATTGCACAGAATTCACTTCATTAGTACACAACTGAAGATGTTTTGTGAAATAAAAGTACTGTATTTTAAAGTAAAATTTGGAAAACCCTCTATATTCCTAACAATAAGAGAAGCTGAGATGGGGACCATACTATAAGGTCAGCCTGGGCAACTGCATGGACAACTGTTTTAAAATTTAAAAGTACAAAACAAGGGTAGTAGTGTAGCTGGACATTTTCTCTGTCCTGCCTGGTCCTGAGGTCCAGCAGCTGCTTATAAACTAATCACTCAAAGACTTAATATTAATTACAAACTGTTTGGTCTATGGCTCAGGCTTATTGCTACCTAACTATTACATCTTAAATTAACCTATGTCTATTAATCTGTATTTTTGCCATGTGGCCATGGCATTACCGGTCTGCTGGCTTCTTACTCTTCCAGCAGTTGCTGGTGTCTCTCCGACTCTGCTTTCTTCTCCTTGTCTCTCTGCTTGGATTACACACCTGGCTCCATTCTGCCTTGCCATAGGCCATAGAAGCTTCTTTATTAACCAATGGTAGCAACACATATTCACAGCATACAGAAAGACCATCCCACAGCACAGAGGATATAGCTCGCTAGTGTAATATTTGGCTAGTATACATGAGGCTCTGAATTTAATACAAAGTACACCAAGTACAGGAGAGAGGGGGTGACAAAAGAGAGAGAGAGCAAGAGAGAGAGAGAGAGAGAGAGAGAGAGAGAGAGAGAGAGAGAGAGAGAGAGAGAGAGAGAAAGGCTAGACAAAGAAAAAAAATGTGAGAAAGACTTCAACTCTGCTATTGAGACAACTGGATTGGTGAGGTGGATAACAAGCTATGGAAGAGAATGGATAGTTCAAATAAATACTAGAAGGTTTCTGATTTTACACATAGGGATTTTAGCTGTTACCACCAGACCTTATTAACAACCAAAAAGGCTCATAAAGACATACCAAGTTTTCGTTGGTTTGCCTAGGGAATTAGTTACAGTGTAAGCACTCCTTCCAAGCTGAAGATAGAAGGAGGAAAAGACACGTAGTGTATTTCCACTCACGGAGACTTCGGCAGGAACCATTTGGTATGAATGTCTGAACTGTCACTCAATGAGTAGTTATTCTTTTTTTTTTTAATTGTCAAAGAATAAATTTAATTAAAAAGCATGCCAGTCAGGGATAATTTTTTCCAGTGCCATATAAGCAGCTCCGGTTAACTTTACTATTCATTTCATTATTGACAGTAAGTAGAAAGAAAAATGATGCTGTCATGATTCTCTTCCCTCCACAATGTATAATTGGTATAAAAGCCAAAACACAGCAGGCTATGTTGTATTTTATGCAAATTAACTCAACCAAAGGAATAAAGCCATTGCCTCATGTACGGACCTTCTGCAGACTACAGCAAAGTCACCTCTCAAACCCTCCCATCATCAGCTGGACCACAGTTTTTATCATCTGTATTAGGGATAACTGTTACACGGAATTATTGTGATAAGTGTCCATGCTAGAAGCCAAAAACAAACAAACAAAAAGACCCATTTGAAATAAGAATAAAATACACAAAATATTTGCTGATGCAATAATTTAGAAAATAACAGAACACCATGGCTTGAGGAAGCTTGAAACAACATTAGCCTGAATAAAATCTTAATTTATATGCTTACCAGCTCCATTAATCAAGAAACTAAACATTTTTCATTTTACAGCATCATCTTAAACCATGAAGATCCACATATGACAAAGCATCAGCAGGCTTCTCCAGATTTTATAGGTTTTACTAGATTAATATCCTTACACCCACCATTTTTAATAAATATATCACTTAAGTTTATGACAAAACACACAAAATGTCCACTAGATTAGTTAGGCAAAGCATGAAACAAAGCTGAATAGTCCATGTTACCTACATTGAATTATATACCAAAGTCAGACAAGAAAGCTATTTAAAAGTGGTATGATCCTAGCTGGAGAAGATCAACCTGCTTCTTTTACACACATGACATTATTCTCCTTAGCTGGGATCTGCTGGCCAGCTGAGCCATTTTGTATCATGACATGTCTTGTAATGCAAGCTCATCATCTTTGGTGATTCTTCCAATGTTGTTGAGTACCATGTGCAATAAGAAAATTGTTCCTAATTTATTTCTCTAGAAAGTGAAAGAGGTTGCTGTACCAAAACAACTTATCTGTTCACTTAAGAAATATATCTTTAGTTCTCATAAATAAATAATTGATTCTTTCCTATATTTTGTAGCTACAATGGAGTGTACAACAATGTATATATTCACTCACTATAGTACTTACTGAATGGAAACCTGTGGTAAAGTATTGTATACCCTAATAATATATTTGTGTACCCTAATAATAATAATATGCCTGAATATCAGAGAATAGAATAAACCTCTAGATTAAGCATAAGATGCCAGGTGGTGGTGGCAGACACCTTTAATCCTAGCACTTGGGAGGCGGAGATCCCTCTGGATCTCATGAGTTCAAAGCAACCCTGGTTTACATGAGATTGACTTAGTCTAGGAGAGAAACAGACTCAGGAAATGGTGGCACACACCTTTAATCCCAGTATTTGGGAATCACATGCCTTTAATCCAAGCACTAGGAAGAAAGTAATATGGCTGAGCAGAGAAAAGTATATAAGGCGTGAGGAGAGAGGAACTAAACCCCTTTTGGCTGAAGCCCCTTTAGGCTGAAGCCCTTTTTTCATGGAGCTCTTTCCAGCTAGACCCCTTTCTGCTAAGGACTCAGAAACATTCAGTCACAGGATTTGTGGAGTTGGTGAGGTGAGATGTGTCAGTAGATGGCTTGTTCCTGTGTCTCTCTGATCTTTCAGCATTTATCTCAAAATCTGGCTCTGGTTTTTTTATTATAAGACCACTTAAGATTCGAACAACAGAAACCTACATACATTTAAAAAATGGAGGAGTGATAAGCAAGTAACTCCACAATCTCTGCTACTATTTATACCACAACAAAAACAACTACAAAACCCAAATACAAATACAAAAAAAAAGTATACAAGACAAATGTTAGTGGTATTGAGCTGTATAACAAATATGTAAGGCTGTAAGAAGGAAAGACTGTGCAATGATCCAGGAATGAGGGAACTTCTCATGAGTTAATAGGTCTGATAGGACTCTTTATAAGGAATTTGACAATGCTCCACTATGCCAAATGCAGAGAAACATTACATGCTGATAGAGAACAAAGCCTGAGACTGTGGAGGAGGAAGTGTGAAGAATGACCAGCTAACTATGGGTGGGAAAGTTTGATTAGAATAAAGATTACTAAATGAAAATGACTAATGTAGCAGGAAGCAAACCCCAAATGAGACGGAGCTGTTAGTTTGAAAGCACTATTGTTAGCAGAGAATGGCTCAAAAGAAGCCAGATTCCACAAGTTGTATGAGTTCAAATAATCAGAAAAACTGGAGCTCCCCATAAGATGATCCTAGAGTGTCTGCTAAGAAAGATGCCTATGCCAGACATGCAAGTTGCCATACTCTGTAATCATGATAGTAGCCAAAGCTGAGTGATCTATTCATAGGGCTCGAGGGACGAACTGACAAAGGCTCAAAAGGGAATCCCCTTAGTGTTCCATGAAGATGAGCCCTTAAGAACATGTGTCCTACAGAATAGCAACATACAACAGTTCAAAGATAGAACTGTTTTCCCTTCAACTTTTGCATCCTCTTTCTTCTAGACCCAAAGCAGAGTGTTATAATTTAAAAGTACAAAGTCACAAGCAAAAGGAAATAAGTAATCTTAAAGACCCTAAGTCCACGGTCTTCTCAAAGATCAAACTAGATTTTTACACTGGCAAAAATCAGGGCTAAAGTCAGAAAATATTCACTTAGGTAATGTTCAGTTCTTACTGACCATGAGTAGTTATTCTACATGAAAAGCTTGAGGGTTAGGACCTCCAAGGGGAGAACAGTATCTAGAAGGATCCTTTGAGTTTTAGTGGGGAGAGGAAGGGAATAATTGGAACATTTTGTTCAACAAATTTACCCTAAGAAAAGCTATTTTTGCCATAATTTTCTCTACTGGGGCTTTATCAGAGCCTAGATCACCCAGTCAAGAGGAATATCCACTCACATCCTGTTCCAGCCATTGTTCCCTGTTTAAGCAGTCTGGGGTGCTAACACTATGAGGTTCACCATCTAGAGACACTAACTCACAGAAGAACTAAGAACTGTTCATGGGAGTCTAGACTGGTTCTCATTTCCTATCATATCATTGGCAGTCCACTTATAGCTGTTTTGTCTTTCTGCCTGCTTACCACCTTTGATTTTCAAGAAAAATATTACATTGTATAACAAGAGGACCATGGTGATTTAAGAAGGAAGAGTAAGCATGTAAACTGTAGCCTTTTGTGATAAGAATTTCGCAATTAATGGTTCTGAAACGTGAAACAACCATCATTATTATATTTAGGGAACTAACACTTAAAACAGACACCATGAAGAACAGATGGGCGATATAAACATGGAAATCTAAGAAAAGAGCCAAAAACTGAGACATAAGGAAGTATCATAGTGATTTAATATATTAGTGTAGATCCATTAGTAAAGTGAGAAAATAATTTATAAGCTTTAAAATGCATAGGTAGAATTTTAAACTGAAAAAAAAGAGAAGGCAGAGAAAGAGATGGATCAGAACATACAGGAAATATAGAAAAAAACTAGATAAATTGAACCCCATGCATGGTGCTATTCCTAGAGAGGACAGAAGGTACCTGTGAAGCAGTAAAGAGGCTGACATTCCTAGATGTTACAGTATTCCCAGTCACAGACTCAGAAAGTCCAGATAATATCTAGCAGATTTTCTAGCATGAACAAAAACACAAAACAATATGTAGATATGCCAGACAGCCAAATTGCATGAAATCTAAGAAAACAAACAAATAAAAGAAATGGAGACTAGGTGAAACAATTTTACCCGCCATGGGATACTGTTAGAGTAACATTTTATTTCTCTGCAAAATCCATTAAAACAAGAAGAAAATGAGCCAATTATGAGAAAAAACTCAAAACACAAACAAACAAGAAACCACTTACCAACTTAGAGATAAACTTTTCTGCGGAAAAAAAATGGGTAGGTTGTTGGTAAAAATGCCCTCTTGACAAGTTATACTGCATTTTTTGTGAGAGGAAAATGATGTAGGTCAGCAACCAGAAGCATAAAGATAGAAATGCACTAGATGGGGCAAATAGAGGCAAAACTAAAGTATTTTATTTTTCTTATTCTTCATTCATCTAACAGGTAACACTTCTTTTAAGCTAATTTGCTTCTTCTCATACTTACATTAGTTCTTTGATAATTTTGTTCAATGTATTTTGATCATATTGAGTATTGAGAGAGGCACTAATTTATAGGTATAATTATTATGTTTAATATCATACCCATTTATCAGAGTGATAGCAGTAGGTTTCTCTCTCAGGGCCTGTGACCCCTCTAACTACAGGTTCTTGGACATTGTATGAGTTTCTACTATTGGAGTAGATTTTAAATCCAACCAGAAAGTGATTGGTTATTTCCATGACATCTTTGCCACTGTTGCACTAATGAGCATATTTTCCAGGTTGGTCATTATTGTAGGTCCCATGGTAGACAGCAGAGAAAGCTCAGCAATTTCCTTTCTCTTATGGTAGCATGCATGGCACTTTCCACCACTATGAAAGCTAGCCAGTAGTGATGAAGATTCCAGGGGTTAAGAGCAAGCACTTCTCTTTATAGGATCTAAGTTCAGTTTCTGGCATTCACATCAGAAAGTTTATATTTCCCCATAACACCAAGTACAGGGGATTGATGCCTTTGGCCAAATGCATGTACCCAAACATTGATCTATACTCATATACATAATTTAAAAATTAAAAACAACACATTAGTAGTTTTTAATAATTTTGTTGAATTTTAAATTTTTTGCTCTCTCTCTCTCTCTCTCTCTCTCTCTCTCTCTCTCTCCCCCTGTGTGTGTGTGTATGTGTGGGGGGGTGTCACAGGACAGTTTGCAGAAGTGGATTCTCTCCTTTCATTGTAAAGGTTCAAGAGATAGAACTCAGGTTTTCAGGCAAGCTGGCAAGTGTTTTCAGCTGAGACATCTTAGAAGCCATCAAACAGAATGTTTCAGGGTCTGTAGAGATGGTTATGAGCAGTGTGTGCTTTTCCAAAGAACATGGTGGTTCACAACATACTCCTAGCACCTCATAACTACTTGTAATTCCAGCTTTAGGAGATCAGACATGCTTTTCTGGCTTCTGCAGGCACCAGGCATGCATATGGTGCACAGACAAACATGCAGGAGAAAAACACACACACACACACACACACACACACACACACACACACACACAAAATTCAACAACAGTTGAAAGCAATACATTTTGTGACTATAACTTAATGTGTCACAGTAATGATGCAATGGAATGGAAGGAGTTATCAGGAGTATTTTATTATTATAATATCAGATACCTGCACTGCCTGTAATATTCCAGAGTGTTCTATGAAAATGAATTTAGATTAATTGTAGGAGTTTATATGAAACTCCATGGATGCCTTAAAAAATAAAGGAGACTTACATTTTGAATTGCAAGAGCTAATGGGTCTGCATATTGTCATCCAAATAAAATTTAAATTTTTTAAGGGCAAAGACAGATCCAATGTTGAAAAGATAGCCTTGAGCCAAAAATATTAAAACAATATGATAATCAGATCTTAAAAATCTCTTAGAGTTAAAAAGAGAGGAGGGTCTATTTCTTATTTGGATAGGGTATATGTTTTTATAGGTTATGAGTTTGATAGAGAATATACACACTTCTTTTGTAACATGCAGTCATTAATAGATCCCTGACAACACAGAGTAGGTTGTATTGGTAAAGCGTATCAATAGAGTCCAAATAAAAGAATTTGGGTAAAGCTGAAACAGTATGGTATGTAAAGAGGAAAAGGCTTTTAAATAGTACTAAAAAAGGAAAAAAGCAAGAAGATTTGATCACAGGTGACATGGGAGGGATTGAAACAAAGCAAGGCCCCTAATACCATATGTTTCTGAGTAATGTTACTGAGCATATTAATATCAACACAAAGAATCTTTGAGAGGAGATAGCCTTGAGGGCAGGGCATGGTCAGTCCTTTGTGACTATGCTCTCTGAGATACTTTTGGGACACAAACAATGTGGTGAAGACAGAGACATGAAGGATGACCTCTTGGATGATCATTATGGAACATGGTGGATAGTCAGTCTCATGGCTCAAGGCCAGGAACAGAAAAGAATAGTTGACTGGAGGTAAGGATAATGGGGTCATTTTTGAAAGGATGGAACCTGGTTATTTGTAGTTAGCTTCCCACATAAACTTTACTTAGCCATAGGGTGCCCACTTTGAGCAATATTTCTAACTGTGTTGCTCCGGCTATTGCTCTGTGTGCTGGGAATGTGTTGCTCTGATTAGTTGATAAATAAAACACTGATTGACCACTAGCCAGGCAGAATGTATAGGCAGGACAAGTAGAGAGGAGAATTCTGGGAAGAGGAAGAGATGCCAGCCTGTCTTCCAGGGAGCAGCATGTAATAACACACAGGTAAAGCCACAGAACATGTAGCAACATATAGATTAACAGAAATGGGCTGAGTTTAAGTGTAATAGCTAGTCAGTAGTAAGCCTGAGCTAATGGCAGAGCAGTTTTAATTAGTATAAGCCTCTGTGTATTTACCTGGGAGGCTGTGGGAACCTGGGGCCATGGGACCCAGGCAGGACCAGGAAAACTACAAATGATATAATGGAAAGGGAAGTCGCAGAGGCATAAGAAACTTTTCCTCTTGTTCTTGCTGCCCTACTCATGCATCCTTTTTCAGGGTGCAAAGATCCACACTAACACACGTGAAAGCAAATCTCACCCCACCTTTATGGCTGAGGCTGTCTGATTTCCAATGACATGTTTTCACCCTAAATGGGTGAAACTATAGAAGCCTTACATTGAAGCAAAAATAAGCCAACAATTGAAGTGTTTCTTTGCAAATATATTTTCCCATTCTTGTCTAAGTAAAAAGCTAAGGTCTTAACTAACATACAAAATGTATATACAATAAGTACAATAACTATATTCTAATATATACAGGAAAGAATTACATTACCAATGTCTAGTTCATTAGAATTTGACAAATTCACAGAAAATACTTGATTATCTATCCTATCTTGGTGAGTGCAAATTGTTATACCTAATTGATTTTCTATCCTAACTTGCATTACTAACCCAAAACTATCTTATTATGACTCTCAACTTTATGCATTTTATACCTCTTTAGTGAGTGTCTATTCTGAGTCTGGTAATAAAAAAAAGTATAACTATAACTATCTAGTCTTCAACTCCATCAGAAACCTGAGAAGGATATAATATTACCTACATAAATGGGAAGTGCAGAGCAAACAACTTCTAAAAATAAGAAATGAAAGAAACAGCTGGCTACCTGGACAGTCATCCAAGGTTCCTCTACAACATTGGGTCATCCATCTTCAGCCTACAGGCCTAGAATATCTGACAGACTTTTCTGTGAAGCAGGATTTTTGGAAGGACTGTCTGGCCTTGTCTTGGCAAGGTTTGGCAGTCACTTCCTTTTGTGTACTGTTTGTCCAATTTGTACAGCATAATGTCAGGAGTCAAGGAAAGTGCAATTTCTTGCCTAGTGGCTAACTTTTAGCACAAAGAAAGTAAATTCCATATGGAGTTTCTTTGATGCCCATCATCCTCTCTGAAGTAGATTGGTTATGCCAGGAGCAGACATGTCTCATTGTCATAAAAAAGTATTTTATGTTATTAAAAGATCTTAATTGCCATATTCTGTAGGTCTCGGAAATGTTTGAAAACCAACTACCTATCTAAAACATATATCTGTTTGACCTTGAAACCATACTTAACATGACTACAAGTTTGATTGTAATAGGTGACTAACTACTAAACTGCATTTCTTTATTATCCTAAATAGTTTGCAATAATAACTTTCAAGGACTAGACATTGACATTATATTGTTGAATGAGTTGTATAGGTATAATACCTTGAACAAGAGTAGAAATGTTTGTACAGTATTTTCTAACAAAATAACCTTAAATGTGTATCAACATACAAAAATATTTATCAATGTAAAATATTTAAAACTAGTAGTTGATATTTTGGTTTAAAAGTAGATTCAATAATCTACCTTTTTATCCTATTTCTATATCTCCCTTTAAATTTTAGAACAAGATCCTTGATTCTAATTTTCTTTGTTGAGCTCTTTTCCTGACCATTACCAATAACAACTTGTAACCAACCACTCTAAATGATGACAAATTTATATAACTCCTTGATGACCAATAACCACCTACTCCATCTCTTGGCAATGTGGGTGTTATGATCTTAAAATGACTTCCTGCTGTCTGGGGGTGATAGCATCTTTAGGGGACCCTGAAAAAAATTGAGATAATTTTCAAGTCCTGGGAGAGCTAGCTATATCATTTGTTATTCAGTCTCTGTATAACGAAAAAGTCCAGGGCTTGTCTCAAGTCCTGGCTAGAGCAGTCTGTGAGGCTGGACCATCTCAGCTAGTCACCTTAAAATTGTCCTGAGCAGTTTGTAGTCCAATGCCTATCTTTAGGTGGTGTTCGTCAGCTTAGGAGCATTACCATAGTTGAGGTGGAATCATCATTGTGTGGCCCCATTCTTTTGGAGACCTTAAAGGTTGCTGTTAGGAATGGTCATGGTTCACTGCAGAAAACTTAAGCATTTTGAATTTCATATGCAGTAGATCTCAACGAGGTTAAATGGCCATAATTTGTTAAATATATCCAGGGTACAAAAACTTAATTACTAGTTACCTGATAGAGATTCAAACCCAACATCATGTACAAGAAGCTAGATGAAGCCTTTGTCTAGAATTAATCAATATTCTATATGACCATTAATATCATGACAAAAGTTTAATATATATATATAAATATTAATCTTATAAATTTTGATATAATATTTATACCTTAAAAAGTTTTAAAGAGGCAAAATAAACCAAAGAATCATGAGATTAGTAGCAATAGAATATTCCTTTAATTTTGTTTTTTCTTCTGTCCCATATCAAGTGGCTCTTCTGACATAAGACAGAAATTTTGCATTTTTCTTTTATCAAGAATGCTTGGGTTTAGAGAAGGAGAGAGCCATGCTCCAACTGCAAAACCAGCTTTAAATTTTAATTGGACTGGGACTATAGAAACAGAGTACAGCAGAAACAAACATTTGGGAAGATTTATAAAATTTTATCCTTGTTTAAATTGTGATATACCAATAGGCCAACTTACTCTTTCTTGAAAACTTTTCTCTAGATGATTTGTCCTTTTTCTTCAGATGTCTCATTTGTCCAGTGGTCTTCAGATTCCTTAGCTGGATGGCTTCATTCTCATGAAAAGGCAGAAACAAAACCCTCTCCCAATCCTAAATTTGGGTATCTTCACATTTGGCACATTATATCTGATCAAATTAAAAGGCATGTGTTAATGGTATAAGTTACTTTAGATTATAGTCATACTGGTTGATAAACTATCACTTCTTCTAATCAAGAGATCTCTCTTGTTCAAATCTAATCTTTATCAGTTTTGATGGTATCTATATTTTTCTTCTCCTGTGGAAACAAAGGCAAAACCTCTTCCCCAACATAATACATATCCTGGTTTCCATTCTGAGGTCAATACATCTTTAAAGTACACAGGTTGATTTAATTCAGTAGTTTTTCCCATTATCCAATGTCTCTCTGCACCTATCATTCTTTTCTCATTAGCATTTAGAAAATTTAAAGTTAATAAAGCATTATGAAATCTATTTATGGGGGTCTTTATTATACCTGTTTATCAAGCATATCTTTTAGAGTTTGATTAGATCTTTCTATGAGTGCTTGCACTGTAAGATTGTGTGATATACCTATCATATGCTTTATGTTGTAATATGCAAAAAACTGTTTCATTTTACTAGAAACATATGCTGGAGCATTGTCAAACTTAACTTGTACATGTATCCCCATGATAGCCATAACTTCTAATAAATGTAAGATTACAGAATCAGACTTCCCAGAACTCAAAGCTGTTGCCGATTGAAATCCTGAATATGTATCCATGGTGTGGTGTATATATTTTAATTTTTTAAACTCTGCAAAATGAAACATGTCCATTTGCCAAATTTCATTTCTTTCAGTACCCTTTAGGTTACTTCCTGCAAGTAGTGGAGTTTCCTTATACAAGGAACAAGTAGCACATTTTCTTATAATTTCCTTGGTTTCTTGACAAGTGATGGAGAATTTTTTTGAAACCCTTGCTGTTGACATGGTGGGTTTTTTTTGAAATTCTGATGTATCTAACACATTTCCCGCAAATAGTTTTTCAATATCATCATTACCTTGTGATAGAGAGCCTCATAGACCCATATGGGATCTAATATGCAAATATATCTATATATTATATATATATATATATATATATATATATATATGATTTGTATTTCTGATTATTTATTGTAAGTGAATTCTGTATTATGCAGAATAAGTTAGCACTTTCAATATGTAAAATAATTCTTTCTGCATATTGAGAGTCAGTAACTATATTAAGAGGTTCTGGAAAATATAATAATACCATGAGAATACATTATAATTCTGACCTTTGAATAGAGCCTTAAGGACTTGGAACTACCTTATTAAAATTTCCTGATATATCCTGCCTTTCCTGATTTGTTGGTATCAGTATACAATGTAGGGGCTCCAGAAATTAGTGTTCCCCATGCAAAGTGAGGAAGGATCTAATTAGTTCTCTTTATAAACTGAATTCTCTTGCTTTGGGGATAATTTTTGTTAACCCCCCCAAAAAAATACTACAAGCTCTTTGCCAATGTTCATTTTCTGTCCATAAAGAAGAAATTTCAACATTATTAAAAGATACTAAAATTTCTGCTGGATCTATTCCTGCTAATTGATGAAGTCTCAATTTTCCTTTTAGAATCAACTCAGAAACCTTTTCATCATAGGCCTTTAATTTTTTTACACTGATTTTTGTGGCAAAAATATCTACTGTAAGATATCATTTTATCTCTGCATTAAAATTTCTATAGGGTAATGCATAGAAGATAAATTATCAGATGGTGATCAAGCTCTGGATCCAAATGATCCACATATGCATCCTGTAGTTTCTTTTCTACTAAAGCCAATTTTCTCTCAGGCTCAGGGGATAATTTTCTTGGACTATTTAAGTCCTTGTCACCTTGTAAGTTTTGAAACAAATTACTCAGTTCTTGAATTGTTAATCCAATGGGAGTCATAGCAAGGTAATGTCTCTTAGCAATATTTGAAAGTCATTAAGTGTCCACAATTGATCTCTCCTGATTTGTACCTGTTGGAGTTGAATTTTTTGTAAACCTATTTTATATCTTATGTAATTAATAGACTCTCCTCTTTGTATTTTTCAGGAACAATTTGTAATCTCCAATAAGGCAAAATTTTATTTACTTCTTCAAATATTTTCTTTGAAGTATCTACATTGAAATCAGCTATTAAAATATAGTTTATATAGTGGTAAGTTATAGATTGAGGGAATTGTACATGAATCATTTCCAACAGCTGTTATATAAATTGTTAACACAGAGTGGAACTGTTTAAAATCCTTTGTGGGAGAATCTTCCATTGGTATCTTTTAACAGGCTGAAAAATATAAGTAGGCAATATGTTGGCAAATTTTTCTCTGTCCTGTTCATGTAAAAGTATAGTGAAGAAACAATCTTTTAAATCAATAAGTATAATAGAACACCTTTTAGGTAACAGGGAAGACAAGGGAATTCCAGGCTGTAAAGGTCCCATTGGCTGAATTACCTTATTCATAGCTCTCAGATCTGTTACCATTCTCATTTCCAAATTTCTCTTTTTTATTATTTTTTTATTCATTTTACATACCAACCACAAATCCCCCCTCATCCCTCATGCTCCCCCCTGCCTTCCCCTGTGATCCACCTCCATCCTCTCCTCCAAAAGGGTAAGTCCTCCCATAGGGAGACAGCAAAGCCTGATATATTCAGTTGAGGTAGGCCCAGGGAACCCACTGAAAGAGAGGGATGAGGGACTATATGAGCAAGGGGAGTCAAGATAATGATGGGGAATTCCTCAGAGACAACTGAACTAAGCTCATAGGAACTCACAAACTTTATACCAACAGTGGTGGAACCTGCATGGGCCCAGACTAGACCCTATGCATATGGGAGACAGTTTTGTAGCTGAGTCTGTTTGACGGACCCCTGGCAGTAGGATCAGGATCTATTCCTTGTGCATGAGCTGGCTCCTGGTGCCCATTACCTGTGGTTGGACACCTTGCTCCAGATTTCTTTTTAATAACAAATATAGGAGAATTCCAAGAACTATTTGAGTCTTCAATATGTTGAGCATTTAACTGCTCTTGTAGCAGCTAGTCTAAGGCCTGAAATTTCTCTGATGTTAAAGGTCATTGCTCTACCAAACCCATTCAGGTTTGTCTCTACTTTCCTCTACCCAACGCATTCAGGTTTCTCTTGGTACTTTGAAAAATCAGCAGCTGTTTTACCCTGTTTATTTACAACTTGAATAGTTGGGGACTGTTTTTTATAATACCTATTAATAGTTTTCTCTGAAACATACTTCAGTTTATAACTTGTTTCTGAGATTGGAGGAATGTTAATCTGGGTATTCCATTGCTGAAACTAATCATGCCCTGCATAAATTCATTGCTGTATTAGTCACATATGGCTTTAATTTTCATCTGTCCTTCTGATTCTATACATTTGACTCATTTTGTGCTTTGTTTTACCTGAGATAAAGGTCCAATCCCTAAAAGCCAATCATTTACCTCCTGGAGAGGACAATTTGAATGCCAAGATTTAGGTGCAATTATTGTTACATCTGTCCCCATGTCTATAAGACCTTCAATTTAAATGTCATTTATGCATACCTTTAGCTTTGATCTTTGATCATTTATAGAAGTCTGCCAAAATATTTGATTTATGGTCTCTCCTGAATTTTTTTTGTCTTATCTTCTAAAGCTGTTCTATCATCCAGAGTAGTACAGGTTTTTTTTCCAATAGGTATTAGGTCCTTTATTTGCCTTAGGAAGGAGTTTCCCCCATGGTGTCAAGGAATGACAGAACCAAATATGAAATGGGGACCTTCAAGAGACCTCCCCAATACATTTCCCAATGTCTGTCCCTGTTGATCTGCATTCATTGGTTCAATGTCAACCTTTGCCTGATCTTTTGCATACTCCAGAAGGCAGAGGCCTGTTTGGATTATTCCTAGAAAAACATTGTTTCTAAGAATGTCCTGTCTATAATACCTTTTTAGGTGACCTTTTTTGCCACAATTAAAACACCTGATATATTGATTTTTCTTCAAGCCTATGGAAATCACCTATCTAATCCAAATACCATCATGTTTATAAGATTCAATGTTGACTGTATCTCATATCCATTCCTCTGTGGACACTGATCTTGCCTTTAAAGTCCTATTTGCCCTTTTGCATTGTGAATTAGCATTTTCAAATGCTAAAGATTCAATTATTATTTGTCAACTTCTGAAGTTGGTATCATTCTACTTACAGCTGAAGTTAATCTTTATAAAAAAAAATCAGTGAAGGTTTCTTTTGGGCCCTGTATAACTTTAGTAAATGACTCAGTTCTCTTTCCAACTTTTTCAATTCTGTCCCAAGCATTCAAAACTACTGCACAACATAGAGCCAGGTTGTGATCATCATATAGAGCCTATCTTTGTACATCCATATAATTGACCTCTCTAACAAGTTGGTCTTGAGAGATTTCAATACCTCTAGCCCTACTTTGTTGTTCAATGGTCCTAACCTCATCTTTCTGCCAGATCCTCCACTGTAATTGAGGACCAGGTTCCAATACTGCTGTAACCAAGTCTTTCCAGTCTTGTGGGACAATTTTGTTACTAGTTGACCATGAATTAACATCTACTTTACAAAAGGTGAATGCATACCATATGAGACTTTTGCTCCCTCAAATCTTGTCAAATCTAACATTTCCATAGGAGTCCAGTGAGCTCTTGCATAGCTTTAGGGATACCTGTCATTTGGCCATTGTTCCTGTATGGAAACTAGAGAGATTAAGGTTGGTTTTTTGATAACCTTGGGCTGTTTTTATCTAATTTTATAATATAATGGTCAGGTTGATTCTCCTTTAAATTTCTCTGTCTGTGTCTTAGTATCTCTATTATCTGTTTTGTAAGTTTTTCTAAGGTTTGCATATTTTCAGTCATGTATTTGCTCTCTTCAGCAGTAAATATTTCCAGAGTTTTCATCTTATTGATTAAAATGGTATTAATCTCCCTAGTAATTATTTGTAAGTCTTGCATTTTATCACAAGTAACCTTTTCTAAGGCTTGTATCTTTTGAATAGTAACTTTTTCTGAGGTTCGCATATTATCAGTCACCTTTTTGCTCATTTTATAAGTATTTCTATAGCTTTTATCTTATCAGTTAAAATTGTATTATTCTCCTTAGTAATTATTTGTAAGGCTTGTATATTATCAGTAGTAGCTGTTTTGAAGGCCTATATCTTGGCACTCATATCAACTGACCTTTTTTTAGGGATAAAACAAGAATTATCAAATAAATAATGTTTATAATTAACATTATATAAACCCCATCCAAGTTAATTATCCCTTCATTTAATTGTTCCATTTTTAAACCATCCAGTGTGTAATCATACAGAGACCTAACTCTCTCCATTGTAATATTGTTTCCTAATTTTTAATATGGGAAAAAACTCTTTTTTTTTAATCTAACTTAATCCACACTTTAAGAATTCCCAATTGTCTCACCAAATCTGCTGCTAATGATGGTGAAATGTGAGGTATATAACATCTGAATGGAGAACACATGTGGCACATAGCCTGGCTGAGGTCAGCTACTGATGATTGTGTGTCAGAGACCTGAGGAAGGGGTCCAGGGAAAGCCCACAACCCACAAGGTAAAAGAAGCTAATGAGTCAGTCATCTGTATGGTGGAAATTTGTGAAAGCAGCTGACTCCAGGGCTGTTTGGAGCTCAAGCACCTGTGATGTTTGCTGTGGAGAGGCTGCAACAGAAAAATCCCAGACTTATTCACAGGGCTTGGGGAAAAAAAGACAACCTAACTGGTGGGGTGGTGACTCTGGTGGGAGCTCCTACATGTAACTCTGGTATGTGCTGTTGGCTGCAAAGCAAAGAACATGTGGCTTTTTTGTGAATTTATGTACCATATTGAGTAGCAGGTGAATCATGGGCCCAATTATTTTTAATCAACTAAAACTAGGAGTCAGGTATTAGGGTAATAACCTGAAAGATCAGAGAAGAAGAGTAGCAGCCACCAGTGACTTCTTACCTTTCTTGATCCTCAGACCAAAATGGCCAAGATCCTGTCTCTGCCCTGTCTTATCACTTCCTGTTTCTGCCTCCCAAGTGCTGGGATTAAAGTCATGGGTTACCACTGCCCAGCTTCTATGGTTAACTAGCAGCTAGCTCTGCCTCTGATCTCTAGGCAAACTTCATTTGTCAGAACACACACAAAATATCACATAACACATTATCACTCATGGTAAAGACACATGAAGGAGTCAATGCTATGAAGTCAAATGGGATGTTCCTTCAGATAATCTGAATCTACCTCCATTATACACTGTTATACAGTACTTAGGGTTAGAATACTGCCTAACAAGGTCTGAGGTTTCAAGTCTTCTGATTTGCCTAGCCTTTTCAGGCAGTTTAGTTATTTAGATACAGCTGAGTATAAATTCCTAAGTTCCCATCATATTTATCCTTATTCTGTAGATAAAAGGACAGACAAGCTTAAGGATCAGACAGACAGTAAAAGACACAAATCTAAATTCTAGCTAAATCCATGCTCATTTTTGTAATCTCTTTTCATTCCAGGTCTCCAAGTATTGACAGGAGGTGGCTGCTTATGGATGGTTGATGCTAGGAGGGAGACAATTGAATAAGTGTAGGGTAGAGAGGAAGATTAATTATTGTAGGAGCCCAAAGATGTCAAGAGGGTAAGCAGCAATTATATCGACAGTTTGTATAAAGCTTTTGCTAGATAATCTAAGAGGGATAATTCTTTACCAAAGAAGTCAATATATTTTAGTGTATGTTATGAAGCAATTTAAGGGAAAGATTTTGTTACCAAGGCAAGTTTATATGTATCTACCCGTGTATAAAATCTTCAAATAGATAATATATAGCTTGTACAGGTTTACTGTTAAGCATGAAGACTGAACTTATTTATACTCAAACTTTCATAATAATTACTATTATTCACATGTAAGAAGAAAGTGATCCAAAGAATACTGTAGGCAAAGGGCACAGGCAGAGAAGGAGCAAGGGAATGAAGAAGATAACCATGTGAAAATGCCACAAAAGTTCCTATTAAACACATAATAATATGAAAAAAATGACTCTTTTATGACAAATGATCACTAAATCTCCTATTTCCCAGAGAAAGACTGGCAAAAGAATAATTCTATCCTGACTAGACTACTGTTTCTATACTTACAAATACTATGGGTTTTTTGTTTGTTTGTTTGTCTCATGAAACCAGAGAAAATGATTTTGAACTCCAAATTGTCAACAAAGCCAATTTAATGATGCATTATCTCCATTCTGTCAAAACAGCACACACTCAAAAATTTAGGGATCCAGCTACTGAAAAATTCAAAACCAGCTCTATCACTCTTCCAGAAACAGATGTTGCCATATGTCATGCTTTGTGAAGTAGAATTATTTTAATAGTGGCTATAGCTGAAGTCACCCAGTATCAATTTTAAGTAAGGTATTTTTCTTTTATAGATGTCATGTGCATATATAGCTATAAATTAAAGTTAATAGACACTACATTAACTAAACATTGTCTGGAATGAAATTAAAATTTGAATGTCTATTAATTGCATATATATAATTTTAAAAAGATATCACTTAAAGTTTTCTTTAAAAGGGCATGGGGAGATAATGCAATTGGTAAAGCGATTGCCTTGTAAGCATAAAGACATGAGTTTTGTCTTTAAAACCTAAGTAAAATAATTCAAGGATAGTAGTGCACACTTGGAACCCACACCTGGGAAGGAAGAGAGAGAAGATCCTCAGGGCTCTTTGGCCAGCCAGCCTCACTTATGTGATCAATTGCAGACAAGTGAGAGACCTGTCTCCACATACACAGGTGCATGGGAACCTGTCCATATATATATGTATTCACAAAAATGTATAAAAAGATTGTTTCAGAGTAATTGGAGATATTTGTGAGAAATACTGCTAGTTCATTTAAGATTTGTTAGAGGAGAACAAGAAAAATATAATTTATTTTAAAGCAAATGTGTTCATTCATGGAGCCAATAAGTCATTTCTCTATCCGTTCTTAATCTTGGCTATGAATGATGATGAATACTTAGTGAGCATTAAAAAATTTGACCTGACTTTCCCTTGCAGTTTACTTTCAACAGAACATAACAATTTGAGTCATAGTGCTAGCTATTGGTGTTATGTCCTTCAGGACTCTTTTTTTAAGTTTTAGTTTTTGTTGCATTTCAAGCATAAAACTTAATTACTATCCTCTAATTTTTCAGGTTTATATCTTCAAATATGTGTTGATCATATAGAAATGTTTTCTATAAGACTCTGTTAGACAGATTTTCAGGCTACTTCTCCATAGAGGCAATTTTCTGATTTCTATGTGGTTAAAAATAATACAAACATTCATAAACATATTTGTTTCAATTAAAAAAAATTTGACCTGGAGTCCTACAAATATTTGCTAAAATGGGGTCATGGATGGAAAAAATATCTTACAATGAGGAGAATAGCACAGATAATGAGAAATGTTCACAAACACAATGGGACTGGCATTTACATTGAGAAACATTATGTACACTATAATGAAAAGCACAGAATTTAAGTTAGAGAATTCTTAAGTTAGTGGAAGACACATACACAGAAATACATACAAATTAGGGTTTTTTTGGTTTTGTTTTGTTTTTTTTACATAGAAGATGCTCCAATAAAACATATCTTAAGTCATTACAAGACCACAGTCCCGTGGAGATCTGAGAAAAGCATGTATACTTTAACAGGGGGAAAATCTTTGAGCTTGTTTTTTAGAGAAACAAAGGTATCAGACATAAGAAGAAAGATGACAGGGTTGCAAACACAAACTGAAATAGCAAAGGCAAGGAGTCATGTGAGGGACTGGCATGTGAGCTCTGGGTACTTTTGTTCACTTTGGGTAAATGATGTAGATGGGTAAATTGATGCAGAAAGGATGAGGAGAAGCCTAAAGGCAAATACCAGACATGAAGTGGCTTACATGTTGTAAAAATCATCTACAGCATGATAGATGGGTATATGGGTATTATCAGTTCTGGATTTCAAATAGGCAGCATCATAATGGTAAAATTTTGGAAGGTAGGTCATTCAGGAAAGCCGGCATCTAGTATCCTGGAAGGATACTTCTTCTGTCACTCCCACCATCCCATCCTAAAGGGTTAAGGGCTATCTTTTCCTTTGGGGGATCCTTTTAGTTTCTGGCTTCCCTTTATAGATGGATGATGATTCTTTTCTATCACATTTATGACCCCTGAGTCATCATACTATAGAAAAGATAGCAGCCAATAAAAAACCAGTTATTCCCAGGCTGAAAGAAAAGGAAGCATGATCACATGAGGATCTGTAGACAGAATTTGAACAGAGCTGGGAATGAAACAGATCCTGTGGATGTAATCTATGTAAGGACTGACATAGCCATACTTAATTCAGTTGCAAGAAGGAAGTAGGCAAAGGAAGGATGATTTGAGAGCAGCATAGATTTAACTTGCTTTTTGCTAGGTACCAACTCAGAAAGCCTGGTGCCAAAGGAAGGCTTCCCAAATATATTAGGACCCTTCCTCATATGTGCTTAATGTGGTATGAAATACCTTCAGCAGCAGATCACTAAGTTTATTCCTGCAGAAGGCACTGAAATTCAACTCTGTTGACTTGGATGAGGACACTGTATCAATGTTACTGGTATAAATAGAGTGTCAGTGCCTCTCAAGGAACATGCTAAAACAATACTCAGACAGGAAAAAAAAAGAATACAGAAAAACTTGGCCAACACTAGCATTTCAGTGCTTGTTTAATGAAGTAAGCCAAGTAAAAAAAATATTGTACTTTGAATCAATAAAAGAGCAGCTGTCACTGATCCAGAACTGCCAAATACTTGCTAAGAATGTTATGGAGTGAAGGTTGGAGAGCTGGCTCAGTGGTTAAGAGCAGAGCACTTACAGCTCTTCCAGGGGACCCAAGTTCAATGCACATCAGTCATGTTGGGCAGCTCACAACCTCAGGCTACCCCTGGCCTCCATATGTACCTGCCTTCATGAACAAATTTCTCCATACATATAAACAGTCATGCACACAATTAAAAGCAAAATTACACACACACATACACACACACACACACACACACACACACACATTAGTTTAACAGAAGATATAGGAAAAGTTACATTTTTAAAGGAATATACAATAATAATATTATTATAGAATGATATTGTGAGAGATGAGTGAAAATTTATACTGTCTGTTTTTTAGGAAACTATTGAGACATGAAATCTACTGACTTAACAATTTACTTGATAACCATAATGTTAAATTCATAAAAAATAATTTAAGAATGCATATTACAGTATATAAACTGTGCTTCTTCTTGAATTTTGTCAAAAGCACAGGCCACTCATCCCAGTAAACCAATTAAATATATAATCAATAGTAAAGGGAGAGAAAGCATATTTTAATCAAGTTTGTTCTTGGGAAGAACAGGTCAAAAGGTCCAGTGATTCCAATTCTGTTTTCAGAATACTGACATGAACTTTCAATTTGAACACCAGGAAAATTAGGCAGTGGGCAGTGATATATGTAATTCTGCAGTCCTGGTCAGATGTGGCGTCCATTTAATTTTGTACATGATTGTAAAGAAGTCTCCACTGCTTAAGGGGAGCAAACTCATTCACAAAGATAATTATTTCTGCTCCAACTGCAGCCTTAACATCATAAATAAATTACCCTTGTTTAGGAGGTGGGCATCTGTTCATAGTTCCTTGGGATTAGTTTCAATGTGTTATCATAATGATGTTTATTATCAGTTCTTTGTGCTGGTATTCCAAGGGGACAGTAGATTTAGCACACTGGTTGAATGCCATGTTCTCATGCTTGTGAGTAAAAACAGTTTTGGAGTGATTGCTGTATCTCCACAGTGCTACGGAATGGAGGGAAAACCTAAATGACACAATGTGGGTGAATGGACTGTTTCAACGCAATTGCACTGGGAGGAACAGGAAGTAAAATTTATAATTAACTGTAATAAATAACATCAGAATCTTATGAGGAATGCATTTTGGAAATGGTAGAGAACTGACGAGACATTCATTACGTCTTTAAATATGGTAAAACAAAAAGAAGGGACGAATAGAATTCTGGTCAGTCTTCACCTGTCTTGTATTCATTCCCATGTTTCTATTCAGCAATGAAATTCTAAATTATTAACTGTAGTATTGATAGTACTACCTAAGATATGTTTGAGATATAAGATAAAAGTAATAACATGAAAATGATCAACAATATTCAGGGATCGTTTCCCTTACATACATTTAAAACTGAAGCATTTTTAATATGTCAAAGTAGATACTTAATCATTTTTGCTATAATCATTTGTACCTTAACTCATAAGTAAATGGCTGTTTAGTCTTCATAAGTAATAAAATTTATAATATGTATTTCACATATGTATCAATATGCACAATAACATCTTTTAGAGAAGCATTTCCTATAACTCAGACAATATCTATAGTCACCTCTCATTTATTAAATTAGGCTTATGTTTTATAACTTCAAAACATAAATTGATAAGGCAAAAAGAAATTGATTTTTAATGTGTATATATTCTTTGAAATTTTCATACATATATCATGCACTTTGATCGTTTTTGTTCTTCACTCTTCAGTCATCTATCCCCCTCCCATTTTCAAAGAACACTGCAAAAAAAAAAGTCTTCTGGACATGACAGGGCCATTGTAGTCATGAACTCCCAATAGCTGTGGCTGCCTTCAGAAGACAAACACGGAATCAGGCAAGTCAATATTCCAGCCTGGGTGAGGGAGTTATCAAAAGGCCACAGACCTAGCTGAGGAACTATTATCAATGATGCTGCTGGGGGACAGAAAGTTGGTGTTCCCTAGGCTTTGACAGGGCTCCTATGCTCAGTGGATGGACCTATGCACATACAAGTATGGGCGGTACTAAAATTGGACACCATGGATTATAAAGAATTAATTAAATCTTTAAAAATCATAACTTTTTTGTATTTGAGTAATCATCAATCATTTCAATCCATAAAGAAACATCCCCAACCGGAGATTATGTATACAGTAAATAAATGTTTAGCTTATAAGATTTTAAAGAAAAGTTACCTTTCTCACCTTCTAAATAATAAAAAAATAGTTTGAACATATACTTTGTTTTGCACTGTTTTTCAAACATTATTAATGGAATTTATGAACCCTGAATATTCCTGTCCTCCTGGATGCATTGGATTATTCTGCTTCATGATTTTTTTCTTTTGGAGACTTGGACCTGGGTTGTAAATTAATTTTAAATGCCTGTGTACTTTTATCATAATTCATATTGAAGCTTAATTTCATTTTAATGATGTTTGCTTTTTAATTTCCTGTCTTAATGTGATCTCTTTATTTAAGAGTTCTATGGTTAAGGGGCCTTTCATCTTCCTATTAATACCACAACATCCAACTCAGCATGGTCTTTCTCCTTTCTTTTATATATTAACCATTTATTAAGTGTCTTATTTTTTAATTCATTTGAGTTTTCTTATGACTATTTTTGAAATGTAAGTCAGCAAAAATTCTGGTACTGGGACCAGGCTCTAAAACATTGGCACTCTGGTGCTTTTGGTACCTCTGAAATTATTTCATCACAAAGAGAAATATTTGCTAAGCAGAAAATCAAGGACCAGAGAGAGTGGTCAACCCCCTCATTATACTCTCCTCTCCTTGTTCTTGCACATAACAGGGAACATGCTGGTCTCAGTTGTCTATTCATATGGGACAATGTTTTTAAAAGGCAGATGTCCTCCTGCCTTTTAAAAATCATCACTGGCTATAAAACTTCAGAGCATTCAAAGCTCTCTAAAGCCCCCACCTAACAATCATGTAAGGACAAATAAGAAAAATTAGCTCCAGGTTTGTCTCTCAGCTTCCAGGTAATTATGCATTTACCGGGGCAGAGTTGTATAACTCACTCCATAAAGCAATTGTGGTAGAAGAAGGAGTGAGTCAAATAATTCACACTGACATCTCCTTCCTCCCTTCACGTGTCTGACCCATTTAAAATAAGCCCAAGTAATTCCAGCAGGGTCTCACTTGTAAAGTCTCCAGTACGGATCCCTACATAATATTGCTTCTTGTAAAGAAATTGGTCTTCTGGCCTGCTATGCCTATCTACACATTTTATACTGATGAGACTAAGAACCTGGACAGACAAGGGTCTTACCGATCCCATCAGCCTCCCTTAGAACAGCATCCTTTCAATGTTCACACCTTCAACACAGGTTTCTTCTGTAAACCCAAGATCTTAGATGCTATCAGAAACTGTCTCTTTGAAATGTAATCATTAAGGAAAGCAGTGCTACTACATGCTAGATTTTGTCTGTGTGGGAGAAGGCAATGGTGGCAGTGAACTTTATTTTTTATGATCACATGTGAACTTCAGTCTCTACCTCTATCTCCTTCTACCTGTCACCTATTCACATTCTTCTTTCTGGTCAACCTTTGGTTTGTTAATTTTGGGGGCATCAGTTGTTCCAGGAGAAAGAACACAGAGTCCTTATCTTTCTGTAATTTATTTCAGTTGGAAACTATGAGAAAGAATGTTTCTATCTACTTTTTCTCCAAGCCAGATAGTGAGTAATATTCCATTGTGTACATATGGCACAATTTCTTTGTCCAGTCATCCATTGATGGGAGCTATACACTGATCCCATGTGTGAGCCTTTGTGGACAGCACCACAGGAAACCAGAAAGGCCGATGTTATTGTTGTAGGATGAAATCATTTCCTTTGGACATGGTGCTAGGGGTAGAATACTGGATCATAGGGCAGTTTTATAAAGAAATTCCATACTGAACTCCATAGGGACTCTACTAATTTACACACTTATGAACAGTGTGCAAGAGTTACTTTTCTCCATACCATCATTATTGTCATTTATTTTGATAATAGATATTCTAACTGGAGTGAGATAATCAGGTTTTGATTTGTTTTTTATTCTGCTCTGTTTTTTTGTGTTCAAATTTGCATAGTTTCTCCAAGTTCTTTTGCACTTCCACATAATTTTCAAGATTATTTCTTCCAAAATGCAAAAAGTAACTTAGGTGTTTGGGTGAGGATTGGAATTTAATCCTGGTAAAGATGTTGTCCAAATTTTAAACTGCTTCAAGTTTTCAAGTTTGAGGAATAAGAAAATTCAAGGAATCCTGACTTCTGCTTTAGGTAAATGCAATAAAACACAGATGGCCTTGAATCTTAGCCTCTTGTCTTTCTAGAACATTGAGTCTTTGCAGCCTCTTCCTCTCCAGAGCTTTGAGTCTTGGCCTCTCCCCTCTCTAGAGCTTTGCATCTTAGCCTCTCTCTTTCTAGAGCTTTGAGCACCCTAGGCTTCTGGAGATTAGAGTTCAGACTTGGTCTGCTCTGTCAATGCCCTTGAATGAAGTCCTCTTGCCTTTTCGACTTTAGCACTGTTTTGGATTTGACAATATCTTACAAGGTTGAATTTTTTAAGAAAGTATTAAACTGTTTCCTATTCTTCAATGGGTGGACACATTTCTATCTGTACTCCGCATGCCCCCTTCTTTTTACCATGAGATTACACTTGGCAGTTTCCCATGCTCTATTCTTCTTCCTCTGCCACCACTGCCTGCCCTCTCTCTCTTTTCCTTTCTTGTTCACCCCTCCTTCTTCACGAACTGATAGCCTTAAGTGTCTAAACTGCAATGTTAAGCAATAAAAGGCGGGGTTGGGGATTTAGCTCAGTGGTAGAGCGCTTTCCTAGCAAGCAAAAGGCCCCCTGGGTTTGGTCCTCAGCTCAAAAAAAAAAAAAAAAAAAAAAAAAAAGAGCAATAAAAGGCTTGTATAGGAATTGTTTTGTCTTTTAGGAATACATTTAATCAGTGTTGGGTCAAGTTTGTGATAAAATTAACCATTTCCGAGGTTCTACCAGAGTGGACACTCTTTTCCTGGTTTATTTACTTATTTGTTGGTGACATCCTTTTCTACTTGAGGGAGGAAGTAGCGTTAAAGAACTTGGGGCTACTTCTCCACTCTCACAGTCTTTTCTCATGAGCCAAAGTGTGGTCGCTTACTGTACATGTGCTATGGGCTCATTAAGAAGACTCTGAAGGCAATGCTGGTTTGTCTCTTTCCTTTTTATCATGTATTTTGCTTCTGGAATGTTGAAAAAACTTGACCCTCCTTTCAAATGTCTGCTTATATGCTCAGAGTTTGCCTGTCCTGATGTGTCCCACACTTTAAATTTGAAATATTTCCAGGGATGTGGAACTATAAAGACAGAGGACATGACAATTGGGATTTAGAGTTAAACTAAGTTTTTGTCATATATTGAGATAAAAGGATTTTTTTATTCTTGTCTTCATTTTTGTAAGAATCTTTTAGTTAAATATTGTAGAGGAAAAGGCATTAAGAAATGTGGTATCTAGGCTTTGGAACAAATCCTCTTGCCTGTGAAGGCAGGATATTAGAAGGCAGACTACATCATCAACCTGAACAGCTTAGTTTAGATCCAGATAATTCTTAGTGTTAGTTGTGTGCATAGTGATATGGACATGATCTTTTCCTCACTGTATCAGCATTGAATCTATTAAGGTCTAAGTCTGCATCCTAGGATTTTAATATTCCTATTATTAATGAGTTCCTACAAGAAGAGAAAATAAGACAAGAAAGAAATTATGAAATGTACAAATCTTATTATCTTTCTGAATCTAACTTTTCAAACTTCCGTAAAAATATGCTGCTTCTTTCTCTCCTCTTCTTACCTTGTGTCTGCACTTTGGTTTCTGGCCTTTTTTTTTAGGATAAAAGTAGCCACAATGAAAACTACACACAGCTGCCTAGCTTTTAATTCCATGTCTAAAATGTATTTCATCAAAGGTAACAGTCTTGCCTGTAATGTGAAGAGTTTTGCATTAAAATCTTCTGAAAATGCAATTAATGTGCTTTCTACTTTTGCCCATTTGATAGTGAACTCATTTTGCTAAATGGGCATACTTCTTGCTTGCCTCCAATGCCCAAAAGTACCTAGGTGTGGAAAGAGAGCAGCAATGGTGGAAAAATAGCATGTTTATACTTACATTTCCTTTGGGAGCATCCCTTAACTTACATAGATCTTACCTTCCTGGTGTTTGCATTGGCTGTTAAAGTTCAACCCCCTGGGGCTGGCATTCATGATGTTCCCATGAGTTCTATTTTTCCTGAGGCAAAGGCATAGACTTCAATGAGACATTAGCATCTGAATAGGTCAGGAGGCCTGATATTTAAGCTTGCTAAGGATTTGTGATATTTATTCATTTAATTATAAATCAAAAGGGTATGGACTGTACTAGCAATTGAGGCTCACATATGTTATCTGAGGTTTCTTCTCGAAATTAAGTTAAATAGGCAACGTAGGTCCTATTGAAGCAAAAATCAAGTGTGTGTGTGTGTGTGTGTGTGTGTGTGTGTGTGTGTGTGTGTATGTGTGTGGTGTGTGCATGTGTGTGTCCACAAAGATAATGATGAAGAAGAGCTCCTAAATTTTCTCCATGGAGATGAAATATGCATGGTTAGTCACTATATAATGTAGCTAGAGTTTTCTTGCCTGGCCCAGAGTCAGGACAAATCTCTCTCACCTGCCAGTCCCACAGCCGCTCAGACCCAACCAAGTAAACACAGAGACTTATATTGCTTACAAACTATATGGCCGTGGCAGGCTTCTTGCTAACTGTTCTTATATCTTAAATTAATCCATTTCTATAAATCTATACCTTGCCACGTAGCTCGTGGCTTACTGGCATCTTCACATGCTGTTTGTCATCATGGCGGCTGGCAGTGTCTCTCTGACTCAGCCTTCCACTTCCCAGCTTTATTCTTCTCCTTGTCCCGCCTATACTTTCTGCCTGGCCACTGGCCAATGAGTGATTTATTTATTGACCAATCAGCAACACACTTGACATACAGACCATCCCACAGCAATATAACCTTCAATTTCTTGCAATATATTTAGGTCAAAAGCCTATTATCCTAGAGTCTACGATCGAACATTCTGTCTTTCTGTATTTATCAGACTACCTTCTCTTTCACAAATTTTCACATCTTTAAGATTATTGTCACCAAAGTCCCTAAATACTCAGTTGAAACATAAAGGAAAGAGGAAAAATGTGTTTATTTCTGTGTAGGCGTTGCTAAGTTATTATCATGACTCCTAATAGCTATATAGGCCATTATCAAATATTTTCTGGCATATATGGTCTTCAGTGGAACAATATAAATAAGAAACGTACATGAACTTATTTGCAAAAGGAAGTGTGTGATAAATTAAACAAAGGTTGAATGCTATGCCTTCAGTGATTTACATGTGGTGTTTGTTGAGTTTTTGTCATATCTACATCACACAGATTCACCTTAAAATAAAGCATGGTGCCTGTACCTTAGACAATGCCTGTGCAGAGAGAATAGGTATCAAACAGTTCCTGTTACTACTTCTATCAACCAGGCTTTTTCATTTGTAAGATGGGAACCATGTTACATTTATATTACAGGCAGTGACCCTTGAAGGCTCAATTTTTAACACACAAAATCCCTTTCCTGCTCTATCAAAACAAACTCTCAGAGTAACAGAGCTCTGAGGGGATAGAGAAAAAAAATTGGGGAAGCATAGCTAAGACATGGTATAGAGAGGTATGCAAATACAGATGTGAAGAATCATGGCTGATTTTGTATCTCATCATAAGGAGTGAAAGAGATTATATTTTCACAGTGCTAGAACACACTTGAGGTATAATACACAGTATTATATATATGTTGAATAACTTGTTACCACAATTCACTCTTTTATTCAATGAGACTGTGAAAAGTAATGACTGTGCCAACATGAAAAGATGATGGGAAATTTTCACAGAGAAAATGGCACTTGAGTGGCCTTGAAAGCATGGTGAGATGGCATTTAAGTGACCTTGAAGGCATGGTGAGAATTGAATTTGAAAACCAAGTTAGACACAGAGACCTTCAATTCCCAGCTAGAATCTCAGAACTCCCTCATTGTCCTCAGAACCATGTCCACAATTATTCCTCCATGTATTCCTAAAGGTAAAGACAAGGCTTTGGAGGAGAAGCAATCATAAAGCTAATAAGATGGCTTCAACTGAGATGTTGTGAGTGTCTCTGTCAGCCGTTTCCTAGCACAGGATAAACTACTTCCATTCCCACAAGCTACGTTTTTCATTTGGCTCATTTTATTTTTCCTACTTAAGGAAAATAACAATAGCTAATATCCATTCTACATAGACCAGATACTTTCCTAAGCATTTACTCTCCTAAGTATATACTTTCTTACTTAAATAAGGTGGTTTCCAGCTCAATGCCATGAGTTCTCCAGTTAGTGTTATTATTATTAGATGTGAAAGTATAGGCACAGAGAAGTGGAGTATCTTGTTCCAAGTCTCATATTTTATAAGTGGTGGCACCCAAGACCTCCCCAGTGCTATGCTGGATTGTACCTCAATTTTCATCCATCCCAGGTCTCCTTTCATAATAGGCTCTAAGGTTGTATGTATTGAGTGTGTATATTTTAAAAACCAAATGGAATTTCTAATCAGCATCAAAATCTGAGAATGTGTAAGAACTCTGTCAGTGAATCACAGAATTGGGAATTTTGGAACATTGTAGCTGGAGAGATCATAAAGTGTATCTGATTTGCCTACCACTTTTTATAGCTACAGAGACTGAGTAATGTTTCATTTACGATATGCTGTGAAATATAGGCATTAGGTAAATGCCAGTGAAGTTCCCGGCTTCCAACATGTCCCCATGTGAACTCAGAATCAGGACACTGGGATCTAGGGAAGGTTCAGGCTACATTTTATTCATTTTATATAGATCATCAAAGTCATCATAAATGCTAATACTCCATTTCCCCAGCTGGATTTTTGCTTGGTTCTAAAAGCAATAAATTCATTTAATAAATACATACTACTGATTAGTAAGGATTTTTAATTCATAAAAGAAAAAAAATTGAAAAGCAAGGGTACACCTGGCACCACTCTCCAGAGATGATAGCCCTCAACACATCACTCTCTTTTCAATTTCTCCTCTGTGAAATTTTCTTTTAGTAAAATACTCTTCAGAATAAGATCAGCATTTTACTTTTCATGCAACAGGAATACTAAGAGGGATGTAGAGATCACCATTGGATAGGAAAACAGAGGAGATCCAGGTGAGTAAGCTGGGGATGAGGGGGGATGGGGGATGAGAACACGAGGGAACTGAATGGTGAGCTGAGCAGTGGGGAGACAGAATGAAAGAGATATTTTGATAGAGGGAGACATTATGGGGTAAGAGAGAAGCCTGGGCTAGGGAAATCCCCAAATATCCACAAAGACGACTCCAGATTAGACTACTAGCAACAGTGGTGAGGGTGCCTGAACTGATCTACCCTGGTAATCAGATTGGTGAATACCCTAACTGTCATCACAGAGCCTTCATCCAGTAACTGATGAAAGCAGATGCAGAAATCCACAACCATGCACCAGACCGAGCTCCAGGAGTCCAGTCAAAGAGAGGGAGGAGGAATTATATGAGCAAAGGGGGTCAAGATCATGATGGGGAAATCTACAGAGAGAACTGAACCAAGCTCAAGGGAACTCACAAACTTTAGACCGTCAGCTGTGGAACCAGCACGGGACTGGACTAGACCCTCTGATACAGGAGACAGTTGTGTAGCTGGGTCTGTTTGAGGGGCCCCTGGCAGTGTGAGCAGGATCTATCCCTGGTGCATGAGCTGGCTTTCTGGATCTCATTACTTATGGTCAGATACCTTGCTCACCCCTGATAAAGCAGGGAGGCATTGTGTCCCAACTCAACCGAATGTACCAGGCTCTGCTGTCTCCCCATGGGAGAACTCACCCTGTTGGAGGAGGGGATAAAGTGGGGCGAATGCGAAGAGGGATAAGATGGAGATCTGTGGTTGGTATATAAAATGAATAAAAAAAGGAAAAAAAGTCATAGAGTGTTCTAAAGACACAATTTAAAATGGCTACATTGTGTTTCATTTCATGGAACCATTATCATCACAGATATTCTTCAATCACCTAGGCAAATATATTCCATGCTGCTGTCTTGAGTGTGAGACCCTTTTTCTCTCTATGATTTAATGCCAATGTAAATGTCTGTGTCCCTGCTACATCCTGTTTAGATGCCATTCAGGGTGCCTTCATTAAATTTTCTAAATCATAAAAGGAAAGATTATGAGAAGTATCCAGGCAACAGGTGATGGGTACTGCTTTTCATTTCAACTTAGAGAAAATGTCATCGTTCAAAACATAAAATGGCAGTTACAAGGATGAGCTTATCAATGTGTGTGTGTGTGTGTGTGTGTGTGTGTGTGTGTGCTATACCAAGAAAAGATGACAAAATATGGAGCATATCTAGATGTAAATTCCTCAACAACTTTCTTATACAGCTTCTGGGTTCTCCATTCTCTAGGAAACCTTACTAAGTGATGAGAAAGGCCTCATTGTGTTCTGTTTCCTTGCCGATTCTGTGCAGAGACAATTCTTCATTTTTGGAGGAAACCTTGGGTGGTGGGTCCTTCTGTGTTGCTCTCACAACTGGGGATCCCTGCAAGGCTTTCAGGTCGACATGTCTGCTGACAGGGGCTCAGCTCCCTCCTTGAACAAGCTTTACACAGGCTGCGTGGGTCCTTGACTGAATCAGGCTTATTCGCTTGGATTCCGTAATTGTCCTTTCCCGGATCCATCACTTCAGAGATTCCCTCATCCTTGGCATCAGATCAAGTTTTTTCTCACACTGGCAATGCCTGAGTCCTTGACCTACCTTCATGAATAATACTTGTTTGAATTTGGTAAAAGTCCCTTTTCTTGCTTGAGACCTTCTTTGTAACTGTTAACCCACTGGTCCTCACTGATTCCCCACTCTGCCTCTCTGCCTCTCTCTGTCTGTCTCTCTGTCTGTCTGTCTGTCTCTGACTCTGTCTCTCTCTCTGCCTCTCTCTCATCTCATTGTCATACACCCTTAGCCGTCCTTATATTGAGAGTTCATCCCAGTTTTTCTCCTTTAAATCTTTCAGAATAAATTCTTTCACACTGTTCATAAAACAGTTCTCTCTGACCTCCAGCCATACCGGGCTTTCTTATCTTCTTTCACGCCCCTTTTCTCCAGAAGTACAGGGACTGACATTGTAGTGTTTACCAGGGGTGAGAATGAACCATAAATACACAACGAAAGCCACTTTAAGAGTTTTACTAAGGGAATAGGGAAAGAGAAAAAGTGAGCAGGCCTTCCAGAGAGAGTGTGGCTGAAGCAGGGAGGGAACGGATGAAGTACGCTTTTAAGGAAAACCTTGGCATTCATACAGGGGCTTATGTATGTGCAAGATGGAAGGCTCTGGGGCGACTAAGCATTTTGCCTGAACGCTGACAGTGCATGCACGGCCGTGGACCCCCAGAAATGTTAACACCTGGGGTGACAAAGTATTTTGCCTGACTACTGAGAGTGCACAGGTGGCCATGAGACCCCGGAAGTGGCTAGGAGGATGCTGGAAATGATAGCAGACATCCTCTGAAGTTCACTTTTCTAGTCTAATTCCTACCCTAGAAGGAAAGCATCATTATGAAATACCACTCTCCAAGAAAATCAGTCATGCAAAAGAGATCGGCAGACTTTACACATAGAGCCCAAGGAGCCAAGCCCTAGGCCACTGTCTATTTACCCTAGACATAATTAACTTCCCCTATAAAACTGTCTATATCAGCACTCCCATCACCCTGTGAAGAAGGGATTTAAGCCTCAATCTTCTAGCCATTCTAGTGCCACACCTTTACAGGCTGTGTAATCACATGAATATTAGTAAATTTGTGTTCTTTGTCCTCTATTGATTTATTAACAACTTTATTTCTACAAATATAAAGATTAGAACCTTTGTAGTGGTGAGAGAAATTGTCTGCACTGTGACATAGTGCTAAAGGGAAATGCGATTTCTGGTGAGGGGCTCATCTTCAAAATCCAGGAACATCCTTTGTATTATTTCAACATTAATTTTTGGAGACAGCAAATATACATTTACTCTACAAAGTGGCATATTATTCATAATTATGGATTATATCAATGCTAGAGGAATTAACCAAGAGCATAAATTAAAGAAAAGCAGGTTGCCTTTCAGAATGCCACCGAGTCCTCTTACAATTTTTCTACTCCAGTTTTATTCATCCTTATCCTTCAGAAATGTTGATATAAATTTGATGTGTAAATGTTGCGAACCTACTTTGATTGCATTAGAAAATTATAGATATATGATTTATATTATGGCCTTGTTTTCACTGGCAATACTATTTATTGGTCACAGAGTTACTTTATTTGGAAATATTAAGCCATGAGCCAGGCATGATGGAGAATGTCTTTAATCACAGAACTTGGGAGGCAGAGACGGGGGGAATCTCTGAGTTTGAGGCCAGTCTGGTCTACAGAAGGAGTTTCAGAAGAGCCAGGCCTACATAGAGAAACCCTGTCTCAAAAAACAACCCAAAAAACAACAACAACAAGAAAAATTAAGCCACAAACATAGGAAACCATGTGCAGAATGTGCTATATATCACAATCTCCAAACATCATAATTATGAAAACCATGGTGCTATTTTATCATAGTCATATTTGTATTACTTATTAATTTATTATATTAGCAGATTTACAATATAAAACTCAGAGGGCAATTGTATATATGTTCATTTTTCCTCTACTTATGTAGATTTTTGAATATGAGAACTGTTTACTTCTTTAAATGACATATAAAATATTAATCATTTTTATTCTTAACATGTCAAATTTCAAATACAGAAATGGTGATTTTCACAAATAAAACACACAAGTCTAGCAACATATCCATTCTAGGTATAGTGGCTGAAATCCATTCTTTCCCACTCTGAATTTTCATTTCAGAAAGTAAATGCAAGATAATGATGTTGTTGTAGGACTGCTGGGACTCTATCAGAACTAATGAAAGCAAATAATATAATACAATACCAAGGATATTACCCACAAATGACAGTGGTGTTCTTATAGCAGAAGTCCTTTTATTAGGAGGTGCCTGGGTCAGGGCTGCACTTACTGTCTCACAATAGATTTGGAAGAATGATAAGAGCAAAGGAAGGGCTAGTGTTGCAGGAGAATTGTTCCTACAGCCATTCCACTGTGCCCTTAAAGCCACCTAGAATCAAAGGAATGAGTCACTCATTGGCTGACAGGGATTAACCATAGAGTTCTTAGAGGACTGAGGAAGCCTGCTAGAGAGGACAGGAGGAGAGAAGAGGGGATTTCTGGGTCTGGTGGTTCTGGAAAAACGTTGAGCGAGGGTCAGCCAAATGGCTGTGTGCTTTCCTTATTTATCAGGTCTTTATCTCAGTTTCCGACTCTTGAGTTTTTATTATATGGGAACAATTTAGATATTCATTATAGGCTAGGAAACAAGGTTTTACTGAGAAATATAGAGTAACTGCTCCCTTCAGCAAGGAGGGGTCTCAATATGGATTACTAAGTAGTTCTTGGCAAAGGAAGTGTTTTTATAACTTGAGGACAGCCGATTGGTTCATGCACATACATAAGCCAGGTGTCAAGTTGTGATGAAACTAATTATCTAATTAGGATATATGGAGAGTCCAAGGGACTGAATGATTGGTCAAGGGATAGAATGGAAGAGGACAGACTCAGAAAAGCCCACTGAAGGCCCCAAGAAGGAAGAACCAGAAAAATAAAAAAAGAAAGAGTGTCAATCATATGTCTTTTGATGAGGCCTGGGTAGTCTTTGGAATTTCAGTTCCTGGACCCCTTATTTACTCCTTGACTTTATCAATCATTGTGTAGAGGTTACTAGAAAACTTTTGTGTTTCTAGGCTTGACGTCCAGTTTTGTCAGGACATAGAGACACTTTTGTTTGCTTAGGCCTGTGACCTGACTAGCTGCCTAAAGAATAGGGCTCTCTCACTTCTAATTCCTATCACTTTCAATTAGGAGATAGATTTTTTTGTGAGCGAATGTTACATTTGTGACTTTCTTTTGCTTCAAATTAATGAGGATTTACTTTCTGCAGTTTAGAGCTCAAGGCTACTAAAGGCTAAATGCCCCAGCAGGGAACAATAGTTAGTGAATTCATTCACTATTGGTTTAGATTTAATAAGACTTTCTGCTTCTTCTCACATGCGTGAGTTAAGGAAGGATTTTTCATTTAGGCTGAGTTTGGCTTCCTTGTGTGGAATTCCAAGAGAGTTTCCTGTATTATTAAGCCAATGAGCCAAGGAACGTCTATTCCCTAAACAATTAGCTTCCATAAATGAAGTGTAGAAAGAAAGACAATCCATGAATTCACTATTTGTTCTTCCTGGGTGCAGACATTAAATGGCATTAAGGCTCTTTGAGTTGTGACACATGAGGTGTAATTCAAAAGGAAGAGAGTAATAGCTTCTAGTCACCCAAGAAATCAATCACAGCCCTTTAGAGTTACACCCTCACAATCATTTCTCTTCATGGAGGACTGAATTTGTACCCTGGAAGTAGAAAACTGTGGACCCTGTAGGTTGTATATTTTCCCCGTACTATTCTCAACAATTTATAACTGCCATTTGTAATTCTCAGTTATCAATATCTTTTATTACCCATTGTTTGACTTATATGTTATTATAGAAATATCCAGATGCCACAAAAATGAAAACCACTCATCTCTCAAATAGTGAAATTCTACTTCAGTAACTGTTGTCAGAACCTGTGGCTACATTTTTTATTTGTTTTCTTTCTTTCTTTCTTTTTTTTGGTTATTTGTTTGTTTAAGGTATAAAAATTGCAATTTAAGGCTGAAATGTTTTATAGAACACAGCCACCAAGAACCATATATATATATATATATATATATATATATATATATATATATATATATATATGTAATTTAATCTAACTTTACATATCAACCACAGATTCCCCTGTCCTCCTCCCCCCCGCCTTCCCCCAGCCCACCCCCCATTCCCATCTCCTCCATGGCAAAGACTCTCCTGAGGATTGAGTTCAACTTGGTAGATTCAGTCCAGGCAGGTCCAGTCCCCTCCTCCCAGGCTGAGCCAAGTGTCCCCATACAAGCCCCAGGTTACAAACAGCCAGCTCATGCACCAAGAACAGGTCTTGGTCCCACTGCCTGGATGCCTCCCAAACAGTTCAAGCTAATCAACTGTCTCACTTATCTGGGTCTGATCCAGTTGGCCACCAAGAATCTTAAGTGAAAATGTTATATTTGCTTCTTCCTAGAATCTTGAACTCAAGAAATTTACAGAGTAAATGAAGGAGCAGGAGAGATGGCTCAGTGCTTAAAAGCACTGGCTGTTCATCCAGAGGACCTGGATTCAGTTACTAGCACCCACATGGAAACTCACAATGGTATTCGACCCCTGTTCTAGGGGATCTAATGTCCTCTTCTGGCACACTCAGGCTCCAGATAGTCATGTAGAGCACATATGTACATTCAGGCAAAACATTTCCTACACAGAAAATGCAATTATATTTAAAATTTATAAAAAAGTGTGTTACTATATCCACTCATGAAATCAGTTACATGTTACATATAAATGTTAATTTTACAAGAAAAATGAAAAAATCTGTTTCTAAAAGTATAAATAAAGAATATGCAATTTGATAGGCATAGAAACTCTACAATATGAATGAGTTTTGAACCAGAAGATCCTGGAGATCTGATATTGGCCACAATGGCGTAACATTTCTTTCCCCCTGCACAAAATGGTGACAGTAATGAGTAGTAAACAAAATAAACAAATGGGATCCCTAATGATGGAGTCTGGGACATTGTAATGACATTGTATTTGCCCTTTATGATATAACTGTTATCATGATTATTAAATAAAACTTCTCAAAATATTTAAGCCTTAAGCCAACTGAACACAAAGTTATAGTAAAGAAATATATTTAATTCTTGTTTCTTGAGATATGTCATAGCTTAAGCAACTAAACAGCACCTAGTAAAATTATTCAAAGAAGAAATTATATAAATCTTCACTCATTTAGTGTTATCTGTTTTCTTATTCTTAGTCACTCAAATTTGGTTTGTAATAATATCCTCTAAATCCAATGAAAACACATATCTGGAGATATACATATACATATACACACACACACACACACACACATATACACATATAAAATAAACAAGTGTAATCATGTTTATTTATGTTTTAGTCACACAACAATCCTGTTGATACAGGACACAGAAATAAAAGAATAATTATTTAGAGTGTAATGACTTTCTCAATCACCAGGATAAGTTTGGAAGCTATATCCTAAATGTGCTTGGCAGTGAGCTGGCATACAGCAAGATTGTTTAGTTCAGCTATTATTGGTTCCATGGGACCCAGGCTTGATTAAGTAGCCTCTTTTTTTGTAACCATAGTTAACTGATTCTATTTTCACTTTGCTTTTAGTAAATAGAAAACACTATCAGTGTTTTTCCAAGTAGCCAGTGTCGACCCTTCAAAGTGTTATCTACCTGTTTCTCAGAAGTAACTGGAAGATTTTAGTGCTGGAATTTTGAGGGTATTGGCTTTTCTTATCATATATTTTTTTGAGGAGCCACAGTGGCAGATTTCCAAAGCTTGCTACCTGGAACTTCCAAGCCAATAACTGGAATATAGAAGAAAATGTTAGAGGCAAAACAACATAGCTCACCAGCTTCAAGGTTCAATTAAAGCTTGCAAAGATGTCATGATCTGAACTGCACCACAACAGTGACTCAATGCAAATTTAAGAATGTTCCAATTTTTCCTTGACAGTTGTTTAGTGTCCAAATATGGCTAATGAACTGACTGCTAGCAAATATAGAACATGTAAAACTCTCACATTTCTGCAATTTTTATAAAATTTTTGAGTTGAATCACTTGCAAGGTGATAAGTTGCTTGATAGAGAAGGAAGATTCAAAATAATACAGAATCAAACCATAGCTTTTGCTGTATGTGCACCAGGATGAAGTCTGATTTGTGGGTTAAAAATCTCCTGTACGTTGATGCATTTGTCTCAGGTGACAAGTATATCAAGCTGCTTTTGTTTTGCTGCAAAACCTCTCAGGCTTTCATCATTTTCAGTTTCTTTTTATTTTATAATTTAATTTAATTTTACATATCAGCCACGGATTCCCCTGTCCTCCCTCTTCTTGCGCCCCCCACCCTCTCCCCAGCCCACTCCCCATTCCCATCTCCTCCAGGGCAAGGACTCCCCTGGGGATTCAGCTCAGCCTGGTAGATTCAGTCCAGGCAGGTCCAGTCCCTTCCTCCCAGGCTGAGCAAAGTGTCCCTGCATAGGCCCCAGACTCCAAACAGCCAGCTCATGCACTAAGGACAGGACCCGGTCCCATTGCCTGGATGCCTCCCAAACAGTTCAAGCTAATCAACTGTCTCACTTATCCAGAGGGCCTGATACAGTTGAGGGCTCCTTAGCTATTGGTTAATAGTTCATGTTCTTCCACTAGTTTGGTTATTTGTCCCTGTGCTTTTTCTAATCATGGTCTCAACAATTCTCACTCATACAATCCCTCCTCTTTCTCACCGATTGGACTCCTGGAGCTCCACCTGGGGCCTGGCTGTGGATCTCAGCATCTGCTTCCATCAGTCATTGGATGAGAGTTCTAGCACGACAGTTAGGGTGTTTGGTCACCTGGATCACCAGAGTAGGTCAGTTCAGGCTTTCTCTTGACCATTGCCAGTAGTCTATTGTGGAGAAAAAGCTGAAAATTGAGAAATCTAAGGCCCGACAGAATAACAATCAGGAGAACTATTCAATTTTGAACTCACACAGTTAATTTCCTTTACAAAAATAGAATAGAAAAGCAAATTCAAATCTTACATTTTTATGTCTTAAAATTAATTAGAATATTCACAGACTTATAATCAATAAACATTTAATTTTCTCCATAACAAATTATTTGGTGACTTAAATCAGGACAGACTCAATTAAGAACCAACATTTTCCAAGTTTCTAAATAGATTATAATAAAAAGAAAAACCCCTAAAATCCATATATCACTATTAACAATTTATTTTTATTAATTTCAGTGGAATTTCTATAATTTAAATGAACTTCAGATAAGTGTGTTGATTTTTTGGTAAAAAATGAACCTAATTAACTGCAGTCTATAATTGTCTTGAGAATAATTAATGGTAACAGTTAATCTGTTTTAAAAAAATTATTAAAAGATATTTGTTTCTACTTGGAAATCACATCCCCTGTGCTCCTTCACATTAATTTTTGCATCTCTTCTTTTGTGACATACAAATGTGTTTTTTCAAATTTTTACTAAACATCATTTTAACTTCTTCACGTTACGTGAACCGAACTGTTAAGAGCCTGTTCTTGTTTAGCCTATGAGGAGGCCCGACCCCTCAGAACAAAGCAACCACCACTCACAACAATGACAACAAACCCTGTCTGTAAGTATGTCTAAACATTGTGACCTTTCTCATATCTGTAGCCCGGAAAGAGAGTCAGCTTTCTCCTCACAGTCTATTACTGCAATTATTCTTCAATTAATATGTCTTAATAGTTCTCTTAAATTTTACCATAATATATCCTTTCTCAATGAAACACATAAATAACATAAATTAATTCATCATTGACTCTTCAAAAATATCCATGTCTCCAACTTCTTTTACTCAATAGTACCCTCTTGTATTTGAACCCTAAAAGCACTCCTTCTCTGATTATACTATTCATTAATGTTGTACAGAGCTCTTAGTTTTGTTGCTCCTGTGAAGGACCTGAAAAACTATCAACTCTAGGATCCATAAGAGAGATAAGGACAAAAAGCAGGAGTAATTGAGGACAATTGAGGAATAAATGGGTGAGTAATTAAGGGAACCTAGGGTTTTTTAGAGCAGAAGTTCAGGACCATCCATACTGGGAAACTAAGGTGAGTATGGAACATGAACTGTGATGCACAAGTTCTGGAAACTTACTGTGAATAACTCTGAGAGTTTAAATCCTGTGGGACCCAGACTTTTGTAAGATTACATCTTGGAAATCAGCCAAGCTCTCATAGTAAATATCAGAGAGCAAGGAAAAAAGAAAAAACCTTAAGTTTCCAGTACTAAACAGGGGAAAGGCTGTATTTTCGACAAAGCTACTCTGTGATCTATTTAACACAGATTTTCTTAGAAGAAATTAGTTGCACAGTAATGAAATTTCTAGTCTCTTATCAGAGTCTATTTGACATGATGGAATGGAAATACTCAATCCCAACCTATGGAGCCACCCTCCTTAACAAAAGAAAGGATGAATTGAAAGACCCTTAATCATGCCTATTCAAGAGACACATGCTGATTAGTATCTAAGACACTGTCATAATGTGGAAGATCAAACCACAATCCCAGTACACTATTCACATACATGCTTCTATGTTGCATTTTCAAAGTACATAAAAAATGTAAGAGTGAAATAATTCCTAAAGATGGCATAGGATACAAGCACCTTATATGGTTTGGACAATGATTGGAATAACATCTGACTTCTCCTAAGATATTGTACAGGAAAAAATGGGTGAGAGAAATAAGAGAAGGGTTGAGAGAGGGAAATCATCAACATAATATTCTGTATCTGGTGAATCTTTTTGTCAAAGTTGAAAGATACTTAAAAATTTTCTTAGATAAACTAATGGAATTAATTTCTAGAAGGCTTGACTTAAAATAAATGTTTTAGAAAATTCTTCAGAGATATAGAAATGACAGATCAGAAAAATAAGATTATTTATGGGAAGAGAGAATATCAAGTTAGAATGGAATTACTCAGTATGGATTGACAGTGTAGGTGGACACTTCAGAATACTGAGAATCATCATAGGATGAGCCCACTCCCTTTGGTTACCAATCCTAACAATTCAGTGAAACCCTAAAGATAGAGTTACCACCCATGAATGATGGCTGCATAACATAGAGAAGTCAATCTCAGGCTAACTAGGAGACTTCCAGCAGGCTAGCATTTCTGCAAGATGATGATATTCTGGTTGCTGGGGGAAAAAAGTCATCCATGGTCTTCCTAAGTCCTGAACTCAGCACATAGCAGTACTAATTTGGCAGGCAAGTTTGCAGACAGCTGGATTGAATTTGAGGCTTTCTCCACAGCAGGAGATTTTGGAATTATAGCCTAAACAATTCTGAAGTTCATTGCTCCCCACTAACCTACAGTACCAATCAAATCATAGTATTGCCATTCTAACTTTATCATGAAAATCAAATCAGCCCAATACATACTATGAAAAATTTACTAAAATCTCTTTATGTTCCTGTACCACTTTGACCCATATTGTACTTTGATCAATTTACTTTTTCATATTCTCTTGAGTTTGTATTTCTTCCCTTTCATGGTTGGTCTGCCTTACATTTCCCAAGTAAGCATATATTACATTTCAGTGAATACATTCACATCATTGTGCTATTGCAAGGATATAGACCTTAGGGCCAGGGTGATAGAAGTTTTAACCCTTATTTCATCTCCTTTACATGTGGGATTAGATATATATTTAAAATTACTGAGAAGTGATTGGGCTTTTGGATGAATTGCCTTTATCAGCATGTGGTCACCCATCAGCATCCATGTCTTTAAAGAAAGTTGACATTGACTGTCCCAGCAACTATCACTTTCTAATAGCTTATTAGCTAGGGGTTGTACTTGGAGATCATGATTTTAAAAATGTAAACTACATAATTGCAAATTATGATCTATTATTCTCAAAAAAAAATGAAACGTGGAAATTAGGATATTGTGAACTGAAAAGCTATTGAAAAAGTATCCATCTAAGTAGGCTGAGTGTGTGTATGCAAGTCTGTGTGTATATACACATTATATTATTTATGTGCACATATACATATTGAATATAATAAATGCACACACATACAAACACACATATATATATACATATATATGTATACACACACACATACACACACACACACACACACACATATATATATATATATATATATATATATATATCACAAAGTAGAAAGGGGCTTGTGGTGGTTTGAAAGAGCAATATTCCCCTACAAGATCCTGTATTTGAATCTTCAGTTGGTATTGCTGTTTGGGGGAATTTATTAAACTTTTAGGACAAGGATCATTGCTAGAGGAAGTATATCACTGAGAGCTGCACTTTAGAGTTATATGCCTTGCTCCATTTCCATCTCCATATTTGTTTCCTGGTACGCTGACAAAATATGCAACTAGCTTCCTCCTCTGGCCACCTGATGCCACATTACCTCCCTTCCCCCTGACATTACAGACTCTAAATTTCTGAAATGATAAGCTAAAATAAACTCTTTCTTCTAATGTTTATTTCTTCTAATGTTTATTTTGTTCCTGGTTTTTGTTGTTGTTGTTGTTTGTTGTTGTTGTTTTGTTTTGTTTTTTATCACAGCAGCAGCAAAGTAACTAACAGGGATTCACTTGGGGAAGAAGTGGGACCAGAAGGAGATTGTAGCAATAGGGTAAAGAGGGTAAATGTGTTGATATACATTGCATAGGCATGCTGAAATATCAGAATGAAACTAATCTTTGTACAAGTAATAATCACTAATAAAAACATACAAAAATAAATTATAAGAAATACTTAAATCAATAAAAAATACATTCTGGAACATATATAAAAAGCATAATATATTTTTGTTTATGCTTGTTGTGCAAATTTCTTGGAAATGTAAAGAATCCAAAATAGCTCATATACTCTTTATATCATGGGAAATGATAGGAGCAAACATTTCTAAACATCCCTATCTGAATAATGATTTTAAAATAAGGCTTTGCACATATGAAGCCACAGTCATATGACAGTGTGCACAATATCTCTGCAGACTCAAATAAAACATAACCCCAGGATGGAGGGGTAGAGGTGAGAACAAAATTCTTTCACTGCTTAGGAGCTATTGGTATTTGGTAGCTGTTGAGAATGGGAGAGTCAATTTTGTATAATAGTGTTTTCCCTGATTGACCATGCTACAGCAGAAGGCCTCACCTCCAAAAGTATATGGGCAAAACTAATTGGACTCATATATTAATAATTTTAAACGGAAGGCAAAAAGTGGAGTGGATAGAGAAGGGGATGTTGACAGGGGTTAAACATGATTAAAACATGTTGAACAAAAATTCTCAAGAATCAAAATAAACAAATAAATACAACTAGCAAAATAGCATGAAAGTTTTGTTTGGAAATAAATGATGCTAAGCATATCTGGGATACAGGGGTGACAGAATAAAATTTTACCTCACAGGATACTCAATAAATCAATAGATGAAACAGCTCCTAAATTTGAAAGTCTTGAAACAATGAAGCTTCTAGAATCTAGCTTAAAGCATAATTTCAGGTGGAGAAAAACAAACTAGATTTAAGAAGTTCTAAGCATTAAAGAAAACATAACAATTTTAAAGGCATTAATATCTAAGCACTTTGATTCTTCAAAGACAATGAAGCACTTGAAAAATTAAATTACACAAAGAGAAATCTATAAACGAATTGACTCATAATCAAAATAGAGAATCCCCACACTGTAGCATGAATCTTAAAAGGTCTTAATAAAATCAAACACGGTGCCAGTTACTAGGGTGAATACTGGAAGATCAGAGAAGCACAACAAGCCACAGCTTCCTCACCTCACCAATTCCTCAGCTGATTCTGTTTCCTCAGACTGGAAGCTTCTGTGTCCTCATCCAAATAGACCTCAGCTGAACTGCTGCTCAAAAGCGTAAAAGCTTAACCAGCTCTAGTTCCTGGACCTCACACCTTATAGACCTTTCTGTTTTCTGCCATCACTTCCTAGGATTAAAGGCATGAGTCACCATGCCTGGCTGTTTCCAGTGTGGCTTTGAACTCACAGAGATCCGGATGGATCTCTGCCTCTGGAATGCTAGGATTAAAGGCATGTGCTACCACTGCCTAACCTCTATGTTTAATATTATGGCTGTTCTGTTCTCTGACCCCCAGATAAGTTTATTGGGGTGCACAATATATCAACCACACCACACATCCATTTATTTTCTTTCTGTGACTTACTAAGGTGGAACACAATCTAACAATGGCAGATTTAAACAGTTTATGTAAAAGCTTCCAAATAACCAAAAACATACATAACCTTACCAACCTCATTTACAACACAGTAATGGAAACTCAAGCTTCAATGATGTACTATAGAAGAGAATGATACAATTAAAGTCTTATCCAAGAGTAATTAAGAAAATAAAACCTTAGAAACTTTTACACATCAATTGGAAAGTTATAAATCTATATATTCACTTGTGAAAATAGTTTCATGTGCTAGGATGAGAGCGGTAAGATGCATATGCCACAAAACAACAGATGGTAACAATCACATATATGCCAGTGTGCCTTCTAGAGGTCTGTGCCAGAACATTCAGGGCAGCATTATTTTCGACAGTTAACAATGGATGTAATTTCTTTTGAAAAATCACTTAGAAAATAGATACATAACTGCTGATTAATAAAGTGGAGGACAATTCAGCAATAAAACCTATACGTTCTAACTACATGTAACTGAAGTATAGACGTGTTAGACTTTTCATCTCCACGATGAACACATGAGAGAATGTAAAGGGAAGCTTAAATTTGGCTCACTGTTGGAGAGGTTCACTTGGTTGTCTGGCTCCATTGCTGTGGGCCTGTAATAAGGAACATCACCCTGACAACAGAACCAAATCATTCACCTAATGATAAACCAGAAGCCAAAGAAGGGTCAGGAAAAGGTCAGGGTTGAGGGTTGTCTTCCAGGGAATGCTGCCGATGACCCAGTTTTCCCAAAGAGGCTGCATTAGCCATGTCTTACCCTCCCAAAAGTTCCCTCAGATTCCAAATTCATGAATGAAGTCACAACTCACATGATCAAATGACATCCCTGGAGTCCAAGTGCACAGAACTGCTTGGATAAGGGATAAAGCTTCAGTACACGAGTCTATGGGATAATTTATACATAAGCCATAAAATAGAAGAAGTACCATAAAACTTTTACTCAGGTAAAAATGGTTTCAAAATAAAAATACAAATGATATAAATGAATCTATTCAAATAAATGATTTAAATAATGTAAAATGTATTTATTCTTTGCAGAAATGACTTCTTGGGAGCTGGAAATAACAGGAAAAGCAGCAAAGTAATTACAGTGAAGATCAGCATGCTAAGTTCCCTTAGGCCACCGTAATAGAATAGACAGACATGGGTGTCTCAGGGTTACTGATAGCATTCACTTCTTGACCTGAGATTTGGTTCCTAAATGTTGGCCTATTAACAATCATTTCATCTATCCATTTACTTCCGTGCACCTGTCTTTGGAATTTGACATTACATAATAAAATAATAACTCTACATATCTATTGGAAAAATTCATAGGATGCTAAACTATATTAACAAGCATAATTTTCCAGTGATTTCTACTCTTACTCTTAAAACTTAGTTGTTTGGTCTTGAAGAAATTTACACAAGATGACAATAACACACACACACACACACACACACACTCACACACACACACATAAATATATATTGCAGATACACATGCACGTAAACTTTTTATAGCTATACAAATTGGTTCATATACAGATTTGCAGAATATAAACATGCACTATTATACAAGTGAGTGTATATTCAGAAACAATAAATTATTGTGTTTATAAGTATCTGTTCCTGAAGGTCTCACAGGTATTTTGCCGCCTTCTCTCACACTCATCTCACTCACAGTGTTTTGCCCAAATTGTGGTTTAGATAAATCACCCTGAAAAGCCAATGTATTCAAGTTTGGATACCAGCATATGGAACACTGGGAGGTTGTAAAAACTTTAAGATGGGCTGTTGAGTCACTAGAAATGAGACTTTAAAGGGGACATGATACACTACTGATATCTTCTTCCTCCACTTTATTTTGCTTCCTGGACATGAGGTGATTTTCTCTGTCATGGATTCCCCACCATTATCATCTAGTTTCCTAAAGCGATGGGTCCTCCTGATCCTAGGCTGGAGCTGCTGAAGCCATGATCCAAAAGAAATCCTTTCCCCTTAAGGGGTAATTGTTTTGACAAAATCTGACTAGTGCAATTATCTTTTCTGCTCCTTGTTGAATTTCTTAGGCATATGCCTGCAACCTTACTATTAACTCTGAATTGTCCCACAGCTTAGAATGCTACTCCCCAAATATCAACTTGGGAAAAAGTTACTTCATATGTTTTCAAATATCAACTTCATGATGAGTCTTATACTTTAAAGCTGAAACTTCTTTGAGTTTTCCTCCTCTTCATCTTCCATATCTTCTGGAATAATTTATAACTGACTTATTATATTGCCATTATTATATGGTTTCTTATTATAACAGATTATACAGATCTTTTGCTGCAGTGTGAATTCAAAGGAATTGAGTTCTTTATTTTATTCAGCAAAGCACAGAGAACACTCTAATATTCACATTTAAAGACATTTTTTGATCCATAATTCAAATCCAGGTATATGTGACTTTAACATGGATGCTTTGCAAATACATTCTTCCCAAGAGTTTCTTTTTGTCAGTAAAGACAATGGTTTTTGATTTACTAGCTCTATTGATGTTTTGTTTGTGTTAATTTAATCACTGAATTATTTTTCCCTTAGCTAGTTTCCTTCATTTACCCACTTTTAACAAAAGTGTAGATTTGTTCTGAGTAAAACTCAAGTATTTTCTCTGTGTGGTATTATGCATTTTGGTTGAGAGTTAGCTCCCTATTTCCATGGGTGGTAGTCGAAGGATGTGACCTATAGTATAGTCACAGTCACAGCTGTCATAGGTTTAAGTGAGGGCAATGATTAAGTCTCAGCCACTGAGAATTGCCATACTGATTTCCAAAGTGGCTGTATGAGTTTGTACTCCCACCAGCAGTGGAGGAAAGTTTCCCTTGCTCCACATCTTCTCCAACATAAGCTGTCTTCAGTGTTTTTTATCTTAGCCATTTGACAGGTGTAAGATGGTATCTTAGAGTGACTTTGATTTGCATTTCCCTAATGACTAAGGATGTTGAGGAATTCTTTAAATGTCTTTTGACCATTGAAATTCTTCTGTTGAGAATTCTCTGTTTAGCTCTGTGCCCCATTTTTTAATTGGATTATTTGGTATTTTGATGTCTAGTTTCTTGAGTTCTTTATATATTTTGGATATTAGCCCTCTGTCAAATGTGGGGTTGATGAAGATCTTTTCCCATTCTGTAGGCTGCCATTTTGTCTTATTTATTGTGTCCTTTGCCTTACAGAAGCTTCTCAGTTTCAGGGGGTCTCATTTATTAATTGTTGCTCTCAGTGTCTGTGCCAGTGGTGTTATATTTAAGAAGTAGTCTCCTGTGCCAATATAGTGACTTCTCAGAAAATTGGGAATCAATCTACCTCAAGACCCAGCTATACTTCTCTTGGGCATATACCCAAAAGATGCTCAATCATACCACAAGGACACTTGCTCAACTATGTTCATAGCAGCATTATTTGTAATAGCCAGAATCTATAAACAACTTAGAAGCCCCTCAACTGAAGAATGGATAAAGAAAATGTGGTACATTTACACAATAGAGTATCATTCAGCTGTAAAAAAACAATGACATCATGAAATTTGCAAGCAATTGGATGGAACTAGAAAAAAAATCATCCCGAGTGAGGTAACACAGACTCAGAAAGGCAACTGCAGTATGTACTCACTCACAAGTGGATATTAGATGTAAAAAAAAGGATAACCATGTAGCTGAAAGTTTTCCTGTGTCCCGCCCAGTCCTGCAGCCACTCAGACCCAAATAAACACACAGAGGCTTATATTATTTTTCAAACTATATGGCCTAATGGCCCAGTCTTCTTGATAGCTAGCACTTACATCTTAAATTAACCCCTTTCTATAAATCTATACTTTGCCATGTGGTTTGTGGCATACCGGTACTTTACATCTTGCTTCTTCTGGTGGATGCTAGCAGTGTCTCCTGGCTCTTCCTTTCTCCTTCCCTTCTCTCTAGTTGGAATGTCCCACCTAACCTTATTCTGCCTCACCATTGGCCAAACAGCTTATTTATCAACCAATCAGAGCAACACACATTCACAGCATACAGAGCAACATTCTACAGCATAACCAGACTATAAGCCATAGCTTTCGAGAAGCTAGTTAACAAGGAGGACCCTAAGAGGGATGCATGGATTGCCCAGGGAAAGGGAAATAGATGAGATCTCCTGGGAAAACTAGGGGAAGGGTGTGGTAGAGGGGAGGGAACTGGGTTTGAGAATATGAGGGAATGGGATGGTCAACCTGGGGGAGAGAGAGAGTAGGAAAGCAATGAAAGAGATTACTTGATAGAGGGACATTATGGGATTAGGAAGAAATCTGGTGCTAGGGATATTCTCAATTTTCCACAAGGATGACCTCAGCTAATACTACCAGCAATAATGGAGAGTGTGCCTGAATTGGCCTTCCCCTGTAATCAGGTTAGTGAATACCCTAACTATAATCATAGAGCTTTCATCCAGTAACCACTGGAAGCAGATGCAGAGATCCACAGCTATGTACTGAGCCAAGCTCCTGGAGTCCAGTTGAAGAGAGGTAGGAGGGATTATATGGACAAGGGGGTTAAGATCATAATGGGGAAATCTACAGAGACAACTGAACCAAGCTCATGGGAACTCAGGAACTCTATACCAACAGCTATAGAGCCTTCATGGAACCTAACTAGGCCCTCTGCATGTGGCAGACAGTTGTATAGCTTTGTCTGTTTGAGGAGCCTTGGCAGTGGGAACAGGATCTTTTCCTGGTGCATGATCTGACTTTTAGGATTCCATTTCCTATGGTGGGACACCTTGCTCAGGCTTGATACAGGAGAGAGGAGTTTAGTGCTGCCTCAACTTAATGTAATAGCCTTTGTTGATTCCCCATGGGAGGCCTTACCCTTTGGGAAGAGTTGATGGGGGGTGATTTTAAAGACAGGGAGGGTCAGGGATGAGGGGTGAGAGGGGGATCTGTGGTTGCTATATAAAATGAATAAAAAAATTTAAAAAAGAAAATAAACAATATACTGTTAACAACAACAACATAAAGTCTCAGCCACTGACTATTCTGATCCAAAGATGACACTACAACTTTCATTTGACAGCTGTAGAAAACTATATTTTTGCTATAAGAATATGGACAAAGGAAATCTGTATTCATAAACTGTTATGTTAGAGAACATTTTCAGTAATAGGAATAAAGCAAAAGACAAAAAAAATTAAACCAGGAGAAATTATTTACCCTTTTTGGTAAAGTCATAAAAAGCAAAATCCCTGAATTTTAAGTTCTGCTCATTAAATGTCTTTAAATTTTCTGAATTCTCACTACTCATGTCATATCCCCTACTAAATCTCACTAAAAATTATCCCCATTCATTTAATTCAGTATTGCTTTGCTTTGAAATTCAGTTCTTGTGTTTCATGAGGATACCTTTCCCTTTGGGTCCTCTGCTTGGCTAAGTTACTGCAGCGTTTTTGTGAGTTTAATGGAAGGAAGCCAGAAGGAGGAGACTATTTGCAGCATTGGTTTGGAATTTCAGAGCATAGTATAGGACAGGAGAGGTCATTTTCACAGCACTCCCATAACCTCTGTAAATAAAAGAGAAATAACTGGATGCTAAAACAGGTAGATTCTGCATAATATACTCTTGTATTTTTTTTTTAAATAGCATCACTGCAACCATCTTGTGATTTAGGTGCTATTGTTATTTTACACTCAAATTTGGGGAAACAGAAAGTTAGACACTATAGTTAATGAATTGATCACACATACACAATTAATGATGGGAGATAAAGAATATGCCAAAGATATTAGTGAGTTTTGCTTAACACGAATCAACTAAACACATTGTAGCTATTCAAGATTACGAATTTTCAGAGAGCAATGATTCACTCCAGTGTTCCTTTTATTTATAATGTGATTTGTAACCAAGAAAACTTTGCTTCACAGATATATTTACCTGTTTTCACAGGTTGTAAGTATAAGCTAAATGTGGCAAGTGTGACTACTTACTCCAGACAGAGTTTGAAACAGAGCAGCTTTCAAAATAGACATTGTCTATGCTCAGATATATGATGAGGCAGATGGTGAGAATATGTTGATTAAAAAATTTGAAGAGAAAATTTTTACCATGTCTACACTCTCCTGGTATTGTGACTCTGTAGAATCCTTCTTAGGTCTATTTTACATGCAGAACATTCCAGCTTATGTGGGTACCTCTTCCCCAGAATGAATATTGTAAGAGCTGGGCCATATTTTTTTCAATCTTTTATTTATGTTAGTTGCTAAGATTCATGTGTATGTTATCATGTCCATTATATCATTAGACTTATTAAAGCCAACCTGTCTTGAGCAGGGTTTGTTAGAACTTTTTAGTATTTTTTTCCACTGTCTTTCTCTTTCAAATGAAGACACAAAATTTTCAAAATCATCCAGATATCAAAGTTCGGACCCAAGTTTTGATACACTGTGTCACATATCTTTCTACTATGTGAAATAATACAAAATAAACAGACTGACTATTAAATAAGGATGTAGAATAGATATCCTGATGTGAAATAGAAGCAATACCTTGGCTACTTATGTGAAAATCAGCTGACTCCTCCCTCTTGTATTTTGATGAAGTTGTCACATTTGTAGTCCTTCTAACAATAAAGATTTTAAATCATTCTGTTTTCCAAGACCTCTGCTAGAATAAATTTAGAGGCATGATTTCTTAACAATCATACTAATAAATACAATGTCTATTCTTGAAGTGCAGCACGACTCCCTCTCTGTGTCCCCACTGGGTAGATGATCTTTTGCTCTTCACACTATGTAAGAAGCAAATGGATTTTCTACAACAGTCATTGTTGGCTAGATGGTTTTCTCTTTCAGAGGGGTGAAGAAAAATTAAATATTAATGCAAATCTATATTGTAAGAACCATACAGGGGGCTGCCATATTACTATTATCCAATCCAATCCAAGAAAATGGGAACTTATTCCACATAAAACCTGTGCTCTGTTCTTCATAGTAATACTATTTGTAACAGCCTGTAATGGGAAAAAAAACTAGATGACTTCCACCTGATGAATGAATAAATAAAAATGTGGCATATATGTACAATGGAAATTACTGTATAATGCATAGAAATGTATTATTGACCCATTTTAAAAATTTGACAAAACTGAAAATGTTATAGTAAGTTAAGAAAGCTAGTCCCAGATAGCTTCTTACTGTTCTTTATCATTCATATAAAATATTTAAGATTAGGAAATAAAAGAACTAACATGAGTTTACTGTTATGTAGAACTGGGTATAGGGATGTTGGTCAATTGATAAAGATCAATATTGATGATTATGGGCTTTATTTTAAGGATGTCAAAATGTTCTGAAATTAGACAGTGGAGTGCCTACACATTGTAAACATAAAATAACTTTTAATTTTGCTTTTCTAGAGATGAAGAGTTTTGGATAGGTGATTTGAATCTCAAAAGTATGTTTTAAAATGGAAACTATCTGGTTGGTTTGTAAAAACATATATTTCAAACAAATGTTGTATTGCATTTTTGAGGCATTATTATAATAAACTTCAAAATATTCTTTTAGTATTTAATATTATCAAGTGAAATTCTCATAGAATTTATTTTAGTCCAATTAATTTGATGATTTGTTCCCCAACAGAGTTAATTTATCCATGGGGATTAATTAGTTTGTCCACAGCTTGCCACAGTAGCATGAGGACCAGTGCTCAGATTGCTAGAACACATCTAAATACTTTATGGGCTTGAAGCTTGCCTGTAAGCTTTGCACTAAGGAGGCAGAAACAGAGCATCCCATTAGGAATCTAGCTTGGTAGACTAGCCATCAGTAAACTCTAGTTTAAATATTAGATAGTGCCTCACTATATAAAGCAGAAAGAAATCAACTTTTGGAAGACACCTGACATCAACTTCTGGCTTTCAAATGCATGCACACTCAGATACACACACACACACACACACACACACACACACATACACACACACACACACATACTCACACACACACACACACATACACACACACACACACACACACACACACACGCACACACACACACACGTGTCACTACTTGCTTATGCCCCTACAATGTGACATGTGAATAAGCATCCATATATGTCCAGGCAATACAGGCAATACCCATACAAACAAATGATAGCCTCATCTCACACGGAATTATTTTTAATAATTGAAAAAGTATAGCTTAATCTTATATAAATTATTACTCACCAAAATCTTTCATCTTCTTGAATACCTAGAATGCTAATACCAAACTGGGCTTTGATTCAGTAGAAACTGTTTGTTCTCAATAATGTTTGCTACATTTAAAGGAGGTGAGTAGAGGAGAAAGACCTTTAAGTAGATAGAAATCACGTTTGTTTTTTTTAAACCTCTGGGGGTTCATAGTTCCTACTTCATTGATCATGGCTGATTCCTTTATCACTATCTACTCATATTGCTCTGAGATCTTCTCTCTGAAAGTGTGCAAAGTCTTTGAAGACAAACAGTGTGTTCTGTTACTAACAGACACAGTCACAATCCTCAGGAATGTTCTTTGGTACTGAGTACAGCTTTGTCTCCACAGCAACTGTGTCTATAGTTCAAATGCTGTTTTCCTGATAATCACCAGTGCCTTCCCTCCTCCTGGTCTTAGGAGATGGTGCTAAAGCAGAACTGTGACATCATTGGGTCAATCAAATATATGTTTCTGAAGCTGCCTGTTGTGATAACTCAGGACTAACATCATGTTATTTGGGAACACACAGTACAGTTTTGGAACCCATACTCATCAAGCACAAGGTAGGGTTAAAAAACTCCCCACACTAGAAAAAAAAATTGATTGACATTTGACCAATCAAGGTCTTCTTTCTTCACCAATATCTGCTATTCTGCCTCTGGAAAGCTGTTAATGACCATGGGGATACTAGACTAACAATGAACATGGTGTTGAGGAGCTGTAACGTGGGCAAATGCTCCTCCACTTCCTCAAAAATCCTGAACATATTCTGATGATTTTATCTTTCCACAAGTGACAGATTTCTGAGATCTGGAAGCCAGAGCGAAAAAAAAAGAAAAAAAGTGAAGTGAGAAATACTGAGAAGGATTTCATTTTTGACATAGGGCTCAGGAAGGTGCAGTGCACTTGTAATAATTGTTTCACTGGAGCAGAGGTAAATATTCCTGTGGCTTATTTTAGCACTTGAATTGCCAAAAGAACATCAAATTTAAATTTTCTCTTTGAAAATGAAATCAGATGTTAGCCTAAGAAAGCAAGAAGTAGTAAGACTTCTTTGCAAAATAACCTTGAAACGTATTTGTAAGCAGAGTCACTCAAAATATCCTGACTCCAGTAATAAAATATGCCTATTTGGTTATATAACTGCTCAGCTACTTGAGAAAGTATACTTTTTTTGACAACTGAGAATATCCAAAATTGGACATCACTAACCTTGAATACCTGAGGGCATGTTATTTTTGCTCAGTATGAAACAATTGAATCCAAGTCTAGACACTTGAGGACAATTGAAAAAGCTGTTTATTTTCCATATCCTATGATAATATTGACATGATTTCCATCATTACGATAATCCAAATCAAAATCTTCTCTAGATGTATTTAGCAAATTGGTTTCAACTTTCAGCTCACTTTTTATTCAGCATCCTACATGCTCAGCACTACTCTTTAGTTAAAATTAGTAAGTTGTTTTTTAGACAAAAAGAAATAAACATAATTCATATCTATATGATATCAGCTGTATCCTTTCTATGACCTAGTGTTCATATACCAATCCCTCATGTTTTAGAGAGTTTCTCCGTGTGATTGACTTTTAAGAAGGTGTCCATCATATCATATTTTTTTCATTTAATCATTTCGGTTCAATATATGTGCCATGAAACATGTTAGGTGTTGAGAACATTAAGAATCATAAACTTATCTTTCCACTAAAATAAATCTTGTCATCTAATAGAAGTTATGTAATTGACTATGAGATACGGGAGATGTAATAAAGGTGTTTCACTACCATTGATGTCATCTAGAAAGCTGTTTCAGGGAAAATGATCATAGTCTTTATTTATGAGGGGGAACAATGTTTACCATGTGTGGTGCATTGTTTCAGGATTGGTTGTCTTGTTTTTGTTTGTTTGTTTGCTTTTAGTTCTGTGGCAATGGAGGAACAAATGCATGAGGAACATTTGGGAACTACAACTCTATGTGATTAATGATAGTCTTATGTAACTAAGATACTGCAAAGGAGGTTAGGCAGGAGTCACTGTGTTACTTCCAGGGATGGCTCGAGGAACTTGGGGAGTAAACTGGAATGGAGATTCAGACAACTTTGGAAGCTTTGTACTATTGGCTAAAATACCATCATTCTCAATCTTGAAATAATTCAAAAGGAGTGGAACTCTAGACCTTGATTCCCTGCAGAAATTCCTATGCTGAATAGTTACATGAAAAATAAAATTTTCTATTAGTATCTGAATCACTGTAGTATGTTTTTGGTTTTATTTGCATTGGTAGTTCGGTGTGTGTTTACTGATGCACCATGCTATAGGACTAGGAAAGGCCTTCTCTGTTAAGGGGATTCCTGAAGGTCCATTGTCATTTAGAGGATAACATGAAGAAAAATACATTAAGAGATGAGGATGAATTGAGATGGATTTTTAAAGCCTCATGAATCTCACTGAGCCTGAAAAACAATAAATTATATCAAGCAGTGTAAAGGCATTGTAAGGTTTTGGAAGGAGAGTTTCTTACTTAGATTTGGCTATAGTATACATGTATACATAATTAAATGATTTCAGTACTTGACAAGGGACAAGAGCTGATGTAGGCATTGAGGTTACAACTGATAAAAGACTGAAATGTTATATCCAAAATTAAGGGCTCCAGTTTTGGGTGTTTGGTATCAGAGCCTTTGTTGTATTATTATTAGAAGAAAGATATTTTATAAAATACTGATAACTTGTAACAAATTTGCACATTAATTTATATATATATTAAGTGTGATATTATATGTGGCATAATTAGAAGCAGTGCTGAGCATATAGTGAACACCACTGATATTATACTACATTTGTTTTAAGCATGAAAAATGGGAATAAAGACATGTTAAACATGTTAAACAATGAAATGTTAATGTTAACATTACAATGAAATGTAATGTTAACAAACAATGAGATGTTAACAATGTTAACAATGTTCATGTTAAACAATGAAATTTGTAGGATTAGGAAGACAGTTGTGTTTGCAGAGTGAATGTCAGGACGTTAATGAATGTCTAAACTTCTACCATGATGATCAAAGTGGATTTTGTTATCATTATAAAAGATAAGAAAAATTTAAACCAGAGATGGAAATTAGTGAGATAAAAGATGGATAAATGGAAAGAGATGGGTGTGTGTGTGTGTGTGTGTGTGTAAAGCAGAAAAGGGATAGTAATAAAGTGATGAAATTAATATTTTTCAAATTTAAGTATATTAAATTATAGACCATATAAGACAGAATACTTGGCAAAAATCAATATATTGTTTTCACACCCAAAATGTCACTTGGTCATTCTTTCTACCTCTATGTATCTGTGTATCTATCTATCATCCATCTATATCTATTATTTATTTTCATGTATATATATCTACTACCTTTAAGTTGGTTCTAATCACATATGGAGAATAATCTTTGGGGATGGATAGATGTCTAATATAGGCATTAGAATTAGGATAATTACCAACCACAGACATCACATGTACTTGCAATTCATTGCTGCACTAACAGCTTAGACCATACTTGCAAGGTAAACAAGTTTAATGATAAATATCTCATAAATTTCAGTAGATTAGCATAACAAAACAGATTTCCTTTGCTTGGTTTTTGCTTTTTGTTAGTCAAACAACACTTGAATAAATATTTCCTCATATGTTGGAGATTTTTGTTGTTGTTGTTGTTGAAATAAAAGGAAGTAAGTTTCAAATCCAGGTATTTTCTAACATTACCTATTCATACCTTGAGTACCTCTGCACAAAAGAGAAAGGTAAATGAGAGCATAGAAATAGGAAACCTACATCTTTACTACCTTGGCCTGGATGTTACCCCCACACTGATATTCCATAGTTTATAATTACTAACACAATTTCCATTATGAGAAAGTACCTGGGGAGTTGCTTACTGAATGTAGGACAATGTACCAATATACCCTACATGTTATATAAAAGAGGGAGAGTGACATACATTTAGGGGGATGAACTGCAGTCTCCACTACAGCCTTCTGTTCTGGACAACAGAACTATCAATGGACTTGCTATCAGTCATAGACCCAATCAATCAGTCTCGAAGAAATAACTCAAAACATAATCATGTTTCATCACATGACTTCCTGGTAAGGGGAGGTCTCAAAAATAGAGAGCTATCAAATCATGATATGGCTCATAGATTTCAACCTGCCAATTAAAATATTTGTTTTTTGTTTGGTTTTGTTTTGTTTTAAGTGTTTTACTTTTTCATATGATTCATGTTATGATGTACAATATTACATTTTCTTTATCATTTATTGACTGGTGGACATTGAGTTTAAACGTCACATCTCGGCTTTTTCCATGGTTTCACTAAGGTGTTTTTACTAGTTTTCATTCTTAAAGTAATCAAAATATCTATCATTTGAATTGGAGTACCCTAACTTGCTATTTTCTATGATTTGTCCCACCTATTTTTATACTACAGTTATAATCTCTTTAATATTCTCTATTTTTTTATCCCTTATACTTCACAGGTGCTGTGGATATCGATCCCTTTGCATGCTGTGAATGTGTTGCTCTGATTTGGTTGGTAAATAAAATGCTGATTGGCTGGTAGACAGGCAGGAAGTATAGGCGAGACAAACAGAGAGGAGAATTCTGGGAACAGGAAGGCTAAGTCAGGAGACGCCAGCCTGTCATCCAGGGAGCAGCATGCAAAGGCAACAGGTAAAGCCACAGAACACATGGCGATACATAGATTAACAGAAATGGGCTGAGTTTAAGTGTAAGAGCTAGTCAGTGGTAGGCCTGAGCTAATGGCCGAGCAGTTTAATTAATATATGCTTCTGAGTGATTATTTTATAAGTGATTGCGGAGTCCGTGGGGCTGGGTAGGACTGGAGAAAACTTCAGCTACACACAGGGCCAACCACTATAGAAAAATACAGGGAAAAATAACCACTATTTAGGAATTTGGAATAACAAGGAACAATGCATATTAATGACCTAACTTATAAGCAATCACTTGCAAAAGCAATCTCCAAGCAAGAGTGATATTCCTTCTGTTCATTCTACAGCTGATTTCCCCCATGTTGGTAGTCATTCATGCTGCTGCTACTACCACATAACAAAGTATTTTTGGTTCATTATTATTCTTGATAATTTGTAAATTAAATTTTGTGGGATAGTTTTTTTTTCCACCCATATCTCGGTGTTTCCTGCCAATTTGTGACAAGATTTTACAGTTGTATGAACTTTCAGATCAGGCTCAAAAATTCATGACTGGGCTTCCTCAAAGACTTTTTCCAAAATGATAATAACAAAAATAGTAGTAGGAGATTCTCAATCTAACTTTTTTCTGTGTGCCAATAAAAACACTCAAAATTCCCTACTAGCTATAACTAGCCTGGCTTCTGTCTTTGCTAACTCATCCTTATGTCTACTCCCACATCAGATCTTACTGGAGTGCTTCTCTTGAGGTCATCTGAACAGATATATTATGTGATGTGATGATCAGTTTAATGTGTTAACCAATGAGCCAATAAAACACTAATGTTCATGGCTTTGTGGGGAGATTTTTTGTCTGTGTGATTCACATCTAAATCCACTTTAAGATATCGTGTTAGCTTGCACAACCTAGTTAGGCCTGAGTAGACCAGATCTAAAGCTGCCTTGAAGAAGACGACTTTTGTCTGTGAACCTCAACTTCAAATCTTGTTAAGGATGCCAACCCATCCTTTCTGGGGACCTGCTTCAAGAATTTCAGACTTAACTTATCTGATCAACAATACAATCATATAAACTCATTTCGCTAGTGCATATTTTCATATGTATGTCTTACTTGCTCTATTTCTTTTGTTCAGCTTAGCTGTTGCAAATGAATTGGTTTTTTGATATTATTTTGCTGTTGGGCTGATGTCTCAAATATTTTTCTAGCCTCTCTCATACAGTTTGAGGGCCACAAAAAGTCCTGTGCAGTCAATGTGCAGTAGAATACCCCAAAATGCAATGCCTTAGATAGAAATTTTATTTTGCTCAGGATTTTGTGAATCCAGAGTCCATTTGTTTGGTCATTCTGACTCAGGCACACATAATTTCAACGGAGTATATTTAATCTGTGCCTTTGTTTCTTTACCTTTATAATCAGTTTAATAACTGCATAAGTTTAAATGGATAAAACACTTAGAACTACCCAAACTTTATAGTAAATATAAAGTAAAGTAAGACAGTAATCTGTTTTTAATTCATGCTTCTATGTTCCTCTATCTCATCATTTTCCCCAGTATTTCTTCTTATCATTTTTAAAATATGGAAGGCAGAATGTACCCTAATTTGTGACAACGCTTTTATCTGGAAGGTGAGATAAAATGAAGAATAACTTATTCACTGATTTAATTTGTAAATGTACTTTGATTTATGAAACAAAACAAATACAAAAACTATTAATTTTCATAAGCCTACTATAGCTAGTGAGTACGAGTGCATTTGCATAGTATTCTAATAAGGTGCATGTACACAAACAGCCTCAAAATATACTGAGGCTTTTGAAAACTAAGTGTTCATGTATACTGACCCTATTGTACATTGATAACCCAAGAGTTAAGAGGTAGATTCCAATGACCAAATTATTAGAGTTTTAGAACACCCTATCTCCTATCATCAAAACAAACAGTTTTAATTGTAAGCTCACAAATATATTATATGTATTGCTTGCAACAGAGTGGGAGTGTCTGGCCAAATTTAAAAATAGAAATGGCCTGAGGTTAGCATTTTTAGGAGGGAAAAGGAGACATTTTTCTCTCTATGATTCTTAAGTAATTAATATAACTTATAATGAGGTACCTGCTTGCATCAGCAAGAAGCAAGGAGTCCAACCATCTGGGCTTGCAGGGCATGCCAGTGAAACTTGTTCATGTTATTTAGAGAGCTGTCTCTAAGAAAGTCTTCTACTCTGGACCTTGAGTGCCCAACACCAACTGATGCATCTACAAAACAGCTTCTATACCCAAGGCTCAGAGAATATTATAGAATCCAAGACCAAGAGAACCATAATATGATAGATAGCGTCTTCTATATTTGATTAGGAAGTTGCACTCATAAAATCTCAATATTGTTACCTTAACAACGCATAGAAAAGTGACTACCAGTTGACATGCCAATGCAGGTGGAGAAAATCCTACAAGGCCCTAACTCTAGGTGAAGAGCTACAGACAATTAATGGCTCCTGAGTGACAGGAAGTCAATCTCCCTGATAGCTTATCAAGTCCCAAGTTCTCAGCCCTAAACACATACACTTGTGAGCAACACCAAATGATGTATATGATGTAAATGTGTTTGATGTATACATATATGTGTATGTGTGTCTGTATTTGTATAGATATAATGTATATGTATGGGGACAGGGTGATCAGCAGTGATTGGAGCTCTTGAGTTTGATGCAAAAGAAAATACAGCTATTATGATCTTCTAAATCAAAACAAGCCAATGCTTATATATAAGTCAATATATATATATATATATATATATATTTATATATATATATATAGAGAGAGAGAGAGAGAGAGAGAGAGAGACAGACAGACAGACAGACAGACAGACAGACAGACAGAGACAGACAGAAATTAGATAGTGTTTCATGAATTGAAGCATTCATGGAGAAAATAATGAGTGTTTTTTTCAAAGTTAAACTGAAAACAGTAATAGTAATCACTAAGAATATTATATACAGCAAGTAGGGCATTTTCAATGATATTACACTGAGAAGTTATAGAAAGCAAATCAAAACATCATTTCAAAATGGATAAGAACACCTATTTTATTGTGTTTTATGTTTGATGTAGCAGGGTCCTGTGCTGTTGTTCCCTTTGGGGGATGGGGCCAAGTAGGCACAGAGTTAAACCACACAGATTCCAGGAGAATGTCGAAACAACAAGCTCAGTTACTCAGGAAGAGGCAAGCCTTATATACTCTTCACCCGACCCTGGGTGGAGGTCTGATGAATACGCATCTGCTGGTATGACATGGCTGCCTCTCATTGCTCCAGGTCATCTCCAGATCATGTTTCAGCTGCTGTTGCTAAGGCCCTTAGGCCGACCCATGTTGGCTCTCAGAAAGTATCTTTTTTTACTTGTTTGGGCCAGCTAGCCCTCAAGCCTGTTAAGAATGAGTCATCCCATAGTTCATTATTAAGAGACATGCAACAAGATCTTCCCAAACAGGTAGTCATATTAGATATTAAAGAAACATGAAAGTCAGGAATTTTCCTTAAAGTGAAATGCACATAGATAGTGGAGCTTCTTAAATGAGATAAAAGTGAACATTGAGAGAATCAATGCACTTACTGAATATAGAATGTTTTATGATGTGCTGTAATTTAAAGACTTTTCTTAGTGGAAAGAAAAACTGAAATACTCTAGACAATTTAAGAAATATTGTATAATGGAAGAAAAAAGCTTTCCATATCCTGAAAAACAATATCATACTAAAAAATTGTAAGGTTAATAGAGTATAAATCATGTACTATCTGAATTTCTTCAAACTTTTAGATGTCATAAATATTTTTATTTTTTAAAGTTTCTATTAGTTTATTGAGAGTTTCATACAGTATGTTTTGATCAAATTCACTTCTACAAGTCTTCCTTAATTAACACATTCCCTGCTCATTCAAGTTTGTCATATACATATTCATCGTATACATATGCATCATATGTGTAATAGCCCTGGTTGTTCTAGAACTCACTCTGTAGATCAGACTGACCTAGAGCACACAGAGATCTGCCTGCTTCTGCCTAATGAGTGCTGGGATTAAAGTTGTGTGCCACCATTAAAAATCCTTCAAAAACTTCTGTTTAACTCTAATGAGGATTTCCACATAGGCCATAAAGTGGTTGGAGGTATGCAAATTGATAACAAAGTGATTCCGGAAAGAGTTTTGTGGTTAAAAGGTCCAAGTTGCTTAGAAATGACTAATATGTATCTGTATAAAAGGTCTTATTTGGTAAAATGATAAACAAAAGATTAATTAATGCTTAAATTAATACTTTGAAAATGTAAAGTTAAGGTGTTATCTTAGTTTCTTTTCCAGTTGCTGTGATACAATGTACAGAAAAAGGAACTTAAGAAAAGGAATATTTTAACTCCACTGGCATGTCCAAAGGGCCTTCTTCCAGATGATTCTAGGTTTTGTCAAGTTGAAAATTAACACTAACTATATGGGGTGGGGACAGTTATTGCCTACTGTCTCTGATAAGGAAAAATAGCAGAGTACAAGGAATTAGTTTGTGATCAAAAATGTCCTTTTTTGTCATGAGTCATGATGGAGTTTAAGAGACTAATAATCCCTTTTCAAAAATCTGTTTTTAATGATCTTACAGACTAGTGAGTGTCCATGAGGCTTATTCATACATTCTTGGTTTGGTTATCCTGTTCTTTGTTCTCTCCCCTAGTCTCCCCTACTCAAGCCCTAAACCTCTGGAATCATCCTGTTCTTTCATGTCACAATTGTTTTACAACGGCTCTAATCATATGTTTACTTAAGTTACAACATCATAGGTTTCAAGAAAATTTTTTATATACACACTCCATTATAATTGCCTCTTTTCTAACCCAATACTATGTTTCCTCTCACTCTAGACCACTTCTGCTTGAACATTTCGCCATCAGTAGGCTTCCTCTCTTCTGTTTTACCTATGTGCTACCATCCTCCCTCTTCTAATGCAGTCCCTCCCAAGCGGCCCTTTTATTGTTTCCTGGCTTCCAAATGCCAACCAAATTAAACACACAAAATAATCAATTTGAATCTAGGATCCCCAAATGAAAGAAAACACACAGAAGTATTCTTTCTAGGCTCAGTTGGCCTCACTCCATATATAATTTCCCCAAATTCCATCCATTTCAACACAAAGTTAATGATTTCATCTTTATTTATAGCTGAGAAATATTCCCTTGTCTTTCATTCTATTTACATAACACATTTTCATTGTATCATCATCAGTCAATGGACATCTAGGTTAGTTCTTTTTTCTAGATACGAAAAACAGAGCAACAATGGACATGGACAGGCAATTGTAGTAGAATATGAAGTCAGGTAAGCATATTTCTTGGTGTTTTCTAGATGGGTTATATGATAGTTCCAGTTCTAGATTTTGAGACCCCTCCAGACTGATTACCAAAGTGTCTCTCCTAGGTTTTACTCACACTAACAGTATATAAATGTTCCATTCTCCCCATATCCACATTAGCACTTGTTGTTATTTATTGTTACTTGATAATGGCCATTCTGACTGGGGTGAGATAGAATCTTGCATAGAAAGAGTTTGAATGAGGGAGTAACGGGTGGATATGATCAAAGTACATTGTATATATGTATGTAATCTTCAAAGCATAAAAATGTTAACACAAAAGAGAATAAGAGCTACTGGCTTTAACAGGAAGCTTGTGACGATGTAAAAGCCTAGTAAGGAAGCATCTCCAGTAACAGTCGCCTAGAGAAGATGAAGAGAGAACAATGTTCTTTGGCACTGAGTGACAAACACAGGCAGAGAGCAAAAAGTTTAAACTAAACACTGTCCCTAATGGACATAGATCTGAAAATCAATGGATATGAGCACTGTTGAGCTTTCTACTCTGTACCCAATTTCATTCTCTCAAAATGTTTTTTATGGTGAATTAGACAATATCTGAGTAGTAAGATTGCTTTAAAAACTTGATGTTTAAATTAAAGACTACAGATTAAAGTAAACATAAGTTATAAATATGCTACAAAATAAGTGTGATGGGTCTGATGTAAAAGAATAGGACATAGAGGGCATTACAGGAAATTTGGAGGCGTAAAGATAATCACTAAATAGGACTGTGTTTCACAAAGGAGTAGCTGTTATCAAAAAGCTGTGTTGGCCCAGAGGTGCTGACCATCTCCTCCTATTTACTTTTTATCTTCCCTACTTTTTCCTCTCCATCTCTCTCATGTTTCTTCCATTCCTTCTCCACCACCACAGCTACCCTTTTCTTTTTTCCTTTCTTTTCTCTTGTGTTTGCTGTATTTTTAATGAGTATGTTAAAGCCCCAGTTTGCCCCATTTTCCAATTTACAATGCTGTCAAATAAGAAATATAATAAACAAGAGATAATAAAAGTGTGTGTGTGTGTGTGTGTGTGTGTGTATGTGTGTGTAACATGCACATGCATAAAGAAGAATGTTAGGTATCCTGCTCTATCATCACTGCCTCATCCCTTGACCCACGGTCCTTCACTAAATTTGGAGCCAGGCTGGCAACAAGTAAGCCCCAGTGACTCTGCACTGAACTAGCACTGGGATTGCAGAAATCACAGCTACATTGCATTTTTCACATAGATTTTTTATCAAAATACAGCTCCTCATGTGTGTACAGCAAGTTTTCTTACCCACTAAGTCCTCTCTGGCTCCCTAGACTGCCATTTTTAAACTCTGATTTGAGGGTTTAATTGCATCAGTTAAAATTATTTAATTCAGTACTAAGAACAATGAAAACAAGCTAATGAGTTACTAGTTCCATTAAGATGCATTAATAAAGTGTAATTGAGGCATTCCATAGGAATCAACCTTCTATGCATTCCTTTGATGCCAATTCGAGGAAGTGGTGCTTATATTGAGTGCATCTTTTAGGACTTCTTAACTTTACTGACTAGTAGCATGTTTTTGTTGTTGTTGCCAGTATTTAATGTAATATGCAGCTTTAAACTGAGAATTGTCACATCTATATGATTAAGTTAATGAGAAAATTATTCAGAATATCTGCAAATACTTCCTAAGTATAAGATTCACTGTAAAAAATGATATTGTGGATATCCCACTGCCAGAAGCATATGGAGTTAGACTGCACACAATCAAAGGCATTAAATTGTAAAGAACAACCCTGCTAGTCCCCTCAGGGTCTGACCTAGATAAAGCAATAGTTAGTTTCATCTTTAATTTAAGTACTTCTAAGACAGGATGAAATCCATTATTAAAATCTTCACTGTGGCTCAATCTATTTTAAACTATGTCCTTAACCAAGTTGGATACTGTAGAGATGTGAAAATATAATTCTTTTCATTATTGTGTATGTCCTTTGAAATCTTCACCCTCTGAGTCCACTTATGGAGAAGAATTAATCATATTTTCAGTTATTAAATATGTTCCATATCCAGAACCATGGAGAACTTTATTATTTTAGCTAAGGGGATTGTTCTTCTCATAACAAGTTTTTATTATCTTTTTAGGTTCCCTTTTTTTCAACACAGAGCACTGAACATGCAAAGTATTAATGGATCTGTTTTAACTTGTGAATCAATAGCCAGACACTACTGGAGCTGTAAGAGTCTTAAGAAAGATTAGAGATAAAATGAGAGTATTTTTATAGATTATATCTCTCAAAATTAATCATTATTGAACATTTAATAATTTTTAGAATCAAAACTTTACACCCTTTACTATTGACTACTTCAGTATACTACTTCAAAATAAATAAAATAAAATCACAAGTTCTATTCTACAGTTTTGGAAAAAGGAGCTCATCCATGGTTATGAACTAGTACATTTTGTTGTTGCTTACCTTGACTCTTCCTTTGGAAACTTGACTTCTTGATGAAGAATAAGGATAGGTTTCATTATGAAGTGTCACCCTTAAAGACATATGTGTTAGAGCTCTGTTCTCCACTGGTAGCACTATTTTGGAAGGCTCTGAAAACCTCAAGAGGCAGGCATGGATATAGAAAGTAGGTAAGTGAAAATTATGATTTGAAGACCCTATTTTGTCTTACTCATCTTTTCCTCACCCTTTCCATTTCTTGTATATCAAAAGGTGAAACACATTACATTCATACACCTCTGCTGCTGTGACGTTCTGTCCAAACACAAAGTGACTAACAATCATGGGTTGAACACCATAAATTGTGAGCCAAATTGCCTCTTCCCTTCTTCTGAGTTTTCTGTGTCAGATATTTTGTTGTAGAAACACAAGGATAATTTCTACTAAGGAAAACATTTAACTGGGGTCTTGCTTCTAGTTTCAGAGGTTTAGTTCATTGTTGCCCTGGTGGGAAGTGTGGAGGCAAGAATGGCAGCATGGTGCTGGAGAAATGACTAAGAGCTGCATCCTGATCCACAGGCTGAGAAAGAGAATTGGCTTGGCACAGTCTTTTGAAACCTTAACATCCACCTCCATGACATACTTCCTCCAACACGGCCATACCTACTCCATCAAGGTCACACTTAATAATCCTTGCAATCCTTTTAAATAGTTCCACTCTCTGGAGGCCAAACACTCAAATATATGAGCTGATGGGTATAGGGCATCCTTATCCAAACCACCACAACCACCTTTCTAAGTTATTTCAAAAGTCTGGACAAAGAAAATGTGCCATCTTTATGTGACTAAAATGGATAGGAGTTAAATTAAATAAGGGAATGGATCTGGAGTTTTTATCTGGCAAATATATATGGTTGTACTTTTCCACTTTATTATGATAACAATTATACAAATTTTAGAATAATTACTTATCTTAATCCCTGAGCTGCTGCGGATAGCAATCATAACAGATTAGATGATGTTACACACTCCATATTCCCAATGCCTGAAGCTTGAAGAACAGAAAATTACTGTTACTTGTACCATGTTCCTGGAAAATCACTATAATATGGAAGTCACAATACATGACCAAAGTTGATGAGGAAGCTAAACTTGGAATATTGAACATTTTTGTCATATTGGGATACTGGCAATAATTCCAAGTCAACATTGTCAGAAGATAGCCTGCTAACAGTGTGTAAGAGTGAATTCTTTCTAGGGTTGATGCATAGCATCAGAAAGAAACAATTTTCTCACAATGCTTTAGGATGTAAGTCCAAAGTCAAGAAGGTGCTGAATTATTTCTTCTGATATCTCTCTCCTTGTTTGTTAAATGAATCTCCCTCAGGTATCTTCATATAATATCCCCTTACATGTGTGTCTTAATATCATCTCCTCTTCTGTTGAGGTCACTACTCATACTAAAGTACACTCTACTCTGATTAGATTATTTTTTAGTGCAATTAGGTCTTTGTTCAAAGATGTTTTTATTATTTTATTTTAAAGTACACATGTACCTGTATGGGTAGATACACATGAGTTCAGAGCTTGACAAAGCAAGAAGAGTGCATTGGATCCCTAGGACCGGGGTTACAAATGGTTTGAGGTGCTCGATGTGTGTGCAGGAAACCAAACTTGGGTCCTTTATAAAAGCATTAACCATTCTTAGCTTCAGAATCATCTATCCAGCCCCATATAATCATATATTTATAGAACTTATACAACTCAAATACAGTATTGTGTAGAGGTAATGGGGTGGGATAAGATGCTCATTTAAGAAATAAATAAGAATAAAATTTAGTCAATTACAGAGCCCTACCAAATAGAGGATCTGATGAAAGAGGTGAACGGCTTCATTAACTACCTCAAGTATCATTGCCTGTTATGCTGAAGTACCTCATCTATAGATGGTATTGAATAAATAAAGGCATTAATAACATCCTTCCTTTGGGTTGAAACTACTAAAAATTGTCCTCTTTTTTTTTGTGTGTTTTCCAGTGTCAGTTTCTAAATAAATCTACCATATGACTCAACTATTCACAAAAATACTTGATATCTTCCTCCACAGATACCAGATCTGCCATGTTTATTGTTGCCTGTTATAACATATAGGAGATGGAAACAACCTAGATGTGCTTTAACTAATGAATGGATGATGAAAAAGTGGTTGATGTACACAGTGGAATACAGCTAAATACAACTGTAAAGAAATGAAATCAAGAAATTTGCCCACAAATGGATAGACCTAGAAAAAAAAATACATTGTGTTATGAACCCAGACCACAGTAGACAAATGCCACATACTCTCTCTCATTGGAAGTTCCTAGATCCAAATCTTCAGATATTAAGTTTATTTAGCACCCCTCATTAAAGTAGCTTACCTTTTCAGAAAATAGAGACTATCACAGAAAACCACCACTGGATACGAGGTAGTGATCAACAGATTGTGGGGAATGCAGCCCCAGTGTATACATCTCCATCAGAGACCCTGTGTGGTATTGTATTCCCCCAAATATTGTGCATGCTAATAAACTTATCTGGGGTCAGAGACAGAGCAGCCACAATATTAAATATAAAGGATAGGCAGTGGCAGCACACGCCTTTAATCCTAGCATTCCAGAGGCAGAAATCCATGTGTTCAAGGATACAGACAGGCATGGTGACTCATCATGCCTTTAATCCAAGAAAGCAGCCTTTAATCCCAGGGAGTGGTGGTAGAAAGCAGAAAGGTGTATAAGGCGTGAGGACCAGAAACTGGAAGCATTTGGCCTGGTTAAGCATTTGGCTGGTTAAGCTTTCAGGCTTTCGAGCATCACAGTTCAGCTGAAATCCGTTGGGATGAGGACACAGAATCATCCAGTCTGAGGAAACAAGACTGGCTGAGAAGTTGGCTAGGTGAGGTTAGCTGTGGCTTATTCTGTCTCTCTGACCATCAGCATTTCACCCCAATAACTGGCCTCAGGTTTGATTTTAATAATAAGACTCTTTAACATTCCTGCTACAACCCTGTATCTATGATTCAGGGAACATCAAAGCCCTGGAGTACCAGGAAGTCTCTTATGAAATATTTTCTCCCAGAAATGGCTGCATAGATAAAATTTGAACAATGGGAGTATCAGTATACATGGTAACACAGAAGGGGAAAATTCTCACAGGGCCACATCCTTGTTTAAGGAACTATAGGCAACTGATGACTGCTAAGAGAGGTAGAGGCAGCCTCTTCCAGGCATGAGTCTCTTAACTGGTTGTCCAATATAAAGTGGCTATGCCTGGAACCACATGAACACAAACAACAAAAACAGACTCAGCAGGTTGTATTTATATATATGTATGCATACATTATACATATATGTGTTATATATGTATAGAACAATAGTAATTGGTTAGAAAAGGCTATTAGTTTGAGAGTAGGGGAAGACGTGGACTGAGTTGGAGGCAGGGGCTAGAGAGAGGGAAGGTAAGTGGAAAGTAATGGAACTATATTTTAATTAAAATATATAAAAAGTAGAAAAACATTTATATAAAAATAAAATATAAAACAGCACAAAACATATACATATACTTATATGTGTGTGTGTATATATACATATATATATATATAACATTTGCATATAATTTCAGAAAATCATATACCATCCAAGACCAAAAGTCTATTTCAGAGATCACAGAGTACAATCCATCAGGAAATATCTTAGAAAGCAGACGTATTACTCGGCTCATTAAAGCATGAGCTTGCTCAACTCAGAATGAAACTGTCTCAGTTAGGTTAGTTAAATAGAAAGAAGGGGGAAGCTACCAGCAAGGCAATTTATTCTCCCACAATTCCATCTCAAATGCTGGTTTAACATTACACGGAACACAAGAGTATTGAAGCAGATTTGTTCCCCTGTGTGAGCACTTCACTGATAATTTGTTCCATCCGTTAAGGAAAGCAGAAGCTCTAGGGAATTCCTTTAAATTTATCAATGAAATAGCATCATTACTTTGTGACTCATTAACGATATAATCTCATCTTGGTTCCCACTATCAGTGAATGGAAAAGAATATTGATCAGTTGTTTTAGAAATAGAATGGAGGCTTCAGTTTCATGATTGTATAATAACATCATAATGGGAAAGAATGGGAAAGAGGCATTGTCATTATTTCAGGTATAGAACAAACAGCCTTGACATTCTGAAGGATAAATTTGGTATGTTTTAATAAATTTTTCTCTCTGCAATATGGGTATGGAAACTGGGGTGTACAAGAGAACTCGGTTTTTTAAAAATATAAAAGAATATTCAAAAAGTCTTGTCAAGAACTCTATTACGTTATTTTATTTTAAACACTAGTTTTTACTTTTTATTTATAATATTTCTAATATTTAGAAATTGTAAGCTTAGCCATAATGTAAGGGCATTATTTTGATTCCTATAAAATGGAAAGAAATTTCCACCTCAAGACATTTCTGTCAGTTTCTACACTCTAGCAGAAAAATGTAATATAGGAAATGTCATCATGCAGTCATTTTGAGGTTTTGTAAGTCATTTTAGGTTTAAATTCAGTCATATCTGAAATTCTCAGAAGGAAGTGAAAGTTTTACCTGCAGTATGCCACTCAGATGCATCCTTTCCCTGAGCCCCAGGGATGTCTCTTTTCTCTTGCTGACCAGAGTGAGCACCAACTCTTGTTAGTCCCCAGAATGCCATGACAACATGCTTCAAATAGAGCCTTTCTTGGTGGCTTTGCATTCTTGACCTTTGCCCCGGAACCTATGGAAAGTTTCTCCATTCATTCCGATGCATCATACATGTCAAGACCTACCAGTCAAGGCTGGGGTGGACTCCAGGTACTTGGCTCCAGATTGCATTAAAATGCCTTGTGGTTTCCTTTATAAGTCAATTGCTCTCTATTTTTCCAACGTATTGTTTTGTCTGTGAATAATATTTTCTAGAGGAGGGAGTTTTGTACAACCTACCAAAAGATGGGGCTTTGGGGATTAACTGGAAAAGGATAGCATGGTGGCTCTTGGTGCTACACTGCATTTTCCTTGAAACAATGGAGGCTTCTTAAGGATCAGTAGGCAGAAAGAGTGTCTCAGAGCAATGCAGGGGTCATGAGGATTGAAAAATATCAACCTGTATGACCTGCTTGACCGTTTGTCTACTCATGTTAAGTTTAGGGACTGTTTAGGGTTTAGCAGAATTCTGGAAGAGAACGAAGGCAAGCTTCAGAGGGTTTACATCTTAGTTTGCCACTTTAAAACTCTGCCATGTTTTCCAATATATTTTTTTCTGAAATATTTCAAAAGTGTTTGTATTTAGGATTGCATGCAAACAGCCCACATACTGGGCAGTGTGTAATCTCTAACTAACACACGGTAGCTATCATCACTGACATCGGAATTTTATGTTGTATTAGGCAGCTCTTGGTAGGCTTTTTTTTCCTAGTGACTTTCCTTTGCTTTCTCTCTGTATAACTCAAAATGCGACTTCTAACATCACCATTTACTGTCCCAAAGTCTTTTTATTTTCTGTTATCATGAATCAGGCAGAGCCAAGCAGTTTCCCTTGCCCTCAATTTTTTCCACTTCACTTTCCCCATTGTTCTTATTTCACTTTTAAAAGCCATTCTCTTATGGTTTAGGACAGTTAGAATCCAAAGCAGATTTTCTTTTTTATCAGCATGACAGGGCATTAAGATTCTATAGTATTGTATGTTCGCTATACCACTGAGGTTTAATTCTTCCCTTTCCTTTCCTCATGGGACTAAAATACTTTTCCTAAGTGGTTTCACAAAAAAAAAAAAAAAAAAAAAAAGGTTTTTCACTTGGTTTGAAATGGTGTGAGATAATCTGAAAAGGCTAAACTGAAACCAAGATATGTGAGATATCTACTGTCTGTTTTATGTGTTGTTTACTGTGGCTGCAGTCGCCTCAGGTATTAAATAGTTAATTTGAACTAAGTTACCTCCAAGAGTTTCCATTCTAACTCAAATGGTGCCGTCTTGGTCTGGTTTTTAGTAAGACTGAGATCAGCAGTCTTTAATCACCTCTGCTTTAGACATTACCCCAGGCATTTCACATATAGCCCTTTATTTAATGCCCCCTGTAGTAAGGGATGTTTAAGTTGCACTTTACAGACTAGGAAATAGAACATTAGTAAGGCTAAATGCCTTAAATGAGGTCATAAAAGTAGGGGATCATAGAAATTGTTTTAATAGAAACCATGACTTCCTGGCTCCAAACACTGCTGTATAATAATTACTGTCTTTGCTTTTTAATATACTCTTGATTTTTATCTCCTAGTGTTTTAGCTTTTGACTATTACTATAATGTTTCTTAAAGAACATTTCTTCTAATAATCTTTCGAAGGCTGAACACAGAACAAGTATCTAACACCAGAATTGGAGAAGCAATATATTTGAAAATAATTGTAGCTAATGTTAAGAATGCTTAGAATGCTTAATTTTTATGTAATATGAAAATGTATTAATGACATAGTTATAACTTTGATAATATTATCAAATTATTTTCTGCAATAGCTGACCTAGAAAACTGAAACCTTTTTATTGTTAATAAACTGTGTTTAAGCTGCAATCTGGTAAAAGGAGATTAATAAAACTAAGGGATGTTAGAGAGTAATTTCACACTTTTTAGCATATTCCAAAAAGGATTCTTACTTAAAATACTCTGCTTGAATAGGCTGCAAGTCTATGTGCAGACACATTATCATCTTTAAACACCTTCCCAGCATCGTATTTCACTCATCAGAGTTCCCCTCTGATACATAGTTTTGAGAAACAGAAATTTTATTTGGAACAACAGCAGCAACACATAAAGACCCCTATACACTACGTGAATATTCAAACATATGATAAGCTTATCCAAAAAGGTTAAAAATAGAATGCAAATATGTGTTGCTCATTACTAAGTAAACAAAATATGTATACAGAATATGTACAGGTAAGGAGGAAGTGGTAGCTAAGCCTCTCTCTTATTGACAGACACAATTGGTTATGTACAAAAATTCTACTCACTTTCCGCTGTGTACATGTGTGAAAGTTATTTATCCTCTCTAAATAAAAGTACTTTACATGCAAGTAACTAATTTTATATACATACTGAACAAGAAGTTAACCCACAAGAAGTTCCTGACACATTTCCTATGCTATGATGAATTTTTATGATTTCTAGTTGTGGAAGCTGCCTTTTTTAAGCAAGAAAAGTAGAGCAACAGCAAAATAAATGGAATAACACATGATAGGAAAACTGAAAGTTACATAATATCTATTAGTATCCTTACTCCCCCATGAGTAATAATTTCTAGACTTTAAAGCACTAAACAACTTACAAAATGGTTTTGAGACAATCAGAAGATGAATAACTTTGGGAAGGTACCTTCTCATATGATGTCATTTATTCATCATTTCTCATTTTAACTACTTATTGGTGCAGTAAGCATTTGGCCTCTGCTGTCTTCCTGCTTTAGATATTCCATTCATGTTACTAGCAATGACCAAACAAGAAACTCTCCACACCTCTATTTCGTGTGTTATTACTTTTGGATGTATGTGGAATGACACCTAACATCTGAGAGCCGTGTTTTCCTCCACCCTGCCTCCTTCCATTAATCATTATAGTTTCATTATGCCATTGATCTGATGCTAATGTAAGCCTTACCTGTATTATTGACTTGACCCAGAGCACATTTTCTTCTTATCTTCTTGTCATTAATTTTCCTTAAAAAGTCAATCTAAATATAACTTTGAAGCTACTCAAATCTTCTAGGCTTAGTTAATTTATTATCAGTCTTCTCTCAAGTCCTTCTATACTTAATTTTATAGGAAAGATGATTATACTTTATTAATATTCTATTTCCTTCACAATATGAACAGTGACCTAAGGATGAGGACCATGTCGTCTGTTGATTCTCAAAATACCCATGTGCTTTTATAATGTCTAGGACATTTCAAAATGTTTATTGAAAGGTAGACCAATCACATGAATCCATGAATCCATAAGATACTTATTGAATATATTTTAATCATGATAATAGTTCACATCTTTGGAATCACTAAAGGTTCTTAAAATATTAATATGAAAATTTAGATTTTTATTTTTAAGTTATTTATAACAGATATTTGTTCTTTCTCCAGATACATTTTCTCCAACCCCTAGTAAAATACCTAATTTGTACTTCAGTATGTGGAAAGGTACATATAATGTGAAGTCATGTTTTTCTTTTTAGCTTCCCTGGCAGAATAACAGGATCATATGATCTACTTTAAGGAAAAAAATCATGTAGCTTTCTTTTCTGAAATAAAACTCTTGTGTATTTTCTTCTTGACCAGTTAATTTTTCTGGAATGTTTTTTTATAATTAGAGCAGGGTCACAATTATGAAAATGAGCTCACCTGAAGAATGTGGGGCTTTACATGATGTAGAAGCTGGGTAGAATGAATTCAGTGTCCTTGGGCATGCTTGGAACTCATTTGTAATATAAGCACTGAGGCGGCTGAAGCTAGAAAGTGGCAAGTTTGAGGGCAGCCATGGAAATACTGAGACTATTTCAAAGCAAACAAACACTTAAGAGATCATTAAATGTGTAAAGCAGTGGCATTATACTGCACACTGGGTACTTTTTAATTAAGTAATATTTTATTTTTTGAAATTAGAATAGATGGGTATTGAATTAAATCATTTTCCCTGTTTCTTTACCTCTTTCCAACCATTCCATGTAACTTCCCCTCTCTTTCTCTCAAATTCAAAGCCTTATTTTCTGTAACTGTTGTTACACACACACACACACACACACACACACACACACACACACTCACTCCTAAACATATAAATACAACCAAAATGAGAAGCTCAATAATATTTCTATCATTTTAATCACTTTTTTTTTTATTTTGCAATACAATTCAGTTCTATACATCAGCCACGGATTCCCTTGTTCTCCCCCCTCCCGCCCCCCTCACCTTTCCCCCAGCCCGCCCCCTGTAGATGTAACCAACCGTCTTATTAAATAAGAAACACAGAGCCGATTCAGAGAAGAAAGCCAAGAGGTCAGAACTAAGAGCCTTACCCTTCCTGCTTCAGCTATCCTGCTTCAGCCAAGACAGCTCTCCGAAAAAGAGGCCTACTTCCTGTGTGTACGTCTTTAAATACTCTAGATGTTCTGCCTTCTCATTGGTTGTAAACTAAACACGTGACTGCCTTGTCATTGCCTGTATGTACCGCCCTCCAGGTCCTTAAAGGCGTGCGCCACCACCGCCACGCACTTGCTATGGCTCTATAACTCTGACCCCCAGGCAACTTTATTTATTAACATACAATTAAAATCACATTTCAGTACAAGTAAAATACCACCATATTTCCCCTTTTCTATTTTAATAAAAAGAAAAAAAAAGAAAAAGGTTATAACTAACAAAAGAAAAACTATATACAAAAGTACAATAACTATATACAATATATACAAATAATAAATGTCTAAACAATGTCTAGTTCATTTGTATTTGACAAATTCAGAGATGATAATTTCATTATCCTATTTTGTTAAGTCCAAAATGTATCTAATTCACTTTCTATCCTAATTAATCTTCAACTAACTAACCTTCAACTATAACTAACTAATCTTCAACTCCCTCAGAGACCCAAGAAGGAAATAATATTAGCTAACAAAAATAAAAACAGAAAGTGCATGCAAGCAACTTCCAAAAAATTTGTGAGTTGACAGAAACAGCCAACTGCCTGGACAGTCACCTGAGGTTTCTCCGCAATGCTGGGGCATCATCTTCAGCCTATATAGGCTTAGCATATCTGACAGACTCATTTGTGAAGTAGGATGTACACAAGGTCAACAGTTCAACCTCACATTGGGTGAGAGCAGTCCATGCACCAGAAACACCTGAATTCCACTAATGTCATGTCATGATTCAGGATTTTAAATTCTGGAAAATGTTGATGGTTTTTTTAGTTCAGCTCTCCATTCTTCTTGGCTGTGTACATATGGCTTCATCTCAGCATCCCGTTCTTCTCCACATCTCTCTATCAAATGCCAGTCTACTATTGAGAGGCGTGAGCTTAGTTACTCTTCAAAAATAACTGTTTCAGCTGCTGTTCCATAGCACATCAGAAGCCATCGGCCCACTGCCTGTTCAGCTGCCTTCGAAGAAAAGGGCACTGTACCTTTTCCGAGTTGCGAAGGCCACGTCAGGGATGGTGCCATATTGTCCTGGCCTCAGAAGATGCCTTTTGATAAAGCCATAACCACGCTTGTTTAGGCAAGAATCAGTAGTCCTTTGTTTCATGTCCTGTCTGTCCATTTTGTCATCAGTTGATTCGAGGATACTTTGTTGTCCAGTGGCTAACTTTTGCCACAATGAAAGCTAACTCCATACGCAGTTTCTTCAATGCCCATATTTTCTCTGAAGTAGATTGGTACTGCCAGGAGCCGACATGTCTCATAGTCATAACAAAAAAGAAAAATTTTCTAAGTTATTAAAACATTTTAAATGCCATATTCTGTAGATCTCTGAAGGGTTTGAAGATGACCTATCTAAAATATATCTGCTCAATTTTTAAAACATATCTAATATGACTACAAGTTCTATTGTAATGTCTAACTACTAACTATCATTTCTTTATATCCTAATGGTAATAATAATATTCAAGGATCAGAAAATTGCATTGTTAAATGAACGATATAAGTACAATTAGAAATATACATATAGCATTTTCTAACAATATCAATTTCAATATATATAATTTGTATACAATATAAAACAATCCAATCCAATGTAAAGTATTTAAAACTAGTAATTGTCTTTTTCTTCTTCTTTCTCTCTTTTTTTTAATAAGAACCTTAAATCTAATCTGCTTAGTCTTTTTCCTAACCCTTGACAACAACTTGTAACCAACCCCCCTAAACAATGAAAATTATCCCAGACCCAAAACCCATTAAAAAGACCAAAAAACCACCCACCCCACACCACCTCTTTGGGAATGTGGGCGTCGTATTCTTAAAATTGCTTCCTGCTGGATATGGGCGAAGTTATCTTTATCCTGAAAGAAAAATTTTAGGTTAATTGTCAAATTCTAGGAAAGGTAACTAAATCCTTCATTATCCATTCTGTGTATAATGCCAAAGTTCAGGGTTTATCTCAAGTCCTTATTCAAGTAGTCTTTGAGACTGGATCATCTCAGCTAGTCATCTCAAAATTGCTCTGAGCACCTTGTAGTTCAAAGCTGATCTGTAGATGATGTTTGTCAGCTTAGTGATGTTATTATTGTCCATGTGGAATTGTTGTTGTTGTGGGGCCCCAACTTCTTCCTGGAGACTTCAGTTGATGTTAGGCCTGGCCGTGAATTCCTGCAGAAAACTGATAAGAGACTCGAACACAAAGACATATATATGCAGCTAATTGAAGCCTTTTTTCTAGAATTAATTAGTACTCTATATGACCATTCATATCTTAGCAAAGTTTAAAATGTATATCTATATATCTATATATATTAATCTTGTAAGTTTTGATATAAAATTTATACTTTAAGAAAAGTTTAAAGAATCAGAATAGAATCAAAGAGTTGAGATTAGTAATAGAATAGTCCCTTAATTAATTTGGCTTTTCTCCTGTCTCATAGCAGAAGATGGCTCTTTTATTCTGGCATGATAGAGGGAGTTTGCATTTTCCTTTTAACAACATGCTTGAGTTTAAAGAAGGAGAGAGCCATTCTCCAACTCCAAAGTCAGCTTTAAATTTTAATTGGACTGGGACTATTAGAAGACCAATAGTGTTAAATCTTTAGAGAAAAGCAGAAACAAACATTTAGGAAGACATACAATTTTTTAGATAATATATACCCATACGCCATTTCACTCTGCTTCCTGGGATAGATGATTTGTCCCTTTTCTTCAGTTGTCTTATTTGTCCAGTGTTCTTCAGATTCCTTAACCTTCATTCTCCTAAGAGACAAAAACAAAAACCTTTCCCCAAGACTAATTTTGGGGATGTTCCTTTTTGGCAAGTTATTATCTGATTAAATGAAAAGACATGTGTTACTGGTATAAGTTAGTTTAAATTGGATGTTCATGTTGGTTGATGAGCTATCACCTCCTCTAATTAAGAGGTTTCTCTTGTTCAAATCGAACCTTTATCAATTTTGATGGTACCCACAACTTATCTTCTCCTGTAGAAACAAAAGCAAAACCTCGTCCCCAATGTAACACATACCCTGGTTTCCATTCTGAGGTCAGCACATCCTTAAAATATATAGGCTGATTTAATTCTGTAGTTTTTCTATTATCCAATGTCTCTCTGCAGCTGTTGTTCCTTTCTCATTGGCATTAAGAAAATTCAAAGTTAATAGAGCATTATGCAGTCTATTTCTGGGGGTTTTTGTTGCCCCTTTCTGTTTATTTAGCATATCCTTTAGAGTTCTGTTTGATCTTTCTATAACTGCTTGACCTGTAGGATTATGTGGTATGCCTGTAATATGCTTTATATTGTAATAAGCAAAAAACTGTTTCATTTTAACAGAGACATATGACGGAGCATTATCAGTTTTGATTTGTGCAGGTATACCCATGATGGCCATAACTTCTAGCAAATGAGTGATTACAGAATCAGCTTTTTCAGAACTCAAAGCAGTTGCCCACTGAAATCCTGAATAAGTATCGATAGTGTGGTGTACATATTTCTGCAAAGTGAAACACGTCCATCTGCCAGATTTCATTCCTTTGAGTACCCTTTGGGTTACATCCTGCTGGTAATGGTGTTTGATTGTAGAAGGAACAAGTAGGACATTTCTTTACTATTTCTTTGGCTTGTTGCCAGGTTATGGAAAAATCCTTTTTTAAACCTTTACTATTGACATGATGTTTTTTATGACATTCTGAGGCCTCCAGCACATTTCCTATTAATAAGCGTAGCCACAAGTTCTGCCTAAGAGCTTGAATCCAGCCACGTGTTCCCGCTTGAGCCTAGTCAAGCCTTGGCTCTGGCTACCTTAAGCTCCAACCACGTGCGTTGGTTTTACAGGCAGGGGCCCTGTTCGGCAGGGCAGGCCTGAGTTGTTTGTAACACTGGCTTTAAGCAAGTAGCTCAAGGTTGGTCCGGCCTGAGGCCAAGCCGACCTGGGCCCGGGCTAGGGAGCCGGCTGCCCTGGCGGGAAACCAGACCTGCCGGCCACCCTGGCGGGATCCCGGACCTGCCGCCAAGCCAAGTTAAGGGGTTTTAATGGATTCTTATCACGTTGGGCGCCAAATGTAGATGTAACCAACAGTCTTATTAAATAAGAAACACAGAGCCGATTCAGAGAAGAAAGCCAAGAGGTCAGAACTAAGAGCCTTACCCTTCCTGCTTCAGCTATCCTGCTTCAGCCAAGACAGCTCTCCGAAAAAGAGGCCTACTTCCTGTGTGTACGTCTTTAAATACTCTAGATGTTCTGCCTTCTCATTGGTTGTAAACTAAACACGTGACTGCCTTGTCATTGCCTGTATGTACCGCCCTCCAGGTCCTTAAAGGCGTGCGCCACCACCGCCACGCACTTGCTATGGCTCTATAACTCTGACCCCCAGGCAACTTTATTTATTAACATACAATTAAAATCACATTTCAGTACAAGTAAAATACCACCACAGCCCCCCATTCCCATCTCCTCCAGGGCAAAGCCTTCCCCGCAGACTGAGATCAACCTGGTAGACTCAGTCCAGGTAGGTCCAGTCCCCTCCTCCCAGGCCTAGCCAAGCGACCCTGCATAGGCCCCAGGTTTCAAACAGCCGACTCATGCAATGAGCACAGGACCAGGTCCCACTGCCTGGATGCCTCCCAAACAGATCAGGCCAGTCAACTGTCTCACCCACTCAGAGGGCCTGATCCAGTTGGTGACCCCTCAGCCATTGGTTCATATTTCATGTGTTTCCATTCGTTTGGCCATTTGTCCCTATGTTTTATCCAACCTTGGTCTCAACAATTCTTGCTCATATAAACCCTCCTCATTCTCGCTAATTGGACTCCCAGAGATCCACCTGGGGCCTAGTCATGGATCTCTGCATCCAGATCCCTCAGTAGTTGGATGAGGTTTCTAGCACAACAATTAGGGTGTTTGGCCATCCCATCACCAGAGTAGGTCAGTTCGGGCTGTCTCTCGACCATTGCCAGCAGTCTGTTGTGGGGGTATCTTTGTGGATTTCTGTGGGCCTCTCTAGCACTTTGCTTCTTCCTATTCTCATGTGGTCTTCATTTACCATGGTCTCCTATTCCTTGTTCTCCCTCTCTGTTGTTGATCCAGCTGGGATCTCCCGCTCCCCCAAGCTCTCTTCCCCTCAACCCTCACCCTTCACTACCCCCACTCTTTATGTTACACTTATTGTGAATCAAACAGCAGAATTTAGGATGCAAATGACTATTAATACTTTTAACATAAGTCTTAACATACATGATGCATGGTAGTATTGACAAACTCATTTAATGTCACATGGCTAGTAGGCAGTTACATGTGGCAAAACACTAGGACTTATTCCATTCTAGCTCATGACATCAAGTACTGACAGTGTTTTGATGCCCTTTTGTAGTCTTGTTTGTGGAGCATAACAAAGTCTTCTCAGAATCTATCCATAAATACATTGTGTATTTTGTAGGACTAAAGACTCAATATATGTCTATTCCTTTCCCCACTAAGACCACCTCTGTTAGATTTGTGAACAGAGAGCATTATCAGTCAAATCTTATCAGAATGCAGTAAAGCACTTGGACATCCTCTTGGGCAAGACACAGATGTAGATAAGACAGAGAAATGTGTTATGTGACAGAGCAGCTCAATAAATGCACAGATACTGCCATATAAGTTGTTTAATAAATCATTTCCCCTTGAAAAGATTCCTGGTGTGATATATCACAAGATTCTCTATTTAGCCTACAATGCTTTATCTGCACATCGAATGAAGGTGCATTTATCACATCTCCAAGCAACACAACACTAGTAAGAGGAACTAATGTTAATGGGTGGAATAATTGAGGATCAAGAATTTCACCTACACACGTTAAAACATTGCCCAAAATTAAAAAGAAGGTTGAAAAATAAACCTTGAAAACTTCAATTCATTATAATGTGGTATATGGCAGAAGCACAGAAATGGGATCCATATGCAACCACAAGCTTTAATAACTTTATTGGAAAGCTTAATGGGAGGCAATGTTGATGAGGTAATATTGTAAAGCATTTTTGAGTTTGATAAAAATCCAGATTAATGGTTTTTAGCATGATCTTTAGACCATTAAAACTGGATCAGAGTCTGTGAAATGTTTCATTTATTTATTTTTCACTTTATTTTTTAAATTAAGTTTTCATTTAATCTTTTCCATACAACATACTTTGAACATATTTTCTCTTCTTAATTCCCTTCAGATACTCTCCACTTCTCTATTCACCAAACTTCATATTCTTTCTGTCCCTTTTTCATAAAAATCTAAACAAGCAAACTTTGAAAAACCAATAGAATAAAAAAGTATTGAAAACAAAAAGTATACACACACACACACACACACACACACACACACACACACACACAAAATGGAGTCCATTTTATGTTGGCTAACTACTCCTGGGCATGGACCTGGAGTGTGATTGATATATTCAGTGAGGGTGACATCCCATTGGAGAAAACTGGTTTTGTTTTTTCCTAGCAGGTATAGATTGCAAATAACTTCATGGTTAGTGTTGAGACTTTCTGATTATTTTACCTTCTTGCTGGCATTTTGTCTGATTTGAAAATGTATGGGTCTTGTGTGTGCTGTCACATTATTTGTGGGTCCATGGGAGCATCAGTCCTGTTGTATCTGGATGGCAATGTTTCATTGGAGTCATCAATTTCTGGCTCTTAAAATCTTCCCACTTCCTCTTCTGCATAGATCCCTGAGCTTTCAGGAGAGGGATTTAATTAAAGACTATTTAGGTTTGAATGTTTCAATGTCTCTCAGCCTAAGCACATTTTCTAGTTGTTGGTCTCTGTATCAGTTATTATCTCTCACAAGAAGAAGTTGCTCTGGTGACAGGTAAGTAATGCTCTTATCTATGGGTATAACGACACATTATTATGCATCATTTTATTGCTGTTTTTAGCAGAATAATAATAGTAGGTTTCCCCTAGGACTTATGACCTATTCAGTTTCAGGTTCTAGGGCATGTTAACAGTGTAATGTATGAGTTTCATCTCATGGAGTGAGTCTTACACCCAAGCAAAAGGTGGTTGGTTTCTCCCATAGTATTTTTGCCACTATTGTATCACTACATTTTGTGGGTATGTCTCTGTCTTGGGTCTCTGTAAATAAGTAATATTAATGACTTCTTTTCTCCTCAAGTATTATACAACGTATCTTGCAGCTAGTCAGTAGGAGTGAAGCTACTATTTGGGCACCAGCTCTATTTCTCCAAGTTCAGTTACATAAGGGATGTCTTCAGCAATATTATTTAGAGGAACTAATAGCCTTGGAAATAGCATTTGATGCTTAAGGATTTCTGAGGAGCCCCTTTTCCAATGATTCAATAAGATGGAACAATTCCTGGCACTAGAGGTTTTACTTGCTTATATAAGATGTCTAGTGGGAGCATTCTCTCCTCTGTTATCTGGTAACTTCATTTAAATTAGTTTCACATATCTGTATATTTGAGAAAGATCTGTGCTGTCCAGTTTTATGTCAACTTGACACAAGCTAGAGTCATTGAGAAGAAGGAACTTTGACTGGAAAAAAATGCCTCCTTAAGAAAGGGTTGTAGTAAGGCTTATAGAATATTTTCTTAATTAGTGATTGATGGGGGAGGACTCAGCCTGAGTGGTATTGGGTTTTATAAGAAAGCAGGCAGAGTTTCTATAAGAATCATGCCTCCACGGCCTCTGCTTTAGACCCTGGGTTCAGATTGCTGCCCTATATTTAGACCCTGGGTACAGAGTGCTGCCTTGTATGATTTATTGCTTTATGGGCTTTTGATGCTGTACTGTGATATGAAAGTGAGAATGAAATAAACTCTGTCCTCTTCAAGTTGCTTTTGGTTGTGATGTTTCACCACAGCAATGGTAAACCTAACTAGGACAGATCCTACAATGGTAGGTTTCCATATGACTTTTCAAAAGGCCTTTTTTGTTAGTTGTCCCTCCCCATATTCCCTCATTTGCCTTGTCCTCACATACCCATCTCCATTTAACCTCCTGGTTTCCCTTTCATCCCTTTATGAGGCTAAGTCATATTTCCATTTCTTCGTAATATCCCTTCTTATCCCTGGTCCCTTAGTATACATTCACACACACACACACACACACACACACACACACACACACACACACACACACTTTTCTCTCTCTTCCTCTGTAGCGACCTCCCTCCCATCATTCCAGTTAACTTTTCCATTTCTCCTCTTTCCTCATTCACAGTACCTGTGTTCCCTCTCTAGAGTTGCCCACATTGGTCCTGTTTGATTTATCGTATTTTTAAGTGAGCTTATAAAGCATTGTTTCCTTGTGTCTTTCTCAAATTGCCTTAGTGTTATTTATTTCTGAGACACCCCTCTTCTTCTGTGTTACTCTCCTCTCCTCCTCACTCAAGGTCTGGCCTTACTTCCTCCCATTCCCTTTCAGAGCACCTGTGTTCTGCAATATACCTTTGAAAGGTTTTGTCTTTCCCCTCTTACTCATTCATTTCCCTTCATCCATTTCTATTTTCTCTACTTTAGCAGTTATTTCAGATTATGTACACAAATATAAGGATTTGGCAATAAAATCCACACTGGGTCTGTGTTATCAGTCATATAATATTTTCTATCTCAGTCCAATTGCCTGCCAATTTCATAATTTCATTTTCCTTACAACTGAAGAGACTTTCATTATGTGTATATATTACATTCTCACTATCCATTCATCGGGTGAAGGACATTTCAGTTGTTTCCATCTCCTAGGTCCTCAGGTTCTGAGTTGCTGCTGTTTCCCAGACAAATTTGTTTTAAAATCCACTCTACTATTTCTTCAGGGAATCCCACTTTAATCTTGTCAAGAAATAATTTAGACTACAGCTCTAGAACTTAATATCCTCTTCCATTCTAAAAATTCCATTTTCGAAGGGAAACAGTTTTCTAAGTCCTTCCAGATTAGGCCTCTATTTGGCAAAGAACTAAGAGATTGTACCACATAAGGAAATGAGTGAGAAATTCAAAGTGTTTATAACCTAGAAGAGCAGACCAATGAGGATCAGTGTCTGTATTGTGGAAGGAGAAGCAGTATTTTCCCACTGAGAAGCAGGAGGAACAATGACTGTCACAGAGGAAAAACAGCGCTGTAACCCAAGAGAACACAAGACTCAGTCTGATCATTTCTGTGCCAATTTCAGAATGTCTTTCTCCAGATACTTAAATTAATGAAAAAATAAAAGCATCTTTTAATACAGTAATGAAAGAGTTCTGTAACATGGTACATTTTTGTATGGAGTAGATTTATACTATGAAAACATCCAAAATACAAACTCAGCAGAGGTTGAGTTTTTGCTTAGAATCTGTGTGCCCCAGTAGTATGACTCCTAGCCTCATGCAGACACACCTACACACACACACACACACACACACACACACAAACACACACACACACACACACACACACAGAGAGAGAGAGAGAGAGAGAGAGAGAGAGAGAGAGAGAGAGAGAGAGAGAGAGAGAGAGGAGAGACAGGCAGCAAGACAGAGACAGGGAGACAGAGAAGAAGAGAAGCGTAGTGTCCGAGCAACAAATATTTAAGGAACCTTAAAACATTCCTAGACTCAGGATAAGTACATACGTATATATTACATGACAGAACACCACATAAACAGGTTGGGAACTGGCATATCAATGTTATTCTTAGAGCCTGTTCATAGATGAACCCAGTTTTAATTGATTTGGTCAGCATTTGCCAAGGAATTCCCCAGAGTACACATTCATATCAAAAATAGAAATGCCGTGTCCAGTTCCACCAGGGTGAAATCATTGATTTGTGCAAGATTTTCCTGTTTTTCCTTCAGCACTGACTGAGCTATCCAGAAATGCTGTATCTATCTTGCTATATCTTCATGGTAGTTATACTTACTGTCCTTGGAATAAGGTGAAGGTTTAACTGGGCTCTAGGGTTAAAATTTAATTCAACATTATTTCAACAATCAATTTAATTCTTAGCATACTATGTGTATTTTCAATCTCACGAGTCCCACTTTTTCCTTTTCACATATTTTCCTAGTATAAAGGAAGTGATCTTTGAAGGTAATAAATCCCACAGTGGTTTGATACTGAATGCTACCAATTTAATGTGTTCAACATTCAGAAAGCAGCCATAGAAATATATTTTAAAGTAATTTTGCCAATTAGCTTTTGTTATGAAAAGACAATGTGCTTTTTGTTAAAAAGAATTACTTAAAAATACAAATGCTTAGCTCCTGTTAGTCACACTGCTCATAACATAATTATAAAGTGAAAGCATGAAAGAAAATAAATGGCACAAGTGTAGATTATGGTGCAAATTTTAAGGAGTTTAAAACAGGTTGTTAAGGAGTAGGTAGTGACAAGAAGGGTTTAATTTTGAGTTAGGTTTCATTATTGTTTCCAATTTAGAAGAGCTAAGAACAAATATAACTGGGAATTTTGAACCTAAGTGAATAAAATCAGAAAGTATGACAAGTGACATACAAGGGTTATAACCCCAACTTGTAAAACTGATTCTTATTAGAGAGAATGACTTTTCACCTGGTATATTTGCTGTAACAGCTAACACATTAGCCTGTCCAAAGTACGAGTCTATCATTTAGAAACGCTTTTGGCCACAGAGACAGAAAAGATGGATGCTCAATGTAAAGACCTCTGACATACCTATTAACATGGCTAAGAGATGGTACGATCCCTAGAAGGAGTTAATCTGTGGCCATAACATGTGTGCTTCATGCCTTTGGTGCTACATCACTGGGCTTACCAGCTTGTTTTTTTTTAAGCAATTTTAAATTGCATCATCATCATCATTATCATTATTGTTATTGTATATATGTGTGTGGGTATGAGTGCCAGAGCACATGCCTGAGTGTCAGAGGACAACATGTGGGAATCAGTTCACTCCTTTTCTTCTACCATCTGGGTCCAGGTAATTGAACACAGGTATGGTGACAAGCACCCTTCCTCACTGAGCCATCTTACTGCCCTCTAGTTTTAATTATTCAACTAAAGCTTTATACATTTGTATTTTCACTTTTGGAATAAAATTTGTATATATCATTGATATGAAAGGAACTATATATAAAATCATACACAGAGGTAAAAGTACAGATCTCTAGTGTATTTTCTAACCACTCTCCTCCCAGCCGGTTTTCATCCCATCCCTGTTCTGCACTCACCTTCATTTCACTTTCTTAGCTGACACTAATCATCATTTGCATTCACGTTTGCATATATTTGTTGATGCTCCTCATTTACATCTTCACAAGTTAAATACTAAACTCCTATTAACGATATGCTGATTCAGCTTTCTTCTACATGCTATTATCAGGAGCACCTGCATCCCCCTACACATCTGGATTATTGTTCTGTGCCACTATTCACTTGTTAGTAGGATATAAAATTTAACAGAGGAACAATACAATGTAACGACAAATTCATATTTTGCATTTCTTCCGTGTAAAACAGTGAGTTTTGACCCATTTTTCTATGTTTTATTTTTTTTTTAATTTTTATTTTGCAATGCAATTAAGTTCTACATACAGGCACAGATTCCCTTGTTCTCCCCGCTCCTGCCCCCCTCACCTTCCCCCCAGCCCGCCCCCCATTCCAATCTCCTCCAGGGCAATTTTTTAAGTTCAAAATCTATCTCACATTTCCTTTTTTTAAATTTTATTAATATCTTTTAATATGTCTATCTGAATTTAATTGAAATATATAATTCTCCTTCTAGTGCATTAGAAAATCGAGGTCATTAATCAATGAGTATTACTCTTCAATCTTCCCCTTTTCTTCCAGTCTGTGTGTTTTGTGGATTCACCAGGCACCATTTTAGTAGATACATTTATACTACCATCTTGTAGATCTCTCAAAACATTCCCAGGTAATATCTATATTATGTCCAGGGTCCCGTATTTCCTTTCACTGATTTAATTATTTTGGTATGCACTATGTCTAGTCACTTTCAGAGAAATGATTTAAGAAGTAACTTTTGATACATATTGATGATGAAAATACTTTTATTCTATACTTAAATTGTAGAGCTTAATAGAAATTTATGAAGGAATTAAGTTTTTTTCTAAGACCTGATTGAGATACTCATCCTCTTTTCCCTCTCCTTCTCTTCTTTTTCCTCCTCTTTTTCATCCTTCCTCTCCTCTTCCTTTCCTAATTTTGAGATAGGATATTACTATATATCCCAGGATGGATGTGAACTCAAGATTCTCCTACCACAACTTCCTACATGCTTCCCTATTGTCTCTCAACTCCCCAAATTACCAGTGAGAAGTCCAACGACACTTTGATTTCTGTAAAGTCATAGTGCCTTCTTTCCTTCCTTCGCTTCAGTCCATACCTTTTTATGGTATGGGTCTCCAGAGTCTCAAAACTAATTCAGATTACCTAGTGGGATTTAACATTTCCAGGGAGATTCCTGTAACAGAGACTATAACTTTTTTTCTTGGAACAGACCTTCATTTTGTAATTATTTTGTTTTGCTTTTACAAATTATGTACCCTGCTGAAAACATCTTCAAATAGACTAAAAAAAAAGGATGGGGCTGGATATGAGCGGTTTCCACATTGTACTGTGTATTTCATCCTCCGTCAAGTGTACTGTAAAATACACATCTTCAATGATAATGTTACCATAACTGGAATATTGAAGGTTAGTGACTACATAGAATTTTTATCATTTCTCTTATTTCTATCATTACGTTATCTACAATTTCATAGTCATGAAATTGTTCTAGTTCATCTTATTATCTGTGTATTTCTAGAGAGATGGGCATCTGTCTTCGTGTCCATGTGTCTTACATGGGCTTTAGCTTTATCAGACTAGACACATTAGTTATTATCTGTCTATCCATTCTTTTTTGTTTGCTATTTTGTCTTGGTAAGTTTTACTCCTTTTCTTTTTTGTAGTCTAATAATACTTGTGAAGACTTTATGAATCAATCCTCGTATACTCCAAAGAGTATTTCTGAATGATTTTGTTTTCAGGAAGCACAATGAATTCTGTTCCACAAAAAAGAAAACAACTGTAATTTAAATTTAAAAGTAATTAATGCTACTTTTCTCTTGCAATTTCTCATGGACAGCAAGAATAAACATTTTCCTGGTCCAGGTCAGGCATCAAGGAGAATCTAAAGAAACAATTCCATCTGAGTATAGGTTAGTAAACTAATGAGTTTATTGGACTAGCTTATAGAACCATGGATAAGTATTACAGGAGTGTAGGTGACTGCCAAACAGCCACATTCAATAAAATTTCTACACAGTAAAGACGACAACCTTTCAAAATTTGCATAGATAAAGTGCCTCTTCTTGTTAGCCTTAGGTTTCCTTTATACTCTCTCACCTCTCCAGTCTGACTGCAGCTGGGGAAGGATTATGTGCAGCTGGATGAGAACTAGAAAGGAGGGAACTGCTGTGACCTCAGGTAAGAATCTGATGATCCCCTCCACTACCCAAATCCTTCAAGAGTATATGTTAATAGATTCAATCTTGAAAGGTTTTTTTTTTTCTTCAAGAATTAAAGCTACTATGATTTCGAGATGGTAAGGACTTATTGATGTTTGAAGGATAGAATTCCACACCATCCTTAGACTGAAAAGTAAAGTCCTTTGACATTGATTGTGATATTCCCATAATTATGTAATCAGTATTTGGACAGTCAGGTGGTGGGCTGTCCTATAATTCTATAACTATTGAACTCTAAGATGTTGATTCAACTCAAATGCAATGAATATTCTGATCACTTTCAATGTAAAAAGAGAAACAGACAACTATAAAATCAGGACGTACGAGTTGAGCTTCCATAAATGTTTTATTGCTTTGTTGTTTGTTCGTTTGTTTACCATTTATCAAAATGTGCAGTTAAGGCTACAAACAGTAATTTATGAGAATATCATTGCTGACTAAAGTTTATTTTTGTATGTTCAAAATATTCTTATGACCTTTCTTTTCAATTGTGTACTTTTGAAGTGTATGCGTTCTTGGTGAGCTGAAAAAGTAGGTTTTGAATATTCCAGGTTGAAGCCCAGACTTTGGAATAATGAGATTTGAACAAGGAAAATGTACTTAAACAACTATGGGAAACTGGTAACATTTTCTATTCAGCCTGCTTTATTGGAGTGCTCATTTCAGAGATATCAGTCCCTAAATTTTCGCCATGGCTATCAGCAATTTTTAAAATAATGCTATTGCCTATGGTATTTTTTTACTTAAGAGTCACCTATGAGAAATTAACTCTGTTAGGTGGTTTAATGTACATTGATTTTAATTTTTATAATTGGAAATGTCATTCTATAGCTTACCACAAAAATGATTACATATTTGGAAAATAAAGCTTAGAAAATAGATTAGGAAAAACATGGGCAGCCACTGTTTAAACATAGAAATTCTCCAGTGTTGAAGTAGAAGTGATGAATGTAGAAACAATGTAGCCTGAAGCCAGCACATACTTACCCCATAGCTCTGGAAGCCTCCTGCCAGACCAGACTCAATTACAAATGTATAGGAATATTGTATTTGGAAAAATGGTTAAAAAGATTTGAGAATAATTTGAGAGTTGTGCAGCATTTCCCTGAGGCAACAGAAGCTTTGTCACCCTTAGGGCTTGAGGGACAAGGCCTGAGAGGGCAACTGTTGGAGATGCCTGGTAGGAGCAGAAACTAAAAAGATGAAATGATTGCAACAGATTATACTGGAAATAAGAAAGAAAAAAAAAAACTCCCCTGCCTTCAATATACCACCATTATTTTCCATCATCTAACACTAATCTGAATCCAATTGTCAGATAATTCTAAAAAGTAGAATGTCTAGGTTCAGAGTGCAGAACACAGTGAACATAAATGAATGAGAACATGTTACTGGTGTATAGATGTGTTATCTCTCAGTATCATATTTCTAAGCCCAGCAAACAAGCAATAGGTGACAGAGGTTATCCATGCAGACTTGCTGACTGGGGTGTTTTCCACCTCTGAAAATGAATGACCCAATCTGTAAAGGTCAGTAAAGCCCTTAATATGTATTCATGTGACACAGAATTACCACCACACTTGAAAATATTCTTGTCTCAGATCCTTTTACATCTACTTTAAAGCATTTAGCTCATCCAAATATTAAAATTATATAGTCTTGAAAATCAATTGACCAGAAATTATATGTATTTTTACTTTAGGCTGTCATTCCATGATGCCAAGGAGGCAGCAAGATCTGCTTAAAACTTTCTTCTAGTGGAAGACATTAACTGTTCTATGTCCTTTTCTACTCTACTGATTTGCTCTAGCTACACATCTGGAACAGCAGCTGCAACCTGAAACCCCACCTAATTAAGCTTATGATAATTCAGCCATTCTCAAAGGCCCATCTGTCTTTAGTTCTGGTCAAATAAGGTATCTAAATGAGCTGTCATGTAAATCATTACTCTATCTCCTTAGATGGTGATGCTTACTTTTTTGACTTTTAAAGTAGGACCTGATTGCTTTTATTTATAATCTTCTTATAAATGATGAACTGTAGTAGCTTTGCCTTTCCAACAATAATTCTGACACATGATTCTGCCATAAAATAGATTTCAGTAAATGTTTATATTACTTCCAGTAACTGTACTCTCAGAAAATGGTGGAAGTGGGGATGATAAGCATAATTCACCATTTAAGTGGGACTACCTCGAGTATGAACATAGGTTAAAAATATTGCTTTATTTGCTTTTCAAATCCTCTTGACTGTTACCCAGGAATGATATCAATTCAGAGTTAGAATCCAGTGGGAAACTTGGCTATGCCTTTCGGAAAAGAGCTTGAGCTATACACTTAGTATTTATGTGGAGTTTCCTTATAGAATCTTTTTTTAATGTGTACCCAACATTGTGTAAATACAAAGGTCATGTTGTCAAAGAGACTAATTCTAATTGAATGAGATGATATGACTCTCTACTAAAGTGATGCACTTCAGAATGCTTTACATCTCATTTGAGTATTTTTAGCTGTTATATATTACTCAAAAAACCTTATAAGCATAATATATAAGACTTACATTGTTACACATTATACACTAATGTGACAGTCAAGGATCTTATCACAAAGTTTACTGAGAATACCAGGCAGTAAAAGATGGTAGTAATCAGGGTGTTCTGCTCTCTGATGTCATCGCTATATGAATCTTACCCCTTGGATTTATGCCTGTCTTTTAACTTCCTACCTAGGATGTTTTTACTCACTGAAATCAGCAAATCCAAAAGTCATGGGGTGCCAAAAACACATTGACATAGCAGTATTAACTACCATTCCTTATTGTAAGTACCTATCACAGGCATTAAAAAGTGCATTAAAAAAGCAATATTTTTAACCTATGTTCATACTCGAGGTAGTCCCACTTAAATGGTGAATTATGCTTATCATCCCCACTTCCACCATTTTCTGAGAGTACAGTTACTGGAAGTAATATAAACATTTACTGAAATCTATTTTATGGCAGAATCATGTGTCAGAATTATTGTTGGAAAGGCAAAGCTACTACAGTTCATCATTTATAAGAAGATTATAAATAAAAGCAATCAGGTCCTACTTTAAAAGTCAAAAAAGTAAGCATCACCATCTAAGGAGATAGAGTAATGATTTACATGAAAAGTGTAAATCACTTTTTATTTAATCATAGGTTAAAAAGATACGGGAAAAGTAGACTTGTGTGTCAATTGGCCATAGAGAGGGTGTTTTAATCAGCACAACTGGGAGTGGCTTTCAAACAACATTTCAGGCCAAAAATGGATTCTGAGGCACCAATTATATTAGATTAAAATTTTGATGGTCATCTATTCCATTTCTGGTTTCTTCCTTTGATATTCATTGGATTCACAAAATAATCTGAAATGGCTAAAAGTTTTCCTGTGTGAGACTTCATCAATAGGTAGAATAAAATCAGGTGCTCTGTGACAGAGCAGACATTTGTGGCCATGATGCCTTTGTGGCTTTGGCTTCTTATGATTGTTTTATAAGTACAGAAGGCCATATGATCTCCATCTCAATAGCTGTCATGATAACTTCAGTGGAATCCAGTTCTGAAGAATTAAGAGGTATTTCTAAGAGTTCTGATAACATCATTCCTCTATGCTTTCTAACCACAGTTTGACTATTAGTTTTATTTTCTCGACTTTTACAATTTTAAATAATAGAAGAAAACTAGTTTCATCAGTTCATCTGTCTAATCCTGATGAGTCATTGAATGCAGTGTAATGTAGGAAGTTCAACAATGGAGAAATCTCAGAGAGGCGATTATTAGTCATAGTTCCTTTCTGGGCAGGTTTTGGTTTCTACTGACGATTATTTTCTTAGAGATACATGGCAGAATGGATACAAGATAAAGAAAACTCTGTTACCTTTTTTCAGTGGGGTATGATGAGATGTTGCTATCCTCTCTTGCCTTTTAATCCTAATTTCAGAGATAAATCCTTCACTCATTTGTAATGCTATTATATTATGAGTTGAACACCAGACAGTAAGGAATCTAATAATGATGCAAAAAGTGTTTTAGATATAAACACTGAGATATGAAAGTAACAGATGGGAAAAATCATCTATCTGATTTCCTGGTTAGACTTCATTGCATTCACGCTATGATTTATTCAGTATGCTTTGTTCCACTCAAAACAAACGGATGTTTACTTCCCAGAGATGACTAGACTTTCACTTAGTGACAAAGCAAGACATTGTGATGGTGTCTCTGCATATTTGTTTTGTTCATTTGCATTAATTTTTATAGAGGCCATAATTACCTAATTACTTACTTTACCAAAATATCCTCCCAGTAATCAGAAGTTCACATTTTCCAATTATTACTAAGTTCTTCAGCAACAAATGGTGGCAAACATTTGGAGTTATAAAATATGTACCATATGATGAAATTAAAACTCTGGCTTGCCAAATATTATCTATGATGACATACTGCTTGAGTGAAGTCCATTTTACTAGAAATGAATAAACAGTGTTGTGAAATAAATCTCTGTTTCAGATTTCAAATACATTTGTTTACAATATTACACCTAAGGGTAAGAAATAAATGAGGTAAATGAATTTGTGTATGCCCTGTGATTTTCTAGAGGTTTTATAATTAAGACTATAAAACATTGCCTTTAGCAAACAGCTATTGTGGGAATTCTTTCATGCAGCCTTAATGCACAGCAACCACATTTTGTTTGTCTTGATTTCCTCTGACAACAATTCCAAGTGTCTGCTGAGAGGAGGCACGATGTAATTTTTATATAGAATTGTTTGCAAGGAAGAAATACTACCAGGATTAGCTTACTCTGAGTCACTTCAGAAAAATAAAGACGCTTTATGAATTCAAAAACAGAGTTACCTTTATTTCATAGACCAGAGCAAATGTATTCAATTGCTTTGAATGGAACCACTGAGGCTTTGATGATTATTGGCTAGGGTCTTCGGCTGTTATAGATTATATTGAGATTTGCATACAATTTAAGGCATGTGGGTGAATTTAGTTAAATGTATAAATTGTGTATATCTCTGTCAATCCCTTTATACTTTGTCACTTATTGGACTCTGTGTGTTTCATTTTTAGCTGGAAGGCAGTCTGTGTTCAACATTCATTATACTTCAACCTTAATAACACCCATCTCACCATTTATGTAGTATTGCGAGCCAGCTTTCCAAATCTAATGTAGGCCATGTATTCACCACTAATATATTCCTCTTTTGCTTTCCCTTGCTTTTGACATTTAACTGCTGGAATATCCTGGTACTCATCCTTGTGACTTCCATTTACCTATACTCATAATTTGGGCAATTTTATCGAGGCTCCTAGCCATGGCTAGCACATCACTGTGTTTATGAACATTAAATTAATATCATCAAATCCTTTCTTCTTTGTAGGTGTCTGTACTTAGCTGAACAGCACAGTTGCTCAAATTTTAATGTGTCTGGAAGCGAAGTCCTGACTCACAAGCACTACTACCACCTTTCACTTTTTTCACCATCACTTTACTTCAGCTGTTCAAGAAAAAAACCCTATGACTGTGAAGGTTGACTTTTTGTTTTGTTTTGTTTGTATGCTATTTATTTATTTACCGAAAGAAAAAAGATTCCAAGTCCGATCCATTCGGGGGTCCTTCTTTGCAATTTTGAAACATTATGGCAGCTTTATCTCTCCTCACTGCATCTGTCCACACTTATCCCTTAAGTCACCATCATGTCTGCCTAGACCACAGCCTACCTTTATTTCCCTCACTATCACTTTACCCTCACATATATCAAGCACAAACTTTGACATATGTTTAATGATATCAAATTAAACTCAGATATCTCAATGACCTCCTAAGCAGTGCAACACATTCAGAGATTTCGATGTGTTCTGTGCTTAGGCTCAGGACTATCTGGACTCTCTGAGTGGAGCAGACTCATCGGAATTCTATTAAGTCACCTCTGACCTCCAACCTTTCTCTTCTGGAATCTTTGTCTCACAGTACATCAACATGCTGAATAGTCAAGCCGAGTCCACAGAGAACAGTCATTTCTAAGACTCTTATAAATGCTTGTGTAGCCCACAGAGTGGGTTATTGTTATAGTGTCTTCTTTAAAAATCCAGGTCCTGCCAGGTGACATTGCCTTATGCCTTTAATTCCAGCACTTGGGAGGCAGAGCCAGACAGATCTCTGGGAATTTGAGGCCAGCCTGGTCTATAGAGCAAGATCGAGAAAAGGCACCAAAATTACATAGAAACCCCCCCCCAAAAAAAGAACCAAAAAAAGAAAAAAAAAACCAATTCCTGAATCTTATAAATCTGTTTTAACTTCATTATCTACATGAGATATCTTTCTCCTTGCTTAGTATCATATTAAGCTATTTCTGGCATTTTCTTTCAATTATCTGTAAGTAATTATTTTTTCCAAGTTTTGAAGTATTAACATAACTGAGCTGTAGTCTGGCTAGAGATCCTTTGAGAGTTTTTAATTACAAGCCATTAATGATCCACTATAAATAATCTCAAACACAGTGCTCCAGAGTAACACCAAGTAATGATTATGTAGATCAGAAGTCTGTGCGCAGGCCATGTAATTTCCTCAGGATGTCAGGTGACTGAAAGCAAGGTGTTATCAGTCATGTCCTTCTTTAACATCCGAGGTCTTCCTACGAGCTAGTGGAGACTACTGGAAGAATTCAGTAGCTTATATCTCTAATAATAAGACTAAGGCTCATGTAAACAATCCCTTTCCAGTTTGTAAAATCTGTTCTGATGCTGACACACTGAACCACTTCGGTGTATATTTCCAATCTCATTTGTAGTTTTTGTATCCTTAGTGAAAACCCTGGCTCGCTTTTCAGGTTATTGTTCCTCCAGAATATCAGACCTAGGCAATGTCATGGGATCTGGCTTCCTTTTTATGACCTGCTTGAAAAAAAATTGGATAATTTAAAATATTTTGTTCGATAAAAGCTTTAACTATTGTTAAGAAGCCTAGGCAGTTCTGTGACGCTGGCCATGGCACTTGCTTCCACCCCTCTAGCGTAACTGCTGAGGAACTTGTTACCTACTGCACCTGAGCTTTGTTCCAGGGAAGCACAGAAAAGTGTTTTACCAACTGTGACAGTGACACAGTACTACCACTCCACACGAGGAATTGTCCATATTTGGGTATTCATATCACCTCAAATTTGTAGCTAAGGTGGAGCAGAAATCCCATGTTGGTATTTCTTTTTGAAAATTATGGTACCAGCTCTGTCACAACAGGTATTCATTAAACAATGTCCCAAGAAAAAACATGAGCATATTATCCTAAGGAACAGATGTGGAAGGAAAGAATCAAAACTGAATTTTTGAGTGCAAGTGCTTGCATTTGCAGTTTTGTGGTACAGAGCTACCATGAAGAACAAGGAGAAGAAATATTTCTTCATCAATTCCTGTCTGCACTCATCAAGGGTGGTCCAATGGGTGCTACTACTCTCATTTCCTTGTTGAATATAATCAAGTATGAAACCCTTTTTGGTGACGTCTTATACTGTCCATCAGAGAGCTAACTGAGCAAAAGAAAGATATATATGACATGGCCTTTAGGTAAAGTGCCATTACACAACGTGGCCAAGACATGGGTAAGAGTCTTTCCACCACAGTGGTGGTATAGAAGTTGGAAGTGACCAAGAGAATTTGAAGTAGAATAGAATTTAGATTTTACATTTCTGTCTTCATAACAGGAAACAGACACAGAGAAGGTAGACAACTGGTCCAAATTTACAAAGAAAGTGACAGGACAGGCTGTAAGTTTAATTAGCCTATTAATATGGACCTATTTGACAATTATTAGATTATCTTCTGTTCTCAGTAAATGAAGATGTTGCTATTTTATTATATTAATTATTAATGTGCTTACTGATGATAGATTTGTATGATTTGTATGCTTTCAAGACCAGACTGGTCATTTCTTGAGACATTCTGATGCTCAATATCCAGTGAACAAAGGAAATTAAATATTACTGCAATGTTGAATAAAAATTTTTGCTCACTCAGTTTAAGAAACGCTGGTAGTTTTACTGTAATTATTTTCAAAACTGTGAATGAATGAATTCTATCCAGAAAGCCAAAGGTATTATAGACATGTGAACCAAATTATGAGAAATTGAAGTTTGTTAGCATTTAAAATCCAAGAGTATCTGATGAATAATGTGCATTCTAGTTCATAGTTGGCAGTTTTTATCTTTAGGAGACAAGTTGGTGCTTTAGTGACATTTGAGCCCTGTGCCTCCAGCATCTTCAGCTGAACTGTACATAGGTTATGATCCCATGCTCCAGCTTTTATATGAATCCTCGTCCCACAAAACTTTTCTTTTCTTTGCCCAACCCAGAGTATAGAGTTGCATATAGCTTTGTCTAGCTCTGAGGCAAGGCAGTTTTTCTGGGAATTTGAAGCTCACAGAAGTTAAGAGAGAGTCTTACTTTGTTTCTTTCTGTTCTTATAGAGGGAATGGTTTGGTTTAGAGCCTCAAGAATGAGAGAAATCAGAATTGGGTAGGAACATGGGACCAGATAACTGCATTGACTGAGCATGAGTTATACTTGGGAGCTACCATGGTCTGGCAGCTGTGTCTCCTTGGACTGGATGAAATGGATGTTAACAGACACTCAAACCATGTCAGTCATCCCTGGAAGGGGATGATCTAGTTGGATGAATTTTCAGCTAAGGTGATCCTTGTATCAACTGGGGCAAAGGTCCATTCTTAAGTTAGAGCATCACAATATCTAATAATGTAGCTACTCAAATTATTATCTTAGGTGATACACAAGACCCACTATTATCAATCCAAAACATACTCTGTTCTCAAAGTGTGTCACTGTAGCTATAAAGTCAGGAAAGTCCTAGCAAAGGTTGATACAACTCCTGTGGCAGAGTGTAGCCATAAAAAATATAAGGGGAATAGTAAATTGTTCTTCATATTAAAAGGAGAACAAACAATGCATGTTATATGGAATACACTTTGGGTTGTCTTCTTGATATTTAAGATTAATACTTTTAATTATATCTCATTGCTTAACAAGCAATAAAGACACTTAGCATAATAGATTTTAAGAAATTATACAGTAATAACTGCCAAAGCATATTTCCTTAGCCAACAGTTTCAACAGTGTCTGAAAATATATTTCCAATGAAAATTTGTAGATTTTCCCCATATTTATTGAATTATAATATTATGATAAGACAAACACTGTCTCTTAGTATGCTATCATGTTTTTAAAGTTTGGAGAAAATTGATTCTTAATGATAGAAGTGTATATTACATTAGAATTGTGGTAATATTTTATTTGTATGATAATAAATTATGTTTGCCTAGATGTCAGAGGTCATAGCCTGTCATAAACAGAAGTCAGGCAGTGGTAGCACATGCCCTTAATCTGATCACATGGGAGGCAGAGTCTCTGTGTATTCAAAGACACTGCCAAGCATGGTGGCACACACCTTTAATCCCAGTACCAACCATAGAAACCTGGAGGTCTGTATAGACAGGCAGTGACAAAGAAGTGATGTGGCTGGACTTAGAGCCAATGAGAAGGCAGAACAGGAAGGCAATAAAGGTGCAGGTTAGAAAGGAAGAAGTTTTCTTGGGAAGCTATGGCAAGATGGTGAGCTAAGGTTAGTTGGCGGCTATTGCTCTGATTTCTACGGCTTGCACCCCTGTATTTGGCTCTGTGTTTCATATTTAATAAGACTGTTTAGAAATTTGTCTACATCAAATAGTTTATTCTCCTTCTAACAGAAATTAATAACAACCCCCAAAATCCAGAACAGGTGGAAATTTACAAGTGTAACAAGCACAGTTTTATTTGGAGAATTGAATAGTGGTCACTAATGAAAGTAGAAAAAAGTACTGATATTATTGAATTTTGAAGTTTGCAATCCAAAATTAATTTTTAAAATATTAAAGTTATATTTTATTTTATAAATAACCACATTTTACACATTAAATAACACTATATTGGGGCATCTTAATGTAGTTTTAAATATGTAAAAGAGAAAACACTCAGGTTTTGTAATCAAAATCAATTTTTAAAAACCCATATTCACAGAATGAGGAGAATGACCTATTGGCAGCGTGTTTGCCGTGCAAGTATGAGGTCCTGAGCTGGATCCCCAGCATTTACGTTAGATACCCAGCTTGATTGCATATTTGTATTCCAAAGGCTGGGAAAGTAGAGTCAGGTGGATCACTTGGGTCACACTGGCCAACCATCCTAGCTTAATTACTGAGTCTCAGATACTTGGGATAACTCTTATCAGCACCCCGTACCCCCGCAAAAAAAAAAAAAAAGAAAGAAAGAAGAACAAGAATAAATAAGCACTGTAATATAAAACTCTTACTGTTAGTAGTACAATCTTCCCAATCAAGTGACATAGACTAATAGTTTATCTGAAAATAGGATCTATCTTTGAACTGGATACACCAAGAAAAACACGTGATGACAAATAATGCATACTACCTTCAGGAAAAAGGATGGGAAATGGTATTCCAAGCAAACGGAAGCAGGAGGCAAGCAGGTGTATCCATTCTAAATACAAGGTATCAAAAGACAATTCCACCTTAATACTAAATAATACACACTCTTCTCAGTTTCCCTTGGAAATTTCTCCAAATTAGACCACATTTTAAGACACAAAACAAGTTTCAGAAATATGGGAAAATTGCAACCAAACCCTCATTCTATCTGACCACTGTGGTTTAAAGGTGGATGTCAACAACAAAAGAAAGAACAGAAAGAATGCAATTCATGGAAGCTAAACAACACACTACTGAACTACAATGGGGTGATGGGAGAAATCAAGAAAAAAGTCATTCAGTTTCTCTTAGGAGCTCCTGAATTCTCTTAGATTCTCTAACAACTTGTCAAATTTATCTTTCATATGTCTTAGTTAGGGTTTCTATTGCCATGAAGAGACACCATGACCATGGCAACTCTTGTAAAGGAAAATAGTTAATTGTAGTGGCTCATTTACAGTTCAGAGGTTCAGTCCATTATCATCATGGTGATATGATCGAGCAGGCAGACACAGTGCTGGAGATTAGCTTGCTTTTACCATACTCATCTGTATTTATGTTTCTAGTAATAGTTCTTTCCTATTTTTCTACATTTCTTTCTAACCTTTTATCAGATTCAGACAACAGAGAGATTTGATAATAACCAAGTAATTTAATTAACTTCTGTGGGTTTAGTACAAACATACAGAAAGAAATTATATATTATATTTAATGATAGCATATGTCTAAAATAACTAAGTCCTCATACTTAATAGGTCTATGGTCTTCATACAGGGTGTAAACTACTACTCACATTTCCAATGCAGCATATCTCAATATAATCACAAAATTAAGTGAAATAAATTATATAGTAAATGTTCATTAAAAGTTAATTAAAAATAACACCAAATAACAGCTATTTGTGCATTAAAATGTTCTTAACTAATGGAATATCTGAAATGGTATGCTGTGGATATCTGTATGCTGTGAATGTGTTGCTCTGATTGGTTAATAAATAAAGCACTGATTGGCCAGTAGCCAGGCAGGAAGTATAGGCAGGACAAAGAGAGAGGAGAATTCTGGGAATGGGAAGGCTGAGTCAGGAGATACTGCCAGCCACTGCCATGAGAAGATGTAAAGTACCGGTAACCCACAAGCCGTGTGGCAACTTATAGATGAGTAGAAATGCGTTAATTTAAGATATAAGAACTAGATAGCAAGAAGCCTGCCACGGCCATACAGTTTATAGTAATATAAGTCTCTGTGTGTTTAATTGGGTCTGAGTGGCTGCAGGATCCAGGTGGACACAGGAAAACTCCAGCTACAATGGTAATGGCTAATGAGGGGTCAGAGAGTAAAGAAAACAGGTTAACATATTTTGTTTATTCTGAGCTACTGTCACTTCCTAAACTTGAAACTGAAACATCAGTGGAACTGCACTCTCCATTTTATTTTCTTTACTGTACCAAACATTTGATAGTTAAAAAAAAAAAGTATAACTCTTAGAAGAAATTATTTTATGGCAAGGCTGAGATTTTAGATTTTTTTTTTTGATTCTGAGAACCAGGAAGTAAATAGCCGAGTAATTTTGAAAGATAACACTTTTCAAACAAATCATAGTTTAGCTATGATAATTTCTTTCAAAGGCATTGCCTTTATTACTTTATTTCCATTTTTTTAAAAAAAAATTTGTGCCTAAGATAAGCATATGTTTATTTAAATTGATTTGGAGAATGAAATAAACAAAAGAAAACCTATTTTAAGTTGTTTTCTTTGGCATTGTGTTCATCATATTTATTGTTTAGAATCTGGTATCTGCTGGAATATTATGAAAATTGTGTACTTTGATCATATCTGGAGTTTTTATTGCTTGGAAGTGTACATTCAATATTTTTATTGAATTATCTTTTCCATTCTAAATTGATAGAATCATAAGCATTACTATTTAAATATTTATAAGATTTCATCACATTTCTGGCACATGCTGCCTACTTGAAGCTTTCTTATTAGCACTTTATTTCAACTGAAGCAAGACTTTCCATTATGATTTAAACTTATGCTAAAAGAGTTTTGGACATTTGGTTTTTCTTTATAATTGTTCAATTGTATTTTTGCCAATGAGTTATTAATTGAATATAAGATAGTTATCTTTTTATTATAGTTAAAAAATTAACTCAATTATTTGTATTCTCTTTTCTCTTTTGTAAGAATAGCCTCAAAGATTATTAACATGTAATTTACAATAATAATTTAGTGTTGGTGATTTTCTTTAAACCACTCCTTAAAGAAACCAAACTCTGATAAACTAAATAACCTTCTCAAGGAAGCTTAAAATTCATATATATATATATATATATATATATATATATATATATATATATATATATATATATAAACTGGATGACTAGCAAGAGGGTACATTTAGGGAGAGAATATAATTAAATATAGGTGAAATTTAAGTAGAGGGGGGATATTATGGCTAAGCAGGTAATAGAGTGATGGGGATGGGGAAGTTAGAGGGCAGTGGAAAGGTTAAGAATATTGAAGTGTGCATGAAGAAACTACTTGAGAAGCTATGGTCTCTCAATTCAAGAAAAATACAATAAGCATATAGAAATCAATCTTCAAGTGACCAGAAAAATATCTTCCTCCTGTCTGGATTTTACAGTGCTGTATAGGCTCCCGGGGGAGAAAAGGGAACTCTGATTTTTTTCCTTTCCAAGCTTCAGGGATCATCTTGGAAAGGGCAGTAGAAAGAATCTTGGAGACAGAGGATGAAGAAGAATCCTATGAAATGTCCACTATACATGGCATTGCTAATGCAGGTGTCAAACCTAAGCAGATGGAAGTCCATCTGCCCAAGACATACAAAGATCAAGTTAATTAAAAATTTGATCAGGATCGCTGCCCCATTTGCAGGCCAGCAGGGAAGACGCCCGGGAGTAGGCTTCCCACCAATACCCCTCATCCAGCCCTGCAATCTACAAGACCCACTCCCTACTCTAATCCCGCCCATATCCCTGCGATCTCAGAGGCTTCCTGAGATACAGAATCTGCCAGCTCTGATGGGACTAAGAGGTGAGTGACTCTCATACCACCCAGAGAGTCTTACTTCTAGGGCCTAGGCAGTGGAGTACAACCCATGTACCAGAACCCTCACAGATCACTGCCCAAGTTGCAGGCCAGCAGCAAAGACTTCTGCAGGTAGGTTTCCCCACCCACACTCCCCATCAGGTCCTGCAATCTACAAGACCCACTCTCTACCCCAACCCCACATGTCCTATTGCAGCCTCAGTGGCTTTCTGAGACACAGAATCAGCCAGGTCTGATTGGACCAAGAGTGGTTCTCTGAGACACAGAATCCACCTGCTCCAATTAGACCAGCAGTGACCCCCTGAGACACAGACACAGCAATCACAGTTGGAACAATAGCAGCTCCATCAGACACAGATACCTCTTGCACATGTTGGAGGAAGACATGGGTAGATGATAATGCAAAAGCACATACAACAACATAAACAGCTATATGGCACCACCAGAACCTGGCAGTTCCACAACACCAAGACCTGAACATCACAATGTAGAAGAAGCAGAAGAAAGCAACCTTAAAAATAAGTTTATGAAGATAATAGAGGCCATTAAAGAGGAAATAAATTCCTTTAAAGAAATTGAGGAAAAGACATATGAAAAAATTGGAAGAAATCAATGAATCGTTTAAAGAAAGCAAAAAAAAAAAAAAAAAAAAAAAAAGAAAATGGGTGAAGGAAACAGTTCAAGACCTGAAAATTGAAATAGAAACAATGGAGAAGACACAAACTGAGGGAATGCTAGAAATAGAAAATTTGAGTAAATGGACAGGAACTATAGATGCAAGCATAACCAACAGAATATAAGAGATGAAAAAGAGAATCTCTGGTGTGGATGATACAACAGAAGATATAGATTCATCAGTTAAAGAAAACACTAAAGCCAAAAAAGTCATAACACAAAACATCCAGGAAACCTGGGACACCATGAAAAGGCCAAACCTAACAATAATAGGGACAGAAGAAGGAGAAGAATACCAACTCAAAGGCACAGAAAATATATTTATCAAAATCATAGAAGAAAAATTTTCCAACTTAAGGAAGAAAATATCTATGAAGATACAAGAAGCTTACAGAACACCAAATAGACTAGAATCCCCCAAAAAGTACCTTTGCCACATAATAATCAAACCACTAAACATACAGAATAAAGAAAGAATATTAAGAGCAGCAAAAGAAAAAGGCCAAGTGACTTATAAAGGCAGACCCATCAGAATAGCGCCTGACTTCTCAATGGAGACTCTGAAAGCCAGAAGTTCCTGGATAGACATAAAGTAGACATTAATAGACCACAGATGCCAGCCCAGACTACTATACCCAGCAAAACTTTCAATCACCATAGATGGATTGCATACAACATCCCAAGACAAAACCAGATTTAAACAATACCTATTCATAAATCCACCTCTACAGAAAACACTAGAAGGAAAACTCCAACCTAAGGAATTTAGATGCACCCATGAAAACACTGACAATAGATAACCCCACAGCAACAAATCCCAAAGAAGGGAAATACACACACACTACCACCAAAAGATAACAGGAATTAACAATCACTGGTCATTAATATTTCTTAATATCAATGGACTCAATTTACCCATTAAAAAGATGCAGGCTAACAAAATGGATATGAAAATAGGATCCATACTTCTGTTGCATACAAGAAACCCACCTCAACTTCAAAGACAGGCACTACCTCAGAGTAAAAGGCCTGTAAAAGACTTTCCAATAAAATGGACTTAAGAAGCAAGCTGGTGTAGGTATCCCAATATCTAACAAAACAGACTTCAAACTAAAATGTATCAAAAGAGAGCAGGAAGGACATTACCCAAGATAACTAAAACAAAAAGTCTTGTACAATAAAGCAACTTGTGGAGGCATCACTATCCCTGACCTCCAGCTACTATAGAGCTATAGTAATAAAAATAGCTTGGTATTGGCATAAAAGTTGACATGTGGAAAAATAGAATAGAATTGAAGACCCTGACATTAATCTACACACCTGTGAACACCTAATTTTTGACAAAGAAACCAAAACTGTACAATGGAAAAAAGAAAGAATCTTTAACAAATGGTGCTGGCATAGCAGGATGTCAACATGTAAGAAGATTGCAAATAGATCCATATCTATCACCATGCACAAAACTCAAGTCCAAGTGGATCAAAGACCTCAACATAAAACCAGTTACACTGAACTTGATAGAAGAGAAAGTAGGAAGTAGCCTTGAATGCATGGGCATATGAGACCACTTCCTAAATACAACACCAGTAACATAGATACTGAGAGCAACAATTAATAAATGGAACCTCCTGAAACTGAGAAGCTTCTGTGAGGCAATGAACACTGTAAATAAGACAAAAACAGCAGGCTACAGAATGGTAAAAAATCTTCACCAACCCCACATCTGACAGAGGGCTGATCTCCAAAATATATAAAGAATTCAAGAAACTAGACATCAAAATACCAAACAATCTAATTTAAAAATGGGTTACAGGGCTAAGCAGAGAATTCTAAACAGAAGAATCTCAAATGGCTGAAAGACATTTAGGGAAATGCTCAACATCCTTAGTCATCAGGGAAATGCAACTCAAAATGACTCCTATTAGAATGGCTAAGATCAAAAACACTGATACCAGCTTATGTTGGAGAGGAAGTGGACCAAGGGGGACATTCCTCCACTGTTGTTGGGAGTGAAAACTTGTACAGCCACTTTGGAAATCAGTATGGTGGTTTCTCAGAAATTTGGGAATCAATTTACCTCAAGACCCAGCTATACCACTCTTGAGAATATACCCAAGGAATGCTCAATCATAGGACACATGCTCAACTATATTCATAGCAGCATTATTCATAATAGCCAGAACCTGGAAACAACCTAGATGCCTGTCAACTGAAGAATGGATAAAGAAAATGTGGTACATATACACAATGGAGTACTACTCAGCAGTACAAAAACAATGACTATTGAAGGCTATTGGGGTACAGACAGCCCCTTGATATCCTCCTCAAAGGGTTTGTGGAAGAATCTGCAATCAGCAGATAATCTAATCTAAGACAATATCAAATGAATACATGTACATGAAACTCTTTAGTCCATTCACTTTATTCTTCTGAGTCAGTTCCCTCACTACACAACTTCTATTCTGCTGTCTCATTTACCTCCTTTCTCACCTGGTTTCTCTCTACATTGTTCTGTTGCTCCCTCTAAGTGCTATCTTAATTTCTCCATCTAGTTCTGTCTCATCTAATTTCTCATCCATATAGTTCTTTTTCATCTTAGCTCCTCTCCCATCTCCTTCTTTCTCATCTAGTTCTTCCTCTTTTCTGGTCCTCCAGTATAGTTCTCCTCAAGTCTCTGAGGTTTACAGTTATATACCCATGCAGTGACATTGCTCTAGCTAAGGCAAGTCACTAGGCTTGAATTCCCTCAGGGTCAAAAAGAAAGGCAATAAGATCCACACAAAAGAACAGTAATTGTCAGCCAGTCTCTGCAACCCAAAAGGGAAGTGACTAATGGGGAAATGCATCAACTAAGGGGCTAAATTCAGTTAATATCTAAGCAAAGGGGAATTTATGTGCTCAAACTATATTCTTAGAAGTGGTTAGTAGAAATGTTAAGAATCTATAAGTCATTAAGTCATGGGTGAAAATAAAACTGCCTTCTTTTTTCCTTTGGTCCCTTATCTTTCCAAGCTCTCTCGGCCACTGCCATTTTTCTGGCTGGGCGAAGGAAGTATGCTTGGTAGCTAAGCAGCATGTGTCATAGTTAGATGCACCTGGTAATTGTTAAAGGGAGATCTTGAACTAGAGATAAGACTTTAGAAAGGTGAGGGTTAAGCTTAATTAGCACATCCTCCAGGCCTTCTCAAACAGATCGTCTGGATGCTTAAATCTGTTCTTAGAAAGTCTGGGGAGTATCTCAGATAAGATATTTTCCTCTGCAGAAGGTCCTGGATAGAGATGTTGCTAATGATAATAATTACAGAAAAGCCTGAAATTAAGGATCTTGACTGTGTCTGTAGTTAGCACAGTTGGAGGAAGTTATACAAATATTTTAATTGTATAGAGGAAATTGTGTCCAATGAATGATCAAACATATGTTCTTAGGGATGGAAAAGCTACAATGGCAAACAAGAAATTCGTAGCAGGAAATGGCTAATATTTAAAAGCCAGTATCACCAAGACTCCTTAAGCCTTGGCTTTATCCTCTGGAAAGGCTCTTGGCCTTTCTCAGATGAATTCCCACTTCATATTTCTGCAGCTCCCAGAAAATGACATCATGAAATTTGCGGGCAAATGGATGGAACTAGAAAATATCATTCTGAGTGAGGTAATCCATACTCAGAAGGACAAACATGGTATGTACTCACTCATAAGTGGATACCAGATATAAAGCAAAGGATAACCAGACTGCAACCCACAGCTCCAGAGAAGCTAGCGAATAAGGAAGTCCCTAAGAGAGATGCATGGATCATCTTGGGAATGGGAAATAGATAAGATCTCTGTAGGTAAACTGGAGGTGAGGGGGCAAATAGAGGGTAGGGGATGGGAGATAAGAACATAAGGGAATGGGATGGTTGAGCTGGAACAGGGACAGAGTGGGAAAGCAATGAAAGAGATGCCGTGAAAGAGGGAGACATCATGGGGATAGTGAGAAACCTGGTGCTAGGGAAGTTCTAAGGAATCCACAAGATGACCCCAGTAATAGTGGAGAGAGTGCCTGAACTGGATTACCCCAGTCATAAGATTGCTAAATACCCTAACTGTCTTCATAGAGTCTTTATCGAGTAACTAACAGAAGCAGATGCAGAGATCCACAGCCAAGCACCAAGCCAAGCTCCACGAGTTTCAGTCAGAGAGAAGTATGATTCTATGAGCAAGGGCATCAAGAACATGATGGGGAAACCTACAGAGACAACCAAACCAAACTAGTGGGAAACCATGAACTGTGGACCAATAGCTGTGGAGCCTCCATGGGACTAGACTAGCCCTCTGCATAAGTGAGGCAGTTGTGCACCTTGATCTGCTTAACGGGCCACTGGCAGTAGGATCAAGACCCATCCCTGGTGCATGAACTGGCTTTCTGGAGCCACTACCTATGGTGGGACACCTTGCACATTCTTTGATGCAAGGGGAGGGGCTTGGACCTGCCTCAACTGAATGTACCAGGCTCTGCTGACTCCCTGTAAGGGGCCTTACCTTGTCTGAGCAGGGAATGAGGGGTGAGTGGAGACAGGCTTGGAGGAGGGAGGAGAGTGGAATCTGTGGTTGGTACGTAAAATGAATAAAAATTTCTTAATAAAAAACTTCCGTTAGGAAAGGAAAAGTGGCTCAGGAGGCCCCACCCTTAGCTGAGGAGCTATAAGCAGTTTATGACTGCTGGGGGAAGGTGTGTCACTTTAGTTATAGGTTCTCAATGCACCATTGTTCCTACATATGTGTGTGTATGGACAGCATTAGCTGGACTCAGTGGGTAAAAACTAAACTAACTTTAGTTCACTAATTTCTAAATCTAAACTATCTTTCTTCATTGTGTAGGAAAAAAATATATTGACCTTTATTTTCTTCACAGCTGTCTCCTATGGTAAGGGTTTAATTACTGATTCCAGTTTTTAAACTTCTCACTACAATGAAAATTAGCTTGTCTACAGAACTCTGTCCATGGGAAATTAAGTTGGAAACAGTGCTTCAGAGTATCGATGTTTTTCTCTGAAAGAAGTCTGAGCTCAACCTATGACAGGAAATCCCTGCGGAAGATTCAGTTGCTAGAGGTTAAAATTTTCTGAGAGATATAGAACTATGTCTTCCTTATACTAAAAACAGCACAATATCCTTCCTTGTAGGAAGGGTATTATAACGGTGTTGTTTCCTTGATCTTCTCAGTCTGTTTGTCATTTGTATATAAGAGGGCTAGTGATACTTTTGAGTTAATCTTGTATTCATCCACTTCACTGAAAATGTTTATCAACTATATGAGTTCTCTAGTGGAATTTTTAGGGTCACATGTATATAATCATATTGTCTTCAAATTATGATAATTTGACTTCTTCCTTTCCACTTAGTACCACCTTGATCTCCTTTAGTTGACTTCTTGCATTAGCTAAAACTTCAGGCACTGTGTTGTATAGATATGGACAACCTTGTCTTGTTCGATTTTAGTGGAATTGCTTTGAGTTTCTCTCCTTTAAATTTGATGTTGGCTATAGGTTTGCTGTAAATTGCCTTTAATATGCTAAGTATGTCCATTGTATCCCTAATCTCTACAGGACTTTTACCAAAAATAGGTGTTGGATTTTATCAAAGGCTTTTTCAGCATCTAATGAGATGATCATGTTTTTTTTTTTTCTTTCAGTTTATTTGTGTGATGGACTACATTGATTGATTTTTGTATGTTGAACTATCCCTGCATCTCTGGGATGAAGCCTACTTGATCATGGTGGATGATCTTTTTGATGTATTCTTTGATTCATTTTTCAATTTTTTTGACGAATATTATTCTGTAAATATTTTGTTGAGTCTTTTTTTGTGGTTTGAGTATCATGGTAACTGTGTTCTCCTAAAATGAGTTTGTTTCTCTGTTACAGCTTTGTGGAATAAGTTGAGGAGTATTGGGGTTAACTCTTCTTTGAAAGTCTTAGAAGTGTGTACTAAAACCATCTGGACCTAGGATTTTTTTGTTTGGGAGATTTTTAATGCCTGCTTCTATTCCACTAGAGGTTATAGGTTTTTTTGAAATTGTTTGTCTAATCTTAATTTAACTTTAGTAAGTGCTATCTATTGAGAAAATTATTAATTTCATTTAGATTTTCCAATTTGATGGAGTACAGGTTCTTAAAGCATGTCCATATGAATCTCAATATCTGTTGGTATATCCCTTTTTTCATTTCTTGTTTTGTTAATTTGGGTATTCTCTTCCCCTTTTAATTAGTTTGGATAAGGGTTTGGCTATCTTGTTATTTTTTTTTAAATGAAGTCACTCCTTTGTTTCATTGATTCTTTGTATTGTTTGCTTCTATCTTATTGATTTCAAATCTCAGTTTAATTATTTCTTACCATCTACTCCTTTATATGATTATTTCTTTTTGTTCTAAGAGCTTTCAGGTATGCTGTTAAGTTGCAATAATAAGATTTCTCCATTTTTTAAAATGTAGGCATTTTCTTCTTACCACCACTGTCATTGCATCCCATAAGTTTTGGTATGTTATGTATCCATTTTCATTGAATTCTAGAAAAGTCTGCTGTGGAATGTCATTCTATGCTGTGAATAGGTGTTGCTCTGATTGGTTGATAAAAAAATGCTGATTGGCCAGTAGCAAGAAGTATAGGAAGGATAATCAGACAAGGAGAATTCTGGGAAAAGGAAGGCTGAGTCAGGACTCACCAGCCAGACACAGAGGAAGCAAGATGACAAGACAAAACTGAGAAAAGGTACCAAACCATGTGGCTAAACATAGATAAAAATTATATGTTAATTTAAGTGTAAGAGCAAGTCAGTAATAAGCCTGAGCTAATGGGCATACAGTTCATAATTAATATAAGCCTCTGTGTGTTTACTTAGGTCTGAGTGGCTATGGAATGGGCAGGGCACAGGAAAACTTCCAGCTACAAAGTTGTTAATTTCTTTATTCCCATTTTTCATTCAATAGATAGTAGTTCAGTTTCCATGAGTTTATAAGATTTCTATTGTTTCTATTGTTTCTATTGATTCTATTATTGATATCCAGCTTTAATCCATGGTGATGTGATATGATGCAAGGGGTTATTTCAATTCTTCTGTATCTATTAAGAATTGCTTTATGTCTAAGTATGTGGTCACTTTTGGAGGAAGTTCCATGAGGTGTTGAGAAGGTATATTCTTTTTTATGTTTGGATGGAATGTTCTGTAAATATCTGTTAGGCTCATTTGGTTTATAGTATCAGTTAGCTCCAGCATTTCTCTGTTTATTTTCTGTCTGGATAACCTGTCCACTTGTGAGAGTAGGGTATTGAAGTCTACCCCTATCAGTGCATGTGTCTCCATGTATGATTTAAGTTGTAGTGGTGTTCCTTTTATAAAGATAGATGTCCATGTATTGTGGCATAGATACTAAGAATTGAAATACCATCTTGGTGGGTTTTTCCTTTGATGGATATGTAGTGTCCTTCCCTAACTCTTTTGATTAATTTTGGTTTTAAGTCAAATTTGTTAGATATTAAAATGACCACACCAGCTTGCTTCTTAGGTCCCTTCACTTGGGATATTTTTCCAACTCTTTACTCTGAGGTATTATCTATCCTTGATGTTGAGGTATGTTTCTTGTATGAAGTCAAAAGATGAATCCTGGTTTTTGTTTGTTTGTTTGTTTTTTATCCATTCTGTTAATCCCTATTTTTTTGTTATCTTATTGAAGAATTGAAACCATTGATATTGAGAGATATCAATGAACAATGATTGTGAATTCCTGATATTTTGTTTTTGTTGTTGATGGTTTGGTGGTTGTGGTTGTGGTGTGTGTGTGTGTGTGTGTGTGTGTGTGTGTGTGTATGTGTGTGTGTGTTTCCCTTCTTTTGGTTTTGCTGATGTGAGTTAATTCTTTCCTGTGTTTTATGGGTAGCTAAACTCCTTGGTTTGTATTTTTTCTTCTAGCACCTTCTATGGGGACGGATTTGTAGATAGATATTGTTTAATTTTGACTTTATTATGGAATATATTATGTTCTCCATCTATGGTGATTGAATGTTTTGCTGGGTACAGTAGTCTGGCCCAGGATCTGTGGTCCTCTTAGAGTCTATAACACATTTCTCCAGGCCTGTCTGGCTATTAAAATCTCCTCTGAGAAATTGGTTATAATTTTAATAGGTTTGCTTTATATGTTACTTTGTCTCTTTCCCTTTCAGCTTTTAATATTCTTATTTCATTCTCTGTGTTTAGTGCTTTGATTATTATATGGCAAAATTACTTTCTTTTCTTGTCCAATATATTTGGTGATCTGTAAGTTTCTTGTACCTTTAGAGACATCTCTTTCTTTAGTTTAGTAGAATTTTATCCTATGACTTTGTTGAAAGTGGGACAGAGAAAAACCAATATTTTTCATTTAAACCAGGTTAATTATAAATACAATATCTTTGTAAAAGAAGAAAGGGGGATATGATATAGATATATAGGATATAGATATGATAGGATAAAAGGGTAGAGTGTTGAACCTACTTTTAAAGAGCAACAACTTGTTTAAAAATGTTTTACATTGCTATGGATTTTAGTTTATTGATTCAAGTTTAAACTTAATTTTGTTATACTGTATATATATATTTCTACTCTCATTTGAGGTATTAAGTTTATGTAACTCATTTAGATTGCAATGAATAATTAAGAAATACAGATTAATAACTAGTCTTCTATGATAGTCAAACTTATAGTCCTGTTGTTTTCTAAGTATACATAGATATAATTCAATTAGGTAGGGAATCTTCAAACACGTCAAAGACCTACAGAATATGGCATTTAAAATGTTTTAAAAATTTAGACTTTCTGGACAATGAGACATGTCAGCTCCTGGCAGCACTGATTTACTTCAGAGAGGAGGATGGGCATCAAAGACACTCCATATGGAGTTTATCTTCACCTTGGCAAAAATAGCCATTTGGGCAAGAAACTGTTCTTGCCTGATTGCTTGACCAACTGGACATTGAGGACCCATAGGAAGGTGACCACTAAACTTTGCTTGGCAAGATGGTCCTTCAGGTACCTTCTTTGCAGAGGAAACTGCCAGACATTCTACAGGGCACAGAGAGAAGTGACTGAGAGACTCTAGGCCTGTGGGATGAAGACAGATGCCCCAACTTTACAAAGGAACATTGGGTGACTGTCCAGGCTGCGAGCTTTCTCTGCCTACTCTTTCAAGACTCCCTAAAGTTGCCTGTGTCCTTCTCCCATTTCTCAGGTAATATTATATCCTTCTGAGGTCTTTGATGTAGTCGAAGACTAGATAGGTATAATTTCCTTAGTTATGATAAGAAATAAGTTAGATAGAAAAACCTTAGATTCACAAATACAAGATAGATAGGATATCTTCTTTAATTTTGCCAAATACAAATAAACTAGATATTGTTACTGCAATTCTTCCTTGATAATTGTTTTGTTATATGTAATTTTAATATGTGAAAGTTAAAATCTTCCCTTTTAAAAAAAAAGAAGAGGGGAAGTGCTGTGGATATCACTCTGCATGTTGAATGTGTTGCTCTGATTGACTGATAAATAAAATGCTGATTGGCCAGTAGCCAGGCAGGAAGTATAGGATAGGCGGGACAAACAGAGAAGAGAATTCTGGGAAGTAGAAGGCTGAGTCAAGAGACACCAGCCTGCTATCCAGGGAGCAACATGTAAAGGCAACAGGTAAAGCCACGGAACACATGGCAACATATAGATTAACAGAAATGGGCTGAGTTTAAGGGTAAGAGATAGACAATGATAGGCCTGTGCTAATGGCCGAGCAGTTTAATTAATATGAGCTTCTGAGTGATTATTTTGTAAGTGGTTGTGGGGTCCATGGAGCTGGGCAGGACTGGAAAAAACTCCAGCTACAGTTGAAAGTTTTTTTCTGGGCAGTTGAATTGTGATTATTTTCCTTCCTTTATTCCTATTATCCTTAGGTTTGGTGTTTTTTATATTGTCCTAGATTTCCAAGATGTTTTCTGTCTGAAATTATCTAGATTTAACAGTTTCTTTGACCAACATATCCATTTCTTCTATCATATCTTCAATGTATAATATTCTTTCTTCCACATCTTGTATTCTGTTAGTGAAGCTTATCTGATGTTTCACTTTGCTACCCTAGATTTTCCATTTCCAAGACTCCCTGTGTGTGTTTTCCTTATTTCTTCTATTTTCATTTTCAGGTCTTGAACAGTTTCGTTTGCTTCAACTGTTTGTTTATTCTTGGCTTTCTTTAAAATATTTATTTATTTCTTTGTGTCAGTGTGTGTGTGTGTGTGTGTGTGTGTGTGTGTGTGTGTGTGTGTGTATGCATGTGTATTTTCCTGGATTTCTTTAATGGATTTATTCATTTCCTCTTTAAAGAGCTCTATAATCTTCAGACACTTGGTTTTAAGGTATTTTTTTTGAGTTTCAGTTATGTTGGAATATTTGGATCCTGTTGTGGTATGGTAGCTGGGATTTGGTGGAGACATATTGTCATGGCTATTTACTGATCATGCTATTTACTGGCATCTAGGCATCTTGGTTTCGGGGTTATTATAGCTCTAAGTGATGATTTCTGGGTTTATCTTGGTGTGATGAGAGTTTTGTTCTTTGGTTTCTGTTTCCTCTCTGGATTTTCAGAGAATTGGCTGAGTGTTACCTGTTTTACTGGCCTGCTGGGCTTGTGTGTTCATGGTGAAGTGCTTGCTGGTATTGGAGGCTGGGGAAAGCAGATGCCAGGGGGAGATTGTCTGAGGGATCCATTGGAGGCATGGACCGGGAAATTAAATCTTCCCCAGGTTTTCTGTTCTATTGCTATAGGTGACCCTGAGAATTAGCTCAGTGATAACAGAGAGGGTGGGAAAGGTCCAGAGGTAGCCAACTTTGTCTCCTGGCAGTTGTGGCCCGTAGTTGAGCAGTGGGTGTCTGTGTGGGGATTGGATCACAGCTATGAGGCAGGAAGCAAAGGGCAGGGGCAGGGGTCTATGGGATCTTCAGGAGGTGTGGACAGTGAGAAGGGGAAGCTGCAGCTGGTATTCTGTTGTAGTACTAGGGGCGACCCTAAGGATTGGATCTATGGTAACGGAGAGAGTCTGTTGTTTTATTTTTAATGACATAGGTTAATTAATAGCATTATTCCTCCCATTAGGTGGCCACATGTAAGATCAAGCTCTTTGATGTATCTGAACTTTAATCAGTGAAAATAATTAGAAACTGTTCCCTGTGATAAAATTTCTAATAATTTGCAGTGGTCCATATATCAATAGACACAGAACAAGAGAAAAGCAGTAGGGATGAATTATGCTCATAAAAACCTTCATAATATTAGTAAAAGGGTAATTTGAAACCCAATGTCAATGCAGAAACTGTAATTGTGTCTTGGATTTTTTATATATTACAAGGTGCTGAACTTTTGTAACCTCTAAATATTTTTCCAGGAGGTTTCAATGTGTTAATTGGATTATTGAAGGTTTTTGAGACAGGTTTTTATAGCATTAAACATGTACTCTTGAAAGCTATAGAGACCATAAATCCATATTATAATACCTCAGTGTTTTTCTTTAATAATAGAGTGACAGAAAACATTGTCTGTCATTTATAATTCCAGTTTCACTTCTTAGAATGGTGTACACCAATGAAATACTCCCTTAGCTGTATGGTAGATATGACAGATAGCCTAAACCACTCTCCATGACAAATAGAAAAAATGGCCCATTTATTATGAAGGGAATATGAGAGGTAGCAGAGGATTAAGAACTAAGATATAATATGCAATCACATTACATATGGTAATATATTTATATGGTCCGTAAACGCCTTCAGCTCACTTCAAGTGCAAGATTCTGTCTACCATAGTAGGCCACAATGAGGTATCCTATCCTGAAAATAAAGACCAACTTCATGGTTCAGCAAGAGGTAAGAGTATGGATGAGTAAGTATGGCTGATGATGACCTTCTTCTGTGATGAATCTTTGAATGTTGCCATGTCAAAGGCATGGAGTTCAAACTGGGAAAAAAGTTTTGGCTGCTCCCACTTGGCCAGCTCCATAGATGGTGATAATCATTGCTGGTATGTTTCCCAAAGGAAGAAAGAGAGGCCTTGGGGAGTTTTATACAAACACTTGATTGCAGACTCTGCAAATTGTTTTTCACAAAGCAACAAAGAATCAAATCCAAGTCATCTCCATCCAGTTATAAAACCCAGATTCACATCTAAGGACTTTCCTACTCTAAACAGAGATTCATATTACAAGGGAAATGCTTCATTTTCAGGAAGTGAGTGAAAACAGAAGATATAGTTGGGGACAGGCAAAATCTCAAGTGTTCTGGAAATAGGTGAGTTAGAGAACATTGTAGTGTTTCAAATGCTACTGTAGTAAAAATAAAGACAGAACTATGTAGCTAGAGTTTTCCTGCCTGGCCCACAGTCGGGACAAATCTCTCTCACCTGCCAGTCCCACAGCCGCTCGGACCTGACCAAGTAAACACAGAGACTTATATTGGTTACAAACTGTATGGCCATGGCAGGCTTCTTGCTAACTGTTCTTACAGCTTAAATTAATCCATTTCCATTCATCTATACCCTGCCACATGGCTCGTGGCGTACCGGCATCTTAACATGATGTTTGTCATTGTGGTGGCTGGCAGTGTCTCTCTGACTCAGCCTTCCACTTCCCAGCTTTATTCTCCTCCTTGTCCCGCCTATACTTCCTGTCTGGCCACTGGCCAATCAGTGATTTATTTATTGAACAATCAGCAACATATTTGACATACAGACCATCCCACAGCAGAACTACTATTAAAACACATAAATGTAGAAGAGAGAGAATCACAATATGTAGTTCCATAAAATAAATTGAGTGTTTGATAAGATAGCCATACACATAGATGAAAGAGTTCTAGAGAAAGAAAGATTGAAAACCTAGTGTCTAAGACTTTAAACATCACCACAGCCAACACCAGAATCGTGTGTTTTATATCTATAAGCTCATGACTCATATTTTTATCTTTATCTGAAAGCCTTCTCCTAAACTCTGGCGCCTTATACCAACCCTATTCTACATCACCTCTATGCATGTCTAGTTGAAAATTCATACTTCTCTCCCAAAGTAAACACTGTTTATTTTTACCACAGATATTGTGGCTCACACTGTCAATGACAAATGCAAGTTTGACTTCTCATCATTTGAATTTCAAAATAAGAGACAGTGAATTGTTATCTTGGCATACTTAAAATAGTGTATGTTTCTGTATTCCTGCCTTTCCCCTTCCTCGTTTTGTATCCCAGCTTCAGCACTGTTATATTTCATTGAGAAATCTACTAAGCCAGATGTGCAATCTTTTAAATTACCAATGAAATGGATAGAATGTAAGTGATGGACATCAGGCATTCATAACATGCATTCACTGCTGTGTTTCCAATACTTGAGATTGTTACTGTGAGTTTAGTCAACACTTAGTGAAAGCTGGCTATAATTTAGTAAATATTTATATGAATGTGTTTAAAAATGCCATTCTGTTGTCATTTGCAATGTCTATTGTATGAGAACTTAATGAATTGTCAAATTTTGTATGAAACTCTAAGTTCAGGGAATTTGCACTAGAGTTATAGTCTGAAGCAATGCCATGAAAATAAATTTAAATATTTTAACGAATGTGAATTTTATATTTCAATTGTCAATTTCTCTGTGAAAATCTTATCCAACATAATAGCCGTGACTGTTCTAGGAGGAAATGTAGTATAGAAAAAAGTTGGAAATGTGTTCCACAAATCTTTCAGAAAATAATGCTAACATTTTGCCTTTGGTTTAATGCTTCTATTTCACGAGTAGAGTAACTATGAATCAATATTAATTAAATAGCTCAAAATTTGTGGATATTCTAAATATGCATGCCCTTGAAGAATGAAGAACTACCTTCATAAAAAGTTTGCAGTTCATCTAGTAAAAGAAATAAATCCAATGTGAGTGATGGTGAAAAAGAATCAATTAGCTGTGAGGTGTATTTTGATTTTACTGTACTTTATTGGCTATCTGTCTGCCCAGGTCAGATATCATAATACTATATGATTTCTTATGGGAGTCATAATCATTGTCTTGGAAAAAAGTTGAATGAAATAAATTAGGTTTTAACTTTACAAATTAACAAAAATAATTTAAACATCTTTAATACTTCATTGACACTTAGGATATATAACAAAGCTTTGTGCATGTGAATAGGTAAATTTATTGTTATTTGAAAACAAGATATATTTTGAGATGATATTAAACAAGGAAAAAGTTGCCAATATTAACAATAGTAGTTTAACTTTTGTCGTCTGTACTTTTGTTAGATTATATTTGAATTTAAATAAAAGCTATCAAATATTCCCATAAATTCTATTAAACAAAATAGCAGGGTTGAGGAGATAATTCAATTAATAAATTATTTGCCTTACATACTAGAAAAAACTGCATGTGGATCACCAGCATCCATGTTAGCTAGGAGTGGGACATGAGAAATTATCCTAGAGTTTCAGAGACAGTGATCGGAGTATTCCTGGACTGCTTGTGTAGTCAGAAATTTTCATGTGTCTTGCTGGGTCTGCAACTGCTCAGACCCAAATAAATACACAGAGGCTTATATTAATTAGAAACTGTATGGCCATTAGCTCAGGCTTATTATTGACTAGCTCTTACGAATTAATTAACCCATAATTATTATCTATGTTTAGCCACATGGCTTGGTACCTTTTCTCAGTTCTGCCTTGTCATCTTGCTTCCTCTGTGTCTGGCTGGTGACTCCTGACTCAGCCTTCCACTTCCCAGAATTCTCCTTGCCTGCTCACCCCACCTATACTTCTTGCCTGGCTACTGGCCAATCAGTGTTTTGTTTATCAACCAATCAGATCGACACATATTCACAGTATGCAGAATGACATCCTACAGCAGCCTCGCCTAACTATTCTTGCAGAACTCATGAGCTCCTTGTCAGTGAGGGACTCTATCCTGAAAAGAAGGTGGAAAACAATAGAAGAGGTCACCTGAAGTTGACCTCTAGCCTCTACAGATATGAACACACATATGCACACTCTTCTGCACACACTCACATGAGCATAGACATTTGCAGACAACACCCATACACACACACATAAAATTTTCCCCTGCTGATCTCCTCCCAGATTTAAAAAACCCTTAATTTGAATTTCCTTAATTATATTAATCAACTTAATATTTTGTAGATTATAATTACTTCAAATATTCTTTCTATTGTCCTCCAGATTTAATAATTCCAAAATATTCATTCATTGTTATTTTAGTGGACTTTGGAGACTGACTGCAGACAAGTGCTCATGTAAGATTTTAATTTTCAGTGTACTGTGACAGAGTAGAGAATGTTATTCTTCATTAATGTCCAATAATTTTGTTTTTGTTTTTGTTTTTGTTTTTTTGAGACAGGGTTTCTCTGTGTAGTTTTGTGCCTGTCCCGAATTTCACTCTGTAGACTAGGCTGGCCTCAAACTCACAGAGATCTGAATGGCTCTGCCTCCTGAGTGGTGGGATTAAAGGAATGTGCCACAGTCACCCGGCTCAATATTTTTATGACATCAGAATGAAGGGAAAAGAAGAATGGTGAAGCTTCTGACCTGAAGGGAAACCGTGTTCATTACCACTACATTACTTGGGTAATGAAATGTCTTTTTGCTCAGGATTGAAGGGACTTCTGCTGGTAAGAGAGTAGCAGAATGAGAGGGCAACAGGAAGTGAGGAAGGTTGATTAGGAAATCTTTTAGTAATTCTCATGAGTGTGCACATGTTGGGACACAGGTCTTTATTTTTCTTTCTTATGTAAACTATCTTTCAAAGTTATGAACAGTAAGGCAATGACTTCATTGTTCTTCAAGATTCATGGAATATGGCTTTGTTAAGAATGGACTCAAAGATTTCCTAGTTTTCCTATTTTGTTGAGAAATGCTCACATTTTTTTAAATAATGCCCTTCCTTCCTCCAAAAAAATTCTAGTAAATGTATTAATGACATACACATGTAGGCACTGAACTTGTGCAAATATAGAACAAAATTCAAAACAGAGTATAAACAGAGAGGCAAAAAAGCCAGTTGACCCTGTAAAGCCTCTATACCACAGCTCTCATTTCCAAATAAAGGAAACAGGAACAGTGTCAAGAACATACTGTGAAGAGAAACAGACGTATTTCTGAATGCCATGATGAGTTCGCAGCACTAACGTTGCTTCTTACTGCTGTAGTAACAGTTGCAATGGCCTCAAACAGCACAGATTCATTATTTTGCAATAATGGAAGTGAGAGGCTAGAACTCGGGTTGTCTGGAGAGAGGAGGCACAGGGCTTTGGGTGCAGGAAGAATGTTTACTGCCTTTCTCAGCTTCTAGAGACACCCCATTTTTCAATCTGTGCTCCTCATCTTCAAGGCCACTCAAGCACTTCAGCAAATCTGTCTATGAGTGTTTCTCTGTCTCCTGATACGGATGTTTGTTATTATACTGGGATCATGTGATAATCTAGGATAATCTCCCTCCTTCACAGTTCTTAATTTCATTTTTTGAACAACTTTTTTGTTTAATTTGAAATGATTCTTTCACCAATGTAAATCTTAAGGCTCCTTTAGGGAATGTGGTTTTATTCACCACAGGTACAAAGATGATTAACTGCTTCATCCTGGGGAAAAGGAGGGTAGATTTTGCATGAGTCAACATTAAATATTTGGCACATTATGTTCCATATCATCTGTTCAGAAATCTTCTCATTTATTTGCTCTTCTGTGGAACCAAGCACGGAGGAGAAAAGACACCAGGCAAAGGAAATGAACTAGAATGGTGTTGCTGAGTTAGGGTGGGGTGTTCTGTTCCCTAGTCATTTGTGCTATGGTAACATACCACCTCAGACTGGGGAATTTATAAAAATATTTGTTCAAAGTTGTGAAGGGCTGGCAATCCAATACCAAACAATGGAAGACAAAAAAATAAAATAACAATAAGATCCCAAAGTCCTTTTATAAAATCACAATTGTATCTATGAGAGCAAACCCTTCACAGCCCTGTCAACTCATAAATTTCCATTTAATATTATCCCCTGGGGATCAAAGTTCAGCGTGAATTTCGAAAGGGTTACAGGAACTGAAAAACTATTTTTAAAAGGTTTATATGATAGTCTGAATTGGGAAGCTGTGTGAATTGTGTTGTGTTGAGCATTAGGAAAGTTACTGATACAGGTATAGAAAAGCCTATGATCTAGGAACATAGTACCTTAAACTTCTGTTAATTTTATGGCAGGGTTATTTTTAGTATTTATTTTACTTTTGTGCTAAATTATAGGAATATTAATTATTAATTATAGAAATATTAAAAATTATTGCACCAAGGTATACTCTCAAAAAGTGAATTATAAAATTAAATAACTGAAAATATTTATACAATGCCCAGTGAAAGCATCAATGCAATAACACTAAAAAAAAGATTTCATAGAATTGTTGGTTTAAATTAATATAAACATGAGTGGTAATTGTATATGTATTTCAGCATGATATGTAAGATTATTATAAAACCACAGATTACTCAGGAATAATGATGAGTCTTACAATAAATCACAAGGTACTTATTGACTAGAGTACCTCATTTATGGAGTCATTATAGGATCTCATTAAATGTGATGGGCAGTTGCCTGCATTGTGCTATGAATTGGCAAACATGGAAATGTGGACTGAGATGAAATCAATATTCAGCAGTAGTTTTTTTGAGTCAGGAGTTTTGCTCACAAATGAATACTGAATAACTTTAATTAAGTACAATGAAAACCTGATTATTCAGTTGGCTGTAAGAGGTTGTCTTCAACATAAACAGATAAATTGAAAATTTTGTAACATGTCATTCCATTTGTAGACAAGAATAGTTTTAATTGAGAATATTTCCCATTGTTTTAGAAGAGGTACACATTAATATACCTTACCTATTGAGTGATGTGTCTGGCTTATCCATGTGTGCACACAAGAAGACTGAGAAAGAAAGCAACAACTCCTGTTTGACTCAACCAGTCACATCTGCATGCCGGAACTTGGGAGCCTTTTAGTCAGCCGTAAGCTGATGTCTATACTGTCAGTAGCTAAAATAAATACATGTTTCTTTATCCCCTCCAAATAGAGAGTTCACATAAATCATTTATGAGTTATTACACAATGTTTATATAACATTTTAACCATCCAAACTAATCAAAATAAAAAAGTTTTTACAGTGAGAGAAATCAAATTTTCTTTGCCAAACTAACCAGTGAAGTTCTACTTTTGACACATTGTTACACAGAGATGAGTCTAATAAAGCATCTGGATTGCTGTCAACCCAAGAAGTTATGTCTTCTTTGTGCATCGTTGAGATATTTACCATAGGGTTGGTATGTGGTTTGAGGCATTACATTCCTTTCTTTGCTTGTTACACAAAACCATTTAAAATTATGCTCTTAAATCATTTCCCTTTGTCATATTATTTTCCTCTCAGCAATTAAGAGATTGTTATAGAGTTTAAGAATTCTTATTTCTCTATATTTGTTTTTCTACCATAAAATATTTTATGCCTTAGCATCTATTTTCTCTCATATTTACTCTCCAGTAGCATCCACTTTAATATGATATATATCACACATATTTAATATGTCATATATATTTAATATGACACACATATGCAATTTTTTCAATTATGTGCATCCTTAAACAATATATAGTTCTATTACTATTTTCTCCTTTCTTCTTATTGTAATAAATTTAATAACACTTGCATATCCAAGATTCCTACATTTTCAATTTTGTCATCCTATAGTGTTCCTATGCAATGCACTCTTTTCATATATGTTTTAAATTTTACTGATATGTAATGCCAATGTGTTATTTTATAATTTACTTAACTTTATTCTTCATTGTCCTTTTAATTAATTTTGAGTTTTTATTCCTTCCTTAAGGACTTTTTAATATCATTCATATTTCCAAAAATTGCCTTTTTATTCTTCAATAAAAATATTTAATTTCTGTTCACATTTTTAATTTTTTCATTTACTTTTCTAATTTACTGTTCTGTCCTTGAGAGAAATGTTACCTTGTCTTCAGTTATTTTGCCTTTTAAATTATATGTTAAATATATCTTTAAGTGTTATATCAACTCTACTCCAAATAGATTTTATTTTATTGTTAAAATTTATACTGAGAAATTATGATTTTTTCAGTGAATTTTTATTTAATAAAATCTGAGTTATTGATTATTTTACTAAGCATTTAGTCTTTAAAGTTAATTTATTCTGAGAAGGGCTCCTTTTCTAGTTCAAAGACATGTTCTCTGCACATGTCCTCCACCATGTGCTTCCATGAAGACTATAGGTATTGCTAACCCTTTGGGATTAATTCATGCAGGTTGTCTTAATTTCATTGCCTGTTCTTATGATAAAATATCCTGACAGGCAACATATAGAGAAAAGGATTGGCTTTGACTCACATTTCCAAGTTACGTTCCATTAGAGCAGGGAAATGACAGTGGCAGGGGCTTTAGAGATCTCATCACATTACATCTGTATTCAAGAATCAAGAGTAATTAATTAAAGCATGACAGTGTTGAGCTCAGCTTATCTTCTCTTATACAATCACAATTCTTATTTGAAGAGATGGTGCCACCCACAGTGGACCAGCCTTCCTACCTTAATTGGTAGAATCATAATAGTGACCCACAGGGGCATCCATGGATCAATGTAATGTACACATTCTCTCATTGGGACACTCTTGGTGATTCTAGTTTGTACAATGTAGACAGTTAACAGACAGTTTAACCAGGAGCACAAAACTCCTTTATGGTGAGCTTTGGCTCAGTGTCTTAATGACATTTCAGATGACGCCTATTACTTTGAGGTTTCAATTTCAAAAATTTGGGGAGGCAAAATCATTTTTACATATCATATTATAAGGCAAAACATAACCTATGAGGAGTCAGAGAGAAAGGTTGCAATACTAACACTCTAAGCTTTTACTACAGTTAGTGCAAAGCACAACCTTTTCTCTGCTAATTCTGAACCATTTGTTTTATCCTCCCATCCATCTCTCTCTCTCTCTCTCTCTCTCTCTCTCTCTCTCTCTCTCTCTCTCTCTCTCTCTCTCTCTGTTGTTTGTGCGCGCACGTGTGTGTGTGTGTGTGTGTGTGTGTGTGTGTGTGTGTGTGTTGCAGCGAATATGAAATGTTTCTAACAGGATATGTATTTAGCATTTTTCTCTAGGTGTTGTCTCCATTTTGGAAGGCTGCAGAACATTTAAGAATCGGGCTTAGCCCTTTATGAAAAAGTAAGGTTCAAGAACACGACATTGATAGTAACCGTTGGACTCTATTTCCCTTCTCACTCTGCTTCCTGACAATTATGAGCTGAACATCCTCCCCCTATCTTGGCTGCTGCCGCAATAAAGTAGATGGATTTCAGGAACCATGGTCTGACCTCATGAGCCAAAATAAAACATTCTTCCTAAAGTTGTTCTCTTGGGTTTTTGGTCACAGCGATGCCAAAGTTATGAACACACTAATGTGGTTTATTAAATCGATTTTCCTTCCTGTCATTTGCAATTATCACTCTTTTAACATATGCTTAATTGCCATGCAGAAATGTTTCAATCATCTAATTGGGTAGTGCTTCATAAAGCAATATATGATCATGATCAAATATAAACCAGAAAAATTGATTCAGATAACTTGAGTGACAGCCTCATTAAATGGAAATCTATTTCACACAAATGATCTTCTCTTTGTAGGTCCACAGGGACTCTCAAAGGGAGGGAAGGAATTATGAATAGTTTCAGATATGTTAATAAGAACATAAATAACCTGTGTCTGAGAGCCCAGTCATCTTCTAAATATTTTATTCTTTAATCATAAGTCTGAGCCTTGCCTCCCATTTTGTAGGGGAGAAAGCTGCAGTGTTATTTACCTATCACTGCCTCATCACACTCAAATGATAAATGGAAACAACATGGACGACTTTACAGGGTATATGCAGTGGCTAAATGACAGAGAGACATAGATACAAATTCACGGATACCAATACTGCTTATCTATTATCAATACTACCCAAAAGGAGAAACTGCCATGACAATTTATTTACTATTTTCATCAACTACTAAATGATTACCTTGGTATTTCCACTCCCAGCCTCTGACAGTTTCTATTTGAATATAAGACACTCACATTCTCTTCTGCAGCACACATGGAAACCCCCTCATTTCTCACCTCCCCAACTGCACCTTATTCCTAACCTCTAAGGGGAACCTCTTTCATAAAACAACATAGCAGAAACACTGTTTCTGTGAAATATAAGAAAACTTTTCCATGAAGGTGATTAAATTGTTATTATTAATTTTTGTTATTTCTTTTAAAGTTTTGGTTGGTATTTTTTATGTCTTTCATTTTTAGATGAATATCAATTATATCTATCACTGCAAAGCAGTATTTTATAAATATGTATATGTTATAGAATAATTTACACAAGTTATTGAATGCACCTATTACAGTATACACACAATGTTTTGTGGTAAGAACATTTTAAATATACACTTTTTGAAATTTTTAAATATTTTAACTTTGTTTTTAACTTGAGAGACTTTTAGCTAAGGATGGTAAGGATATAGAAATTAAATGCTGGATTTTTCCTAAATAACTTTTTGAACTTTACTAAATAGACAATACATGTGTGAATTACAATATATGGTGTCCAGTGCAAAAGTGTGATTGATATTTGCTAGGTTGTAGGCTGACTTTTCCTGTTTCAGGAGATGCTTCCAAATTACCACACAGAGACTTATATTAATTATAAATGCCAGCCGGGCGGTGGTGACACACGCCTTTAATCCCAGCACTCGGGAGGCAGAGCCAGGTGGATCTCTGTGAGTTCGAGGCCAGCCTGGGCTACCAAGTGAGTTCCAGGAAAGGCGCAAAGCTACACAGAGAAACCCTGTCTCGAAAAACCAAAAAATAAATAAAATTATAAATGCCTTGCCAATAACTCAGGCTTGTTACTAGCTGACTCTTAAATTAACCCATATTTCTATCTCTATTTTGCCAAGTAGCTTGGTACCTTTATTAGCATGTCACATTCATCTCCTGCTCCCTCTGCATCTGGCTGGTGACTCCTGACCCCACCCATCATCCTTAGTTTGTTTGCCCTGCCTATACTTCCTACCTAGCTACCAGACAATCAGCCTTATTAAACAAATTTGAGTAACAAATTTTAGTGTACAAGAAGATTATTCCACAGCTCTTGGTGGTACATCAAAATTAGAATAGATTAGTGATAGTGGTATGGTTACATAAAACAAATTGAAAATAATGGTTCTACAAATTGATTTCATGATATTGTTTAGAATTTTCTAAGCTTAATTAACTTCATAGATGTTCATAGAAGGTCCCCTTAGTCTCAATACATCTGATTTTTTATCTAAATCATTATATATTACTTTCTATCCTGTCATAATTTAGAAACATGAAAATATGAAAAGCTTCAATATAATGTGAAATTTCATTAATTTTATAATATTTTGAAACAGAATATTTGATGTGTATGGACACAAATATGTCTTCCTTAAATATGACGTTATGCCATTCTACAAAGTAATACATTGGATACATTTTTTTCTGTAATTACATTTTATGAAGTTTAGTATAAATATATATTATTAAGGAAATAATTAAATGACCTTTATTTGGAGGAAATGGAAACCAAATGTTAGAAAAGGAACTAGGAAAAAGAAATACTTAAGAATATTTGAGAAACAAAGAGAGCAGTAGAGTCAAGAGAAAGTTAGCAAGTCTATGAGAAAATATGTCAGAATTTATTATATATATATTACATAACAGTGTCTGGAGGACAGACTTATGGTGTCAAAATTAGATCCTTAGTCATTGAGATGTTGCGTGATCCAATTTATGTCATTCTCAATATAAGATTCTTCCTAAATTCTGAATATAGGAATATATGACTAGGGAAAATTTTATAGCATTACTGAGAAGATCAGATCAGTGCCTCATGGATGTAACCATGGATCTTCAGAGTCTATTCTTAGCTCAGTGGACTGTTCATCTCACCTTTCTTTGTTTCTTTAGAGAAAACTTCTTAGATTTACATCCAATATCTAGTTTCCACATCTCTTCCTTTTAACCACTCACTCCCTGTTAGTTTCCTTTAGTTCTTCAAAATTCTTTTTTTACTATACATAATTTTATTATCTTACCTGCAGACAATATTAGTCCGTGAAAGAAGAACTATAAAATCTCTTTCCCTATAAAGAGCATAAGCTCTTAGTGGGCCTGAGATAGTATTTCAGTTAGAATACTTGAGTGCAGTCAGACCTGGTTCTTATTTTCATTGTGCTCTTGACAACCCGTGTCATGAAAAAGTGGAACAGCCATTTACATCTTTGGACCTGAATTTAAATACTGCCTGTCAACATCTCATACAAGCTAGCTGGGAAGTTGCTTGATGTGCACAGTCCCTGATAATAAGCCCAAATTGTAAATTATATATTTGTTGTGGCTCTGTCAGAAAGTGCAAACTGTATGTTATGTTTATAAATTTAAAATCCCCTTACTGGGAAGATGTTCCTCCAATTACTTTGCCTTCATGGTGAAATTAGGCATTAGAAACAGGATTTCAAGATGTATTTACTTTTGACACTACATAGAAAATAACCTGTCTGTATTCTAGGCTAAACTCCCTGAAGTACTGCATTCCTCAGTACCACAGAGAAAAGCAGCCTGCCAGAAGTTCTGAACATTTTTATACGAATGCTTAGTGCCCTTTTATGTTTCAATTAGGAATTTGCATGAGCTTTTGCACATTTAAATTTTAACGAGTGAAGATACAGAGATGGGTAAGGGAAAAATATAAGTATGAATGACTGGAAAGGGAGGGAGGGAGGCTATAGATCTAATTCTGCTGCTAGCATGAGAGTTTTTAATTACAGATACAGGGCAGGGGCGAGCTGGAAGGGTATGTCAGCAGTATTTAATTTCCACATCCTTAACAGCTATGGCTCAAGCACCCCAAAAGGCATCACTGCCGGGCTATATCCAGCATACAAACAGGACAGAATGTCAAATTCCTCTTGCTGTATTTTAAAATACAGACACATTTTTCCTGTGGAAACATAATAATGGCATTATTGCATGAGAATTTACAATTATTTTCTAAGCAATGTGACTTAATCATGTCCAATCTATAATATAAATATGGGGTTAGAGTGTTTAGACCCTAGTGAAGATTTAAGAAATGAGTTCCCTGGGAAGTGTTTTCCATGTCTATTGTCATATTTGAGAATTACATCTTGCCCCATGACTTGGCTGTGGATGATCTATAACTTTGTACGTTTAAGTTGATTTAGAACCTGAAATACCCATCAGTCAGTAAAACTCAAAGGCTACTCAGCACTGTTTCTTATCAAGATTATGCTATTTTTAGTAAGCATCATGTTGTAGCAGAAAACAAAATCTCCAATTGATGGATGGATAAACATAGTACATAATAAGGTAGATCTGGAATCAGGACCAGCTACATAACTCACAAGTTTTTTGACCAATGAAAATGTTGAGACTTTTGTTCAAAACCAATAAAACATTTTTTTTTTTTTGCTGTTTCTGTTTTTACCTCTTGTGGTGATTTTTATTTCCTGTTTAATGATGCATGGTGTTTTGTTTTGTTTATGGCATGGGGACCTTTGTGGAATGAGTGTGGACTCTTAAACGTACAGGGAGTCCTACCCCACAACTGTGTACAGATGTGTCCCATCTTCTGTGCATACTTCTGTCTAGTGGTAGGCAGGAACAATTGCTGCACTGTTGCAGGGGGGTAAGTGGCCCAGAAACCCTCCAGAAGACATGGGAAGCTATGATGAGGACAGAAGCCAGGAAATGCCAAGTGCACGTTAATGCATGCTCAATGACAAATTGGACTCTATTTTCAAAATATAAATTTAAACAAAAAACTTTGACAAGAACCTGAAATGGGGTATCATATAGTGCTAAATTTAGTGTCTGGAGACTCTATGCAAGCCAAGATCCTTGTAAAGGCCACAAGGCACTTGAAGCTGATTCTGTGCTTTTCTCTAACTCCTGTATTTTGTTTATGTCTTTTAGTTTTCTATATAAATGCTCTTTCTCTGCTTAAGTTTGTTTGCGATATTCCATGTAATTGGAAGTTTTCCTGTGTCCTGCCCGGTCCTGTAGCCACTCAGACCCAAATAAACATATAGAGGCTTATATTATTTTTAAACTATGGCCATGGCAGGCTTCTTGCTAGCTAACTCTTACATCTTAAATTAACCCATTTCTATGAATCTATACCTTGCCATGTGATTTATGGCTTACCTGTACTTTATATCTTGCTTCTCCTGGAGGTGGCTAACAGCATCTGCCCCACTCTCCTTTCTTTTCTTCTATCTCTCTTAGATTTTCTAGCCTGGCTCCATCCTGCCCTGCCATAGGCCAATGTAGCTTTATTTGTCAACCAATCAGAGCAACACATAGTCAGAGCATACAGAAAGACATCCTACGGCAGTTCCATTTTAAAGTGTAAGATTTCTTTGGCACACCTAAGATTTGCAAATCCCAAACTGTGGTGATATATTGTGTACCCAGATAAATTTGCCTAAAGATCAGTGAATAGAACAAGCACTGGATTAAATGTAGAAACCAGGCAGTGAGTAGTGGCACATTGCTAGATTAAACATAGAAGCCAGGCAATGGTGGCACACACCTTTAACCCTAGCACTTGGGAAAGAGAGATCCTGAATCTCTGTGAATTCAAAACCACCCTGGACTACATGAGATGGATGCAGTCTAGGAGAGAAACAGAGGCAGGCAGTGGTGGCACACACCTTTAATCCCAATACTTGAGAGTCACATGCCTTTAGTCAGAGTACTAGGAAAGTTGAGACAGGAAATTATATAAGTGGGCAGAGAAAGGTATATAAGGCTTGATGAGACAGGAACTAAAGGCTGAGGAAAATTTTTTAGGCTGAGGAGTCCTAGAGGTAAGAGGTGGCTTGTTCCTTTGTCTCTTTGATCTTTCAGCATTTACCTCAATAGATTTTGCTGTGGGATGTCTTTTTGTATGCTGTGAATATGAGTTGCTCTGATTGGTTGATAAGTAGCGCTGCATTGGCCAATGACAAGGAAGAATAAGGTTAGGCGGTAGATTCCAACTGGAAAGACAGGAAGAAGAAAGGCAAAGGGAAGGGACACCAGCCTTCTGCCCAAGGAACAACATGCCAGGAGACTGGTAAGACACAGAACACATGGCAAAACATAGATTAGTAGAAATTTGTTAATTTAAGTCATAAGAGCTAGCTATTAAGAAGCCTGCCTTAGGTCATCCAATTAGTAATTAATATGAAGCCTCTGAATGATTGTTTTATAAGCTTCCATGGGACTATGGGCAGGGGATGGGGGGCAGGTCCAGAGGAACACAGGACTGTGGAGCCTGGGCAGGACCAAAGAAACCTTCCAACGACAAGATTTTTTTTTTATAAAAAGGCCATTTAGCAATTCGTGTTACACCAAACTGAAGAACTGAGACAAAGGATGAACAGATGTTGAACTTTGAATTTGTTCTAAACACAGTCTTTCACAATGAAAGTCTGTTGACATCCTTACCATCAACAACAGTTCAATGCTTAATGCAAAATTCATCAGGCACCACCACATGCATATTCCTGTTTGGATCCACTGAAAATGAGTTTTGCTTTTCCTTCATTTTACTCCTGAGACAGGGTTTCTCTGTATGTAGCCCTGAGTGTCTTGGAACTTGCTCTGTAGACCAGGCTGGCCTCAAACTCACAAAGATCTGCATGTCTCTGGGATTAAAGTTGTGCACCACCATAGCCCAGTGCTTTTGTTCCTCTTTATTTACCATCTATTATGCAGCCTTGTGTGAGCTAGCTTTGAGTGCTATCATTAGCAAGTCTATTGTTATCCTATTCATCAGGAACTCAGTTCTGATATTATACCTTAAAGTGGTATTTATATAGGTGATGGCATGTAGTTATAAACAGGGAGAGGTAGAGAAAGGAAATACCACTTATATAAATCTTGATCAATGAATCCATAAACATACTTTCCTATGTAAATCATGATGTGTTTGTCATCGGTGTATTTATTTTGCTAGTGAATATTCAAATTCTGGTAAAAAAAATAGTATCAATGTGCTTGATTCTCTAAGTGGAAAGAGACGTTTTTATGATATTCTTGGGGGAGGGTGTTCAGAATATTAAGTACCTAAACATAATGTCTACTTACTTACCAACAGCATCTCAGCTACATAAGCAGTTTGTACTCTGCTTAGTTTTTATCACAAGGATGACAAGCATTTTAATGGTCGTAGACTGATAGAGAATGATAGTTATAGCTTTGCCTCTCTCCCCAAAGCATTCTAAATCTAAGTAAAAGAACATAGCCAAGATTGACTGTGTTTTTCAGATTTGCTGAGCTAGACTTTTCAAAATATTTCATATACTCAAGTACACGTGCAAAACATTGGGATGGTAGTGTTTACTGTGGAACAAATGAGGATCAACTCCGTTGATGACTGATTCCAGGCTTTTCAAGTTAGTAGAGTGAGTGAGAATGTTATTCCACAGTTTCTTTTTTCCTATGTCCCCTTTAATTGCTGGATATGACACAATCTTCTTTAATCTCTCCACTGTCTTCTTTTTTCAATGGACCCCCCCCACACCTCAAAATCAGTAGGGTACAAGTTTCATATTACGTGTTTCTTTTATAGCAGAACCTTTCCAGCTAGCCTGGCTGAGATTCACAGCTTTCTTGCACATATCACCCTTGTCAAAAGCCATTACACTTGCTAACTTTGATGTATTTTTGAGATTGTCTTATTTATTTGTTAAGATGTTCATAGTTAAATGTATTAAAGATTAAACATTATGGGGACCACATTCACTTATTAATTACTGGTGTCTCATAATTACAGTGGATACAATGGCTCCAGGTAATTGTGATAAAATAGAAGTTATTGAATGATATATATTAAAATAAAATAAAATTAAAATTAAAATAAATAAAATAATAATAACAACAAGAAAAGGGAATTTCATTGCATGGGAGAATAGTCTATCTACTAGGGAAAAAAATAAGAAATTACTTTACTATTGATCATTGTTTAGTACATGATCAGACAGTCAAAAAGTATGAATGGACATTTACCATTATCAATCCAGCAGTGTTTGACATCTCTTTATCGAAGAATAGAATTGTTCATGCTAGAAAGCCAACTCAGCACACTAAAAAGAGTAAAGAGAGTGAATTCATTTCAACCCCTTCTTAAGTCTAGATCTTATCAAAATTGTTTGTACACTACTCTGTCCACATAGTTTCTGCTTCTCTGTGCAGTGGTTTTGCTTCTGTCTTGAGATAAGAGTCTATAGAGTATCTAGTGATAACACCCTCGAGTACAAGGTTTTAATTTATAAATCCTGGGTAAAGATAAGTAGCAAGTTTCTTAGGACCATATACCCATATATTATGCAAGACTTCTGTTTGATTCCCATTAGAGCCATACGCATCTCTCAACAATCACTATGGTTAACAAATTGGTTGTGAAGACCATTGATAACTATAAATTCATCATTGTATCCAGTAGGTTAAGATTTATCAATGCAACCATGAGAAGAAGAAATTGTATTTCTTTTCAGCTGAAATTTCTGTTAGTTCATTTGGGATTTGAACAATCTTGGCATTCTTTCATTAACTATGCCTGAAAATGATATCCTGACAGAAGAGAAAAATGCAAGAATTCTTGGTAAAAATAATCCATTTTGTTAAAAGCTTTATCAATTTCTATTGTGGGTGGCTGGCCACATTTTTCTTAAATTGTAACGCCCAGAGAAGTTACCTAGCACAAATATTTTTATATCACTTAGATGAATGACTTAATATAAAAGGGTAAATTCTTTAAATGTATTATTTTTTTATATTTATGTCATACCAGATCATTTTGGTTTTTTTCCCTGCAAAGAATCTTTCTCACAGGTAAATATTCCCTCATTGCTTAGAGAAGGCAATGTTGCTCTCCTGTTTGAACTGTATCCTAACAAAGGATCAATAGTTTACCTTCTTTTCTATAGAATACTCAATCTGGACATCAGAGCTGTCAATATCTATATATTTCAGAATCCTGGGAGTAAAGTAGGGCTTATAATTACTGCAGAATCTCCTCCACAGAGTTCCTTATTTTGTCATTTCCCTGCCCTGCTCATAATTTGGAGGGAGCACCGCTTAATCATGTTGCATATCATGCATGAATAAAGTGATGTAAAGGAACAAGAAAGTTCCTAGAATCTAGTGTAAGCCTGAATCTCTGAGGATTATCTACATGATTTACTCGACAATTTGTAGGTATCTAGTCCTTGTTCAGGACTTTCATTATTATCTACCTAGTGAAGTCCAAACTTCTCCTAGTATATTGAGTGCCTGTGTTTGAAGGTGAATGACATCTTTTACAGGCAGACAGGAAAAGTTGCCCCTTAGGAGCTGAGAGCTACAAGGTTTCCAAGTCTATGAGTAGGTTCCACTTCAGTGCAAACATTAAGAATTTGTTTGTTTGTGTGTGTGTGTGTGTGTGTGTGTGTGTGTGTGTGTGTGTGTGTGTGTTCCTGCTGGTGGGATCTAGTCTTAGGCAACAAAAATCCCTAGCTTCTATTCACAGACAGGTTGCTTCTTTTATTTATTTATTTATATTTTTTAGCAGTTTGTAAACTACACAAGCATGATAGGTGTTGATAAGTTTTCAGGCAACATGAATTCCCAAGATCTGAAGCAGTCAGAAGTGGAGTTGATGTCCTCTTAGTACACCTCATTAACATAGTAAAGTAAGTTGTCAGGTTGTGTCCTGCTAACTCTTGTCCACGATTTTTTTCTCTCCTTCTCTTACAGTAAGTGAGGAGCACATCAGGTTGGAGCCTCCAGGAACTGCTGAGGGACAGCATTTCACAACTCTCAAGAATAGGCCTGGCTAAAGACTCAGGACAATCGAAATTTTTCTTTGAGAAAAAAAAAAAAAGTAAACAGACTTTAATCTAAGAAAAGCACATGCAGAGATATAAATCTGCTACAGCAGCAGTAAATACACGTTAGGAAACATAGCATTTAGGTGCTCACTCCATAAATTCTTCTTTTTAGTTGCTCCTCTGCATTTACATCTTGCCTAACTCACGAGGCTCAACTGAGTGATTTATTGCGCTTTGCCCCAAGAGAAATGGCACTAAGATAAATCTGAGTTTTAACATTTGGTAATCAGAAATTTCTTTCAACATTTAAAGGACAGCCTCCCTAATTTACACCCATGGCAGTAACTTAAGCCCAGTAATCAAAGAAGGAAAATCTGACATTGTCATAGAAAATCTTAATTAAATATGTAGAGAAGCAATGAAGCAATGGATTCATTTCCTAAAATTGATTTAGAATAACATCCCCCTTCACTCTCTCTTTTCTCTTGCAAATAGATGTAGAATATACCCTTTTAAATTTTCTCAGCTGTTCAATATGTGCATGCAAGGAGAACATTGACTCAATGAGCAATAGTAAAGTGACCCAAAAAGGGGGCATCATCTGTGTTCGTGTTTTAAATACATCATCACTCCCCCTCTGAGAGCTGCACTCCTGGGAACTATTTACACAATGGATGTGATGAGGTATTAATGAAACAAAAGTTATTTGCTTCTTAATGTAAACTCTTCACAAAGACTTTAACACAAATGTTCAGCTTTTGTCTTAGGAGCATCTTAATGTTGATGCAAGTGCATTCTGCTGCTTTAATGCCTTACTCTACCTATGACCCATATCTGAAATCCAAAGAAAAGCACATTTGGAAATTCAAGGACAACTTTTGGGTTCTCCTTGAAATTAAACTATCTTCTTCCTTCAGATACATGAGTCATGCTAATTACTAAATTGTTCGGTTGTACTCAGAAATTAATTTTCTAGCCACACTTTTTTAGGGAATGGAAACAATTTAGCTGGTTTTCAGATATGAATATCAAGAAAATTCAAAGATACTAGTATTTTAATCACTCCTTCATTTTTGTAAAATGGGAGTTTCATCTCTCTTGCTATACCAATACAAGGAAAGAAACTGAAAGTTGACACATGATCATCAAGTTGGTATTGTTACTAGGATCCATGCAAAGCAAGCAGATTAGATTTGAATGGAGAACTTACTATCTTTCAATCACAATAGATTCTTAGTACCCATGGTTTTGTTTTCTACAGCCTCAGTTACTCATGGTCCATTGAAGTCAGGTATAGCAGGTGAAACGTTCTGTTAGTGATTGCTAAGTTTTATCTCATTATCATTACATTATATTGTCATATTTATCCTACTTTGTGATCAGCTATTACCATTAATCCTATACTGTGCTTACATTATCATAGATATGTACTATAGAAAAGTCATTGTACATAAAGGGTTTGGCATTGTACCTTATTTTATTCATACGCTGAGAGTCCTATAACTTTTTTCCCTTCAGTATGGAGGAGCTAGTTTATATTTACAATGCAGAGTAAATATTATCCATTAAATATGAACTGATAGTAAAATAATGCCACTGAATTATGGTTAACAAGACAAGTGGCTAAATGTACATCCACAAATTCAACCTCAAGCAATATCGGTTAACTACTCTGTTAGTTATTACTTTGCTTCCTCAGTAAAACAAGGATAACAAAGTCATTTTAATGGTTTAAATAGAAAATACATAAGTTAAGTACAAACTACACCCTATCCGTGCTTAGCCACATATTCTTATTTTTATCATCCATATTTTTATTAGATCTGACTGTCTTCTTTGTTAATTATAGATTCATATTTTACAAAAAGTTGTAAATTAAGGCCACTATTGTGGTCTTTTAATAGAGACCTATAGTATGTTTTGTAACTCAGACATATACTAGAAACTTTATTGAAACAAAAGATAATGAAGTATAGAGTTTTCTGAGTATTAAACTATAGTTTTTATAGAAACAATTTGAACCCACTAGTTTAAAAATACATTTACAAAACATGGAAACTTATGTTACCTTTAGTGGACATGGAAATTAAAAATAAGAAACAGTTTTTACCTGTTAAATACTCATCTTACTTACAATAGAACTTAGAGTTTTGATTTAAGAATCAATAGAGATGGCAATTTAAAAATAATCTAATGTTGACTTTTCAGTTGAGGACCTAAAAACACAATCGTCTTTAATAAACAAACACACAGACAACAATTATAAAAATAAAATACCTATTGAATGTTTTATGAGATTTAAAAATAAATAATATTGTTTGGAAGTGGTTAATTCTAATTCAGAAAATATGCTTAACTCCAACCTTTATAATGTTATAGAAAGTTTATGTCTCCATTAAACTTACAAAAGTCAAACTGTTTTTTAATTAAGATATTGTTTTAGTTTAATTAATTTAAGGACTTTGTAATTTCACAAACTTAGTTAATATTCTCCAAACCTTTTGACTGATTCTCATATAACAACAGTTGTTTATATGTATAAATTCCCATTTATAATATTCTCTTAACAAGAAATATTGATCATTCCACTTTCTAAATCTGTCATTCAGTTGAAAACAGGTTCATATGAACTTTCAGGGTTTTGAAATCAAAGGAATAAAGTGTGCATGCATGTAATATTCATTTTCTCATTCACCATCAGCCACTTATTGCCATATTTATTGAGCATTCACACTGTGTCGAACATGAAAAAGTTTACTATGAACAGTACATATAATAGCTACTGCTTGCAACGCAACTCAATTGCCTGCACATTATTCATGAAAATATAATGCAAGGAATCCCCCAATGTGTTGAAATATAGATGACTTCCTTTATTTCTATGTATTCAAAATAAATATTCATGGTATATATTTAAGATGTAAAGCATGATAATTTGATCTGCATATTCACAGTCAAATAATTATATCCTTAGCCAATTCATGTGTCTGTCATTTCACCCTCACTCTTTTGGTGGTTAGAGCACCTAAAGCCTCATTTGAACTCCTAGAATACCACACAGTATTAACTACCGTCCTTAGGTTGGTCCTTCTGACAATAGGCTAAATGAAATGGCAGGCATTAAAGAATGCGGTAGTGTGTTCTCTCTTGTTTGTAGAATCTCCCCATTCCCCTAAATTTGACCCAGTATTTTTTACCACTGGTCGATGACACAGCTTCTCTAATTCTCAATTAAAACTGTGCATTAGAACCTTCTGCCTTTTCAATGTTAGTTAAATTTTTGTTATTCACTAACTTCTAATAAATTAGTTTTTTATTGAATAGTTAACAATACCTAGCTGTAAGTTTGGCATAGATTTATAACAACTACAAGTTATTTCATTGAGCAACACTAAAAGTTTTTATTTTCAGAGGGTTACAGAAAGGTATGCTAAAATTGCTGTCACTGGATATGTTTATAATCAGGATTCTTTGCAAGTAGAGTTTGTCTGTAATGCTTCATGGGAGAGTGAGTCATTCATGTTATCTCTCAAGGTCATGGCTACTGTCTGTGTACAGCAGACACTTTAGTAATATACTATTACTCTCAAAAGTGCTTGATCAAGTTTTCTCCAGGTCACAATTTCATCATCCAAAGTCAATGGCTGCTGTCTAAAGATTTGCAACTACAGCAGAGGCGTTGAAATTTGTTACAAATGTCTAACAGTCTCCATTCTAACTTCTGCCATATGAAAGGATTAATGCCGTGCCATTTAAAAAAAAATGTTTTATCTTGCATTAACTTTCTTGATGATTAGTGGAGCTTTAATCAAGCAGGATGGAAAGACCAGCTATGCAAGGTACTGAATACTGAAAAGGTCACAGTATCTCCGCAAACTCCATAATTTACTGTCTCCTATTACATACTCTAAAAACGATCACATTGCTTTCTGAAAGGCAAAACACTATTTGACAAAGTCACCTTACTCCCTGAATCCAGATGTAATTGAGAACAAAGCCGGTAACAAGATGTTTCCAGTATAAAAAGATTACCCTCAAAGTACACAGCATAGTCAAATTAGATGAAGGTTTACCAAATTCTACTCATAACTGTGATTTTCATTAGAGACGTAAAATGAAATGAAACATGAGTTACATCTAGTAAATTATTTTAATAGCTCCAGTTGGGTCCTGTGTGGTGACAAATCTTTTTCACAGCAGATGTGCAGTCACCATGGGGACTCTACCCGCCACCCTCTTGTTAAAGTTAGCTCATTATATTGAAGGTATCAAAGGCTCTCCCTTCCACAATAGTGCAGCACAACTTGTCAATGAATAAGAATCTTCATATTTGTATTTTATAGATAGAGGATTCACTTTTGACCATTTTAAAATCAGCATTTCAATATTTTCACTCTTCATCTGTCTATACATTTTCACCTTTCCAATGTCTAGGTGTATTGTAGCTATTTTGCCATTTTGTGGACTCAAACCTAGAAATTCATGCTTTCTTTGGGACTTCTTCAAAATGTTGCATTGCCTGTGTCCTTGTGAGATATTGTCATTCTTAGCTCAGCTACAGAAAAGGATATATCTTGCATTTCAAGTAATTTAGGGAAGATAGTTTGAAGGAAAACTACATACCTATCTTATAAACTGATGATTGGCATAGATTTATAAAGTGATTTGATTTTTAATTGTATTAAACATGGTGGCTTGATGAGAAGTGTCCCCCAGAATTTGGGACATTTCTACTAGTGTACTGAGTTGGTGTCACTGTTTGAGGAGGTTTGGGAGCTATGGTTATGATGGAGGAAGTGTCACTTGAGGCTGGCACTGAGAACCTAAAGCTTCACCAACCCTATTTCTAGATTGTCCCCACCTTCCTGCCTAAATTTGAAGATGTGAGCTCTCAGCTTCTGTTCCTGCTGCTGTGCCTGCCGCTTGCTGCCATGATGAACTTTTCTCCCTCTGAAATTATATGTCCAAACAGACCCTTCCTAACATAAGTTGTCTTGACTAAGATGCTTTATCACAGCAACAGGAACGTAACCAATGCAGACATCACCACACCTGACACTGGCTGCTCCAGTGGACTCTTTCTCCACTGGATCCATAGCTCAAATACATCCTTTGTTTTATAAGTTGCCTTGGTCATGATATTTTATCATGCCACAGAAAAGTAACTAATAGGCTGTATAATCATACAATGCTTATGATGAAAATTTTAGTTCTTTCTCTTTATGCAGAATCTCAATTGTCTTAACAAATATTTGTAAAATTCCTTTCTCCCATGTGTATTATGTGTTTTCATGTATGAGTGCAAGTATGTATGTGGAGAGATCACCTCACCTGTAAGTCTTTGCTTTTTATCTTGTTTGAGACAGAATCTCTTTGTTGGATGCTTCTGTGTATTCCAGGCTTGCTGGTCTTTGAATATGTAAGTATTCTTCCATCTTTGTCTCCGTGAGCACTGGGGTTATAAATGTGCATTATTTGGCTTAGTTAAAAATGTGTTTTGAAGATTCACACTCAGGTTCTCAGCCATGCAGAGCAAGTTCTTTACCCATGGAGACATGTCTTCAGCCTATAAAACAAACTTAAGCCTGGAATTTTCTTATGGTTTGCTTTATCAGCATATCTCTAAAATAGCTGACTTTGCTAGTTCCTAGTTTATTAAATTTAGACATCATCATTTACTACCTTGTTTATGGTAGATGTGTTAGGCAGGTTAGAATCAGAGCTAATGCAACAGATGGAGATTTACTAAATTGATTTACATGAAAGGAAACTGTGTAGTTAAAAACTGGCCACCTATATGATGGAAAGGAAAGAGGCTTTGTAGCTTCTCATTTAGAAAGCTGAATGTCTCAGTGTTCCAAATTCAGTACTGAAGGTGTGGAGCTCCCTGGAGATTTGCTGTTACTAAGTCCAAATAGAAAGGCTGAAAGATTCTGATGTCAGTGAAGAATGGGAGTAACAGTGATGGATGCCACTCACTAAAGTCAAAGCAGATACTTATGCACATTTTCATCAGATGCCTTTAAATCTAGGCCACATGATTCAGCCAAGATGACAGCAGTAAGAGTCCCAAAGGCCAGACTTAGTGCTTCATGGCTCAGTGTTTGTTTTACTATGTTTGTTTTAATCTAGTATTTCATTGTTAGTCTCCAATTCCTGTCTTCAAGAATGGAAATGTTTGTGTTGCACCACTGTAGAAAGAAGTATATACAATACTTTGACTTTGTAGGGGTCCACAGTTAACTGATTGCTTTGACTCTCAAAAGAAACTTTGGACTATTGAGTGATGTGTCTGTGCCATGGAGGGTGGAAATCTAAACTTGACAGGTGAACAGGTTTAGTTTCTGGTGAGGCCTTTCTCCTTGCTTTGTAGATAGTCTCTTCTCTGTGTCTATACAAACTGTCTTCTGGATTTTCATGCTTCCAGTCTGTTTTCATAAAAACACAAGTCTTTGGAGTCCGTCTTTATCCTTATGGCCTAATTTAATCTTGGCTTTATCACCAAATATATTAATGCTAGGACTAATTAGTTTAACATATGAGTTTGTAGTTGTGGTGGATATACACTATAATATTTAACAACATGATTCTTTGTGACTTACATCTCTCAATTATGCTAGATAGCTCACATAATTTTATTATACTCTGAAATATTTTTGTGATGAAAAGACTAAATTTTCATCAATAGTTTGGTTCAAATTTGAGTAATTTTACTGTTATATCTAACCATATTAAGGAATTTCCCAATCATATGATTAGAGTATGTGTGACAAACTAAGTCTAAATTCCAAGTGCTGGAAATTCAGAATGTAGACATACATAAGCATGAAACTTTTCGATTATGCATATAATTTATCAATCTTACTCCAACTATAAATAAATAAGTGTTTTTTTCACATATAATGCATTTAGTAAAATTCCTTAAATATTTTACCATCATATTTGATATATGATAATTACTTATTGTAGCTTTGATTGGCATTTGGGGAGATTACTAAGGTAATTAAACATATAAAAATATTTATTGGTGCATTAAATTTTCTGTCTTATGAGTTCCTTGATTGTCTGCCTACAGCTTTATGTATTTGTTAATTTATTTGCATATTTATCTGAACAAGCCTCATTTTACAGATCAGGATGGCTTCAAATCCCATTCTTCTTTCTGTACTCTCCTAAGTACTGGGATTACAGGTGTGCAGTGCCATGATTGGGTAAAGATTTTATTATTGCTTTATAAAAAATGCTTTAAAAGTAAGTGTGGTCTACATTTTAGTCCTTCGTTATTTAGATTATTTAGATGCTTGGAGAGTATCTTCTTTTACTTTGTAATGTCTATATTTACTTACGTAAGGATGTATTCTACCCTATGAATAAATTTTAAGTAGAACTTGAATTTCTGATTTTTTTTATATTTAACGTAAGACCTCATCGTGTTATATTGGCTGTCCTCAAACCCTGATTGTTTGTGCTTCAGCCTTCCCAGAGCTGACACCACACAGAAATTCTGTATTCTATGACTTTCATCCACTTTACTAAACTATCACAAAGTAAGTAAGTCTATAGTAACCTTCTGAAAGCTTTCCAATATGCAAAAACAGCCCTAAAACCCCATTCAGAAAGTCTTTGGAAGCTGTGGGTGTAATTCAATGTATTTAGCATGAACAATGATCTTTAAACCACTGGGATCAAACTAACACAAACCAACAAAAACCTTTATTTCTACCCTAAGTATTTAATTCATAATATTACTTTTGCAGTGAATTACAAATTATATCAGTGCTTGGGATCCACAACACTTAGGTGTGTGAAAGCCCTCTTTTCTATTCTATTTTTCTGTTTTGCTAACGCAGTATAAACGTAATTCTGTCTTCTAAGTCTATAGGTCAGGCTCTTCCAGTGCTTTATTTCTTTAGAATCTTTTATTTGTGTGTGGTGGGGAAGGAGCAAGGTGTTGAGGACATGGCTCTGTGGAAAAATTGCACGTGAGAACCTGAGTTTGGATCACCAGCACTCACATATAAAAACTGAATATGTCTCACTTGTCAGTGAGTTCTGGCTGAGCTAGGATGGTGCCTTGAGGGAAGTGAAGACAGTGAGATGTCTGAGGCTTTCTGACTCGTCAGGCTGGTCAAATAATACCCAGCTCTAAATTCTGCAAGGGACCCCATTTCAAGGGAATAATGTGGAAAGTGATACATAAAGATAGCAATGTCCTCCTCTGGCCTTTGCATTCATTTACATAGGACACACACACACACACACACCTTCACACAGACATGGACTTACATACATCTACAAAACAGACACAGACACGTCCACTCCTGTGCACATACACACATACACAACCTAAAGGTTATATTTTTCATAATTTAAAATATGCACTAAGGTAGGCTATGACCACACTATTATAAATTATTCAAATTTGTAGATTATTTTAGCAACTGATGACATTTTTAGGATATCTAGTTTTCCAACTTTGAAAATGATGTAACATACAATATTTTTATTTTCATAGGTAAATATAAAATTGTTGTCTTAGGATTTCTATTGCTGTGATGGAATACTATGACCAAGTGCAATTTGAGGAAGAAAGGGTTTATTTTGCTTACACTTCTTTTTTTAATTTAATTTTTTTTTCATTTTACATACCAACCACAATTACCCTCCCTCCTCCCTCTACCTTTCATTCATTCTTCAGAGAGGGTAGGGCTTCCCATGGGGAGTCAAAAAGTCTGGTATATCAAGTTGAGGCAGAATCAAGCCCTTCCCTCCCTCGCCAAGGCTGAGCAAGGTATCCCACCATAGGGAGTGGGTTCCAAAAAGTAAGTTCATGCACTAGGGATAAATCTTGGTCCCACTGTCAGAGGCCCCACAAACTGCCCAAGCTACTCAGCTGTCACCTACATTCAGAGGACCTAGTTCGGTCCCATGCATGTTCCCCAGATGTCAGTTAAGAGTCCATGAGCTCCCGCTAGCTTAGGTCAGCTTTCTCTGTGTTTCCCCATCATGATCTCAACCCTCCTTGCTAATATAATCCTTCCTCCCTCTCTTCAGCTAGACTCCAGGAGCTCGGCCCAGTGGTTAACTGTGGATCTCTGCATCTGTTTCCATCAGGTACTGGGTGTAGATTCTATGATTCTATGATGACAATTAGGGTAGTTACCAATCTGATTAAGGAGAAGGCCAGTTCAAGCACCCTCTCCATTGTTGCTTGGAGTCTTAGCTGGGGTCATCCTTGTGAATTCCTGGGAATTTCCTTAGCACTAGGTTTCTCCCTAACCCTATAATGACTCCTCTATTAAAGTATCTTTCCTTGCTCTTCCTCTCTGTCCCTCCCCCAAGTCAACCATCCTGTTCTCTCATGTTTTCATTCATCACTCCCTCCCAGTTTACCCAGGAGATCTTACCTCTTTCCCTTTAGGGTCTCTCTTAGGGTAATCCTTGTTGCTTAGCTTCTCTGGGGTTGTGGATTGTATCCTGGTTATCTTTTGCTTTACATATAATATTCACTTATGAGTGAGTACATACTGTGTTTGTCTTTCTAAGTCTGGGTGGTTTTCTCTAGTTCCATGCATTTCCATGCAAATTTCATAATTTCATTGTTTTTTACAGATGAGTAACACATCATTGTGTAAATGTACCACATTTTCTTTATCCATTTTTTAGTTGAAGGGCATCTAGATTATTTCCAGGTACTGGGTATTATGAATAATGCTGCTATGAACATAGTTGAGCAAGTGTCCTTGTGGCATGATGGTACATCCTTTGGGTATATGCACAAGAGTGGTATTGCAGGGTCTTGAGGTAGATTGATTCCCAATGCTTACACTCCTATGTCACAGTTCATATGGAAGAAACTCAAGGCAGGAACTCAAACAGGGCAGGAACCTAGAGAAAGGAGCTGGTGCAAAGGCTGTGGAGGAGTGCTGCTATTGGCTTACTCTTGTGGATTCTCATTCAGGGCTGGTGGAGGAGTGTGCAAACAGTGACCACATGGAACGTATTTTAGTTCATCAACTTGGCTTTTTCCTTAATGTTTTCCCTGTGCTTGCATTTTTCCAGGCCAAACTGAGAGTTCCATACTTGTTTGGGCAGAATGCCACTCACAGAATCCACTGAATTCTTTATGTGTTTTTGCATAGTAGCTATTCGTAAACTATCAATCATTACATATCTTCCAGAAAAACAACAATAATCTGCCCTAGTGATATTGTCCTTCTATTTCCTAGAGCTGTCATGACAGGGTCCCTTTGCTAAAAATGACTATATTAGTAATATAAAACTCTTATGAGCATTTGACATGTGCCATGGACTCTTCTGAAAGTTTTGTATCTATCAACTCATTTACAAGAATTTTCATTGGATACTGGCAAAAAGTGTGATTAATCCACATCAAACTGGAAGCCTTTTTAAAATTTGTCTTGCAAGCATATCTCTCTAACTCATCTCCACATTAAGATTCCCTTTTATTATTTAATTCATTATCACAGCAGTCATGTTGATCCACTGTGCTTTGCATTTATTCAGTCACAACTCTAATTTCATGTTATTGCAAGAATGAAATATCCTATTTTACCAGAAATCCAATATAAATTGTGTTATTAAATGTTACTGTGTTTAATGTTTCATGTTGAATGATTTTCCTTAGAATTTTAATGAGAATTATAATATATATAATCTCGTATGTGGCCATATATTTCTTTGAAAAAAATCAATGAATAACCAGTGAATATACCAAGTGCCATCAAATTAATAAAAATCTTTGTCTCTTAGAATGAGGCATTAAATTTTAAGTTGTTAAAAACAAAAATTATGTAAAAGCAGAATAAAAGTTATACAACATACAATATGGAGTTCTGTATATAAAAGTAAAATAGCTACTAATTCCAACTTCATATTCACACTACCTGAAAAGCCTTGAATTTAGTCCTGATGATCACAACAGACCCACTTAAATTATAATGGCTGTGCCTTCGAGTCTCGAATCATATCACTTTACATTTCTAAATATGTTCTCATTTGTAATCCTGACTTAGAAATGCTGATCTAAGAGATCACTCAGATATTCAGAGGCCCACTCTTCTGAGTGAGTGTCTAGTGATCTGCCACGAAATCCAAACATACTATGTTCAGGCTTGAAAAGTGAGGCCGTGAGGATGGCGATTCCTTTTGCTTCCTGATACACTGATTAAAAGAAAAAAATAGTTCATTTTTCACCCTTTGTTATCATGATCCTGTCTGTACATTGAAGAGGAAATTCTTCTTGTGTAAGATTTTACATGAAAGGTGGACATGGAGATTCATGACGGGAATTGCTTGTACTCAGCTAGAAGATTGCATGAGTGTGAGTCTGGAAAGGGTATCGTACTGACTACAAGGCCAGTCAGTAATATATATTGAGTAAGTCCTTGTAAACAGAGGCTTTTCTGTCCTGCCTGGTCCCACAGTCACTTTTTAAACCATTATTCAGAGGCTTAATAATAATTACAAGTTGTTTGGTCTATTGCTTAGGCTTATTACTAACTAGCTCTTACAATTTAAATAAACCCATTTCTACTAATCTATGCTTTGTCACATGCCTATTGGCTTTACCTGTGTTCTGGTACATCTTGTTCCTCTGGCGATTGGCTGGCATCCCTTCAACTCCCCACTTCTTCCTCCTCTATCTCTGCTTGCATTTCCCTCCTGGCTCTATCCTGCCTTGCTATAAGCCAAAGCAGCTTATTTATTAACCAAATGACAATAAAATATATTCACAACACACAGAGGGGTTATCCCACAACAAGGCTCTGTCTCAAGCAAATGAACAAACAAACCAAAACAGCAAATTACTACTGATGATGAAAACTGAAAAAGGAGATGCATTCTTACAGACAATTAAATAAGCAATAGTTTATTTTAGTATTTTTGTATCACTGGACATAGGCACAAAATGTAATAATTTATTGTTTTATTTGTGGGTTGAGTAAAGTGCCTCTAGCTCCAGTTAAAAGCTTTTAATTAAATGTTCCTCCTAGAAAACAATCTTGCGTCCATGTTTGTCTCTAAAACATCAGCATTTAGGCTGTACAGTGGGGGTACTTTTAAAAATGGCATTATAGCATCTTATGAAAATATTTTCCCAGTGTACAGATAATTTTTTTACTTTATGTCTGAGTTATAGTTTCTATTGCTGTGGTGAAACACCATGACCAAAGCAACAATGGAGAGAAAGGGAGTTATTTCACTTACAGTTCCATATAATAGTTCATCATCAAAGGCAGTGGAAGACAGGAACTCAAGCAGGGCAGGAACTTGGAGGCAGGAGCTGATGCAGGGGCCAAGGAGGGGTGCTGCTTACTGACTTGTTCCCTATGGCTGGCTCAGCCTGCTTCTTATAGAACTCAAGACCATCAGACCAGGGATGGCCTCACCCACAATGAGGTGAGCACTTCCCTGCCAATCACTAATCAAGAAAATTCCCTACAGCAGAATCCTATGGAGTCTTATGGAGACCATTTTTCAACCGATGTTTCCTTCTTTCAGGTAACACCAGCTTGCATCAAGTTAATAGTGAAACCAACACACTATTTTAATATCTTCATGGTTCTAGGACTTTTTATATTTTTTGTTTTAAGATATTTTCATAAGGTCAAGTGAGGTCACTGTAGTTCACAAATGAATCCTCAATACTAACAAAAGGTTTTGAAGCAATACTATTTCTTTTTAAAGTTTCAACAACTGTTTTTTTTTAATCTTATCTATGAGAAAGATCATGAAGTGAATAAAGGAAATTGATTTTTACTGTAGCTTAGAATTCTAATTAACATGCAAGATGAATGACTTGATAGGTTAACGTTGGTAATATTTATGATTACACAAGTTCATTAATTGTAGTTACCTATTAAAATGTTCAACATTTTCTGTTTGTTTTGTTGCATTGTTTTGGTTATAGAGACAGAGACCTTCTATATAATTCAAACTAACCTGGCACTTCTTTTGTAGGCCAACTGACCTAAAATTCTTGGCAATAGTCCTGTATCACCACTAACCCCCCTCTTTGGTAGAGTTTGATCCAGGCATATGAGTAGTAAATTGAGAGTAAACAGCAGGCAGAAGAGGTCATTCCTTATGAACTGTAACAACTCTTTTATAATGCTTGCTAGTTTGTTTTCAATTTCTCTACTGTGACAATGAGTGTCATAGCCAACACAGTAAGGGGACACCCTACATATAAAGCAGAGACTGTTAGCCAATGTGTTGTTAGAGCAAATTATAAGGCATCTTCTGGGCTCCAAGTGTTCTTATGGGCCTAAATGAATGTTACAATAATCAAATAATCAGCCATCGGAGTGCCATTTCTATGTTAATATGACAGAAGTTATGAAAGAAAGTTATTAATAAGAATAAAGAAATGGGAAATTTGCAATATGATTTATAGTTTTGTAGAATGAAAATTTGACTTCACTCCCTTTCTTCATGAGATCACTGGCTTCTTTATGGGCATCTGTTCTCATCTATATTCTTTTTTTTTTTTTAATTTTTGCTCATGTTGAAATAGCTTGCTTTGTTTTACTGAATGTTTAATTTTGAAGTATGACTAACTGAGCTTAACAAATTATGGCCAGATCTGGAAAAAGTTTTAGCCATACTTTTTATTCTTTTATTCCCATAATATTTACATTCAAAATGTATTCTGTATTTTTAAAGTATTCTATGAAAATCTACAGTAATAACAAGTGGTCAAAGATGGGTGTATGTGAAAGATGTTAGGTAGTTCCCAAACCCTGGAGTCTACATCATATGATCATATACAGGGATGCATGTTTGCCTCTAACTGTGGTTGTTCATCTTATTTATTTATTATTTTATTTTTAAATATTTTGTTATTATAATTGCAACACTTTTCCCTTCCCTTTTCTCTTTCCATTTTATGTAACTATTGATGTTGCTGATATTATCACAAATTACTTTCTTTGATCTCCCTTATGGGCTTATATTTTTAAATGCTAAAAAATGCTTTTTTTTTACTGTTTTTAATGCTTTTGTTTCATTTTCATTACAGGACTATAACCATAATTATAAACTACAGTTATAAATATTTGTTTTAATTTTATTTACTGCATGAAAATGAACCATAGATATATTTACTTTCTCTTTGAATTCTATTTTACACTGACAGATATTTTCCAAACCTTACAATAGTACACTTCTATTTCACACTTCATAGTATTTTCCTAAATTGTACTTATGTATCATGTTTCATATTGCCAGGAACCACAGAATATATTATTAATAGTTTTTTTCAAGCTAAAAATGAACACGAAATTATTTATTTGTTTATTTTTTATTAATTTTTCTAATTTTATTGAAAATATTCTTTTCTTATACTATATATCCTGATTACAATTTCCCCTTCCCTGTTTTCTTCCCACATTCCCTCCCATCTGGATCCATTAAATTTTTGTTTCTCATTAGAAAGGACCAGGCTTCCAAGAGATAACCACAAAACATACCAAAATAAAATATAAGATAAAACAGGAACATCATATCAAAGCTGGACAGTAGAAGAAAAAGAGCCCAAGAGAAGACACAAGAATCAGAGACTCCTTCATTTACACACTCATGAATATCATAAAAATATTAAACTTAAAGCTAATAGTTATATGCAGGGACCTGTCACAAAGTCTTATATGCCTTTTGTTTGCTGCTTCAGTTGCTGTGAATTCAAATGAGCTTTGTTCCATTGAGAGGGTCTTTTGGACTCCATCTCCTCTGGTTCTTATACTCTTTCCACCTGCTCTTCTACAGAATTCCCTGAACCCTGAGGGGAGGAAATTAATGGAGCCTTCCCATTTATAGATGTGTGTTCCAAGATCTCTCTTTCTGTGTAATGTGGGTCTCTGTATTTGTTCTCATCTGTTGCAGGAGGAAGCTTCTCTGATGATGGCTGAATAAGTAAGGCACTGATCTATGAGTACAGTCATAGGAGTACATCATAGGAGTCATTTTATCACTACATTTTTTTTTTAGAGAACAGTACTATTTGTTTCACCATAGGTTCGGGGCTTTCTAGTCTCTGATTCTTGGTTACCCAAAGCAGTATAGAGTAATGAGTTCTAACTCATGGAGTGAGCCTTAAGCCAAATCAGACATTGGTTGATTACTCCCACAAGCTTTGTGCCACCATCATCCTAGAATATTTTTCAGGCAGAACAGTTTTGTAAATCAAAAATTACATGGCTAGGTTGGTGTTTACATTTCTCTTTTGGTAGCCAGCAGAGTACCTGCCCATAAATAAAAGAGACTATAATGTAAGGGGTAAAGGCTCTATGTAGGCACCAGTTCTATCTCTCCATGTTCAATGAGCTGTGTGGGTGTTGTCTTCAGCAATGGAGCCTTGTCATCTTCTGGAGAGCAGTCTATTATTTTGGCAACAGCCTTGGTTGTTTTGAGATTTCCATGGAACCTCTTTGGCCAACAGCTCAATTGTATATAACCCAATATTGTAAATACCAGTACTGTAAGCTTCATTTGATGACAAGTGATGGCCAGTTGAGACTCCATCTCTCTCATTATTTACAGACTTCAATAGGATTGTCTTCATATATTTTAGAAGTTTCCGCTCCAGTAGGCTTCCATATCACTACTCAAATACCTGTCAATTCTAGCTGTCTCTCCCTATATTCCCTCCCTCACATCTCTGAAAAGATGTTTTTAAGAGTACTTTGTATTTCCCCACATTTTTTATCAACTCTCATTCTTCCTATGATATGTGTTTATACATGTGTACTTCCTTACCAAATATCATCTTTATTTATTGCTGAAAGGTTTTAAAAATATTCTTTGAAACAAAATCTACTTAAATTGAAGTCTTCCAGCTGTTTTATCATCAAAAATGTATTTATTTTTCCACTGTTTGAATATGTCTACTGGCCAAAACTTCAGGTTGATTTTTACTTCAATGTACTTTAGAGACACTACTTTACTGCCTCTTTTTGGCTTTCATCATTTCATGTGATAAATTTGTTCTTTAGTTTCTAATATAAATTTCGCATTTATTACAATGGAATGTCTTATCTTCTTAACACTTTTTAAATTTTTCAGTCACTTCTAATGATTTTTATCTATATCTGCCTGTTTACTTTTACTTCTTTTATTTTGTGACATTGTGGGTTTATAATCTTCACTTCAGGTTCTGGAAAAGCTGGGGACATTTTTTTCAGAGGTCACCGAGTCACAACTCCCTTTCCTGTTACTCTTTTCCCCTTTGCCTTACACTGTGGGATGTTTTCTCTGCTATGAGTCCACAGTCACTGTAAATTTTTCTTATTCTTCTCTGGATTGGGATTAAAAGGTAATGAAGTGTATATGGGTAGGCTGTATACACAAAGTGTGTATACTCCAGCTTGCAGAGTAGTTTGCCTTTTGGTATGTTTTATTTTTTCCATTCATAAATGTTCTGTAGTTCAATTCTATTCTTTATTTTTCCTGGAATGTGTTTTTTGTTTTTTTGGTTTTTTTTTGTTTTTTGTTTTTTTTTTTTTTTTTTTCAAGACAGGGTTTCTCTGTGTAGCTTTGCACCTTTCCTGGAACTCACTTTGGAGACCAGGCTGGCCTCGAACTCACAGAGATCTGCCTGGCTCTGCCTCCCGAGTGCTGGGATTAAAGGCGTGCGCTACCACCGCCCGGTGGAATGTGTTTGTTAACCATGAACAATAATCCCCAAGGAAATGTCCATGCAAGTATAAAAATTAGGCTTTGATTATGTACTTCTATACTCCTCAGCCTTCTCCTTTCTACTAGAAAGATCCTATCATTAGTAATCTTTGTTTCCCTAAACAGTTTTGTTTTCACTTTTGTGTTATAGATGCACACATGATTTTGCACATCTATACAATGTCAACCATTCACACATGAGAGAAAACACATACTTATCTTTGGGTCTCAATTTTCTTAAGATGATAATCTCCAATGCAGTCATTGTCCTAAAAAAAAATACCATTTCATTCCTCTTTATGGCAAAATAAAATTCCATTTTGTAAGTATGCTGTGTTTTCCATATCCATTCCTCTGTGCATACATGTTACAATGAAAAGAGTTTTAGGCTTAAAATGGAAAAAAAAAAAGAATGTTAATGCCAAAACAATGAGAGAGATTCTGAAGAAGGTAAATAAGAGGACTTATATCAAACTGAATATCAGACAGGTGACCAGGTAAGAGAGAGCAGGGTGCTGGAAAAAGCAGCAAATTAAATATGGGCAGGTTCCCACTGGCTCCCATAAAACCCCCCTGTGAAGCAGGAATAGGACATAGGTAGCTTTTCCTTATAGTAAACTTGTCAAATTTATGGGTACTTTATGGGTATTTATACACACAAAAATATGTAATGTTTATATATTATAACATATTCATATTATATCTTACATTACATTTTATATTTTATAATTAGTTAAAATGTGTTACGTTTTAATCTGTATCTTATGTATTTATTACCTTGTCTAATGTTTTATTTTTTCTGCCCCCTTTAGCTAATATTCTAAATAGTCTTAAACTATTAATATGTAAGTATGTAGGTATTATGTACAGTCCTGCATATAATGCATTTGTAGTTGGAAGTTTTCCTGTGTGTGGCCTGGTCCTGCAGCCACTCAGACCCAAATAAACACACAGAGGCTAATACTATTTTCAAACTATATGGCCTAATGGCTTATCTAATGCTAGCTCCCTCTTACATCTTGAATTAAACTATTTTTATAAATCTATACTTTGCCATGTGATTGTAGCTTACCGGTGTTTTACATCTTGCTTCTCCTGGCAGCAACTAGCAGCATCTCCTCAGCTCTGCCTTTCTCCTTCCTCTCTCTCTCTAGTTGGAATGTCTTGCCTAACCTTATTGTGTCTCACCATTGGCCAAACCACTTTATTTATCAACCAATCAGAGCAACGCACATTCACAGCATACAGAAGGGCATTCCACAGAATGCATTTGATTGAATTGCTTGCTAATATGTCTTCTAAGAAAGCCTATTCCTGTTCCAGAAATGAGATAACTCCATATAGCCCCAAGTATGTGCAGTGGGAGGAGAAAAAATAAAGCAGGTCTCCTAAGTCCAGATAATATAGGCAACAGTTTATAGTTATTTCCAGCTGGAGTTATGTTCCTCAGTTTCTTTCTGCAGTTTGCTTTCTCACAAGCTGAAATAAACCTTGACCCCTTGCTCCTGTACCTGTGCTCTGTTATGATGTCTTCATCTTTAGGAACACAAGACTCTAGACTACTGGATCACCAGGGGTGGAAGGAATCCTGAAGGGTCATATTTTCCTAGCAACAACGTCAGAAACCTAGGTTAATCTAATTACTTAGCTATTTAATCAATGCTATAAAAACCACCAATGCACTACTACCTCTGTTTTATAGCAATGTAAAATGCTTCAGGTAAATACCCATGAGTGGTATAGTTGAGTCATGGGGTTAGTTTTGGGGGAGTTTCCATAGTGGTCAGAAAAAGTTTACATTTCTACTAGCAGCTTTTGAGAGCTTGTTTTGCACTTTACCTTTTTCAACAGCATTTAAAAAATTAATTGCCACAGGGACCGGTGAGATGGCAACAGAGACCATTATTTTTGAATTTCTTTGATTGCTGGAGACACCAAACTGCTTTCATACTTTTCTTTTTCTTTTTTATTTCATCTTTGGAGAACCATCTGCTTATTTCATGAAGTCATTTCTTAATCGTTTGTTTGATTTCTTATTATTTCGCTTACTGAATTATTTGTATAATCTAGGTAAATAATTCTCTATCAGAGAGTGATAGTAAAGCTCTCTGATTCTCTAGGCTTTCTTTCCACTCACTCTGTTCTCTCATTGCTGTCAGAAGTTGTCTAATATGATGCAATCTCATCTGTCAAATCTTGAGATTATTTTCTGCCCTATTGAATCATTTAATAAATTTCATGCTTTTACCATAATTTTCAGGTAATTTCCCTGCTTTCATCCAACAGTTTCAGAATTTAAGTCTTTTATTAAGATCTTTGATTCATTTAGGAATGGATTTCTAAAACAATTATTATTTTTAATTGGTTATAATTTGCTGCATTTTGTGTTACTTTTTATATTATATTTATATGTTATAACATGTTTATATTATATACTATATTACATTTCATTTTATATTTTGTAATTAGTTATAATGTGTTGGTTTTTATTCTGTATCTTCTCATCATTTATTACCTTGTCTAATATATTATTTTATTTTTTCTCCCTCATCTAATATTTTAAATAAGCTAAAACTATCAATATTTATATTATGTGTATTTTGATGCCTTTTGCTTAACTTATATGTTGAACAGGGTGATAGAGTCATATAAGATATTTAATAAATATTACATATAATAATATATTTATATATTCCACATCATTTCTGTCATTGTGACATTGTCTATAGTATTCACTTATTATATTACAATTACTTACATATCATCTATCTAAGAACCTGACATTCTCACATTGTCTGAGTCTGTGAATACCTTTGAAATTTTCCCCATTGAGTCATGAAATCATCTGACTAAATTATCCCTCATATTGAGGTTCTTTATTTTCATGAACATTGTGGCCTTAGCAGGTTCCATGTTCACATCATCTCTGAGTCTGTCTTGTAAGCAAATCCACCTGCAATCTGTTTTGGAGATACCTCAGTGCTCACTCCAAGACCAGAAAGTCTTCATGCTGCTTCCACCCAGTAAATGAGGATAACAGGCTGATAGATGTGGTCTTTTCTGTATAACAGTCCTATTGGCCACATGTTGCTAATGCACATTGCCTTAAAATCTTTTCATCTGAGTCTTGTTGTCTTGATTGGAGTCAACAGAACCCCTCATTCTCAAACTATCACTTCTCTCTGTTTTCAGCATATGATTCTTATTTTTATTTAGTGTAGACATTTTGTTTCTAAGCATTTTCAGGGACTTGGGATTAATTTTCCTTATTTTAGATGATGTCTCTACTTTGGGACTATGAATTATAAACACATCCCCAGGCCTGGTATGGCTGTTTCACAGCACATGGTTTCTGTTCCAAACGTATCACTGTGTGTTCTTCATATTCTTTCTTCCTTCACGATACCAGCTTCCTTCTTTCCTCTTTCTTTTCTTCCTCCACTATCACCTTGGATTGATAATGTGCTAGTGTATATCTTTAAATACTTTGTTTCCTCATAACTTGTCTTTCAAACCTGAGTAACTCTTCTCTATGTCAAGATTTTTTTTATTAAGAGATTTTCTATTCATTTTACATATCAACCACAGATTCCCCTGTCCTCCCTGCCTGCTCCCACTCCCCAGCCTTCCCCCTCACCCCACCCCCAATTCCCACTTCCCCCAAGGCAAGGTCTCCCACGGGGAGTCAGCAGAGCCTGGTACATTCAATTGAGGCAGGTCCAAGCCACTCCTCCCTGCACCAAGGGTACACAAAGTGTTTCACCATAGGCACTAGGCTCCAAAAGGCCAGCTCATGCACTAGGGACAGGTCCTGGGCTCATGCACTAGGGACAGGTCTTGATCCCACTGCCTGAGGGGGGCCCTATTCAGTTCAAGCTAAACTGTCTCACTTACCCAGACTGCAACCTACAGCTCCAGGGAGGCTAACTAGTAAGGAGGAGCCTAGGAAGGATGCATGGATTGCCCAGCAATGGAGAAATGGACAAGATCTACATGAGCAAACTTGGAGTGAGGAGGGGTAATGGAAGGCAAGGGACAGGGAATGGGAGCTTAGGGGAGCCAGAGGTTCGAGCTGGAATGGGAACAGAGTGGGAGAGCAAGGAAAGAGATACCATGATAAATGAAGAATTTTATTAATTGTATACTTTAATTTTCCTTAAAAACTTAAAGTTAAATGTTTGGTCTTGCCGGGCGGTGGTGGTGCACTCCTTTAATCCCAGCACTCGGGAGGCAGAGCCAGGTGGATCTCTGTGAGTTCGAGGCCAGCCTGGGCTACCAAGTGAGTTCCAGGAAAAGGCACAAAGCTACACAGAGAAACCCTGTCTCAAAAAACCAAAAAAATAAAAAAAAAATATTTGGTCTTTATAAATTTAAATACCTATGTATTTTTAAATTGTATGGTGTCAATATATAATCACGAAATTTTACTTAAAACTCTGTATTTGAGGTATGATGTTCTTTCAAGTAAAAAATAATAGTTAAAATATTGTAATGCTTTCAAAACCTTGTCTCTGACAGCAATTAATCTCAAATTTAGTTAAGTGACATGCTGCAAAAATACCACAAATCCTCACAGGTAAGACAGTCAGATAAAATAGATATTATAAGCTAAAACAGTAATTACACATGAATCTCCACTGAAGTTGGATTGAAGAAGGAATACTCAAAGGGGATTTTCTCATACAATCCAAAGGATGTAATTCAGAAATCTCTCTAGTTAGTCCTGTTTTCAGAGGGATTATCTAGAACAGTTCTTTTATCATTGTACACTGAGTATTAAGTTTAATTTTTCTAACTTCTAAATTTTTTACCCTTTTCAATCACTGTTTTTGCAACATTTAAAATGAAAGAATAATTTATTTTCCTAAAATCTTTGAGAATGAGCTTATTCTAAATATGTAATAATAAGTGGTACTAAGAGAGTTCTGAGATTTGATTAGATTTTGCCAAGTGTCTATATTCACACACACACACACACACACACACACACACACACACACACACACATCCAAAAACACACCCATCATGTGTAATCCCTGGACTAGGAACTCATCCCACCAGTTTCTTTTGTGTTACTGTGATAAAATCCTCTAATGAAAGCACATCAGTGATGAAAGGATGTTTTTCCTTTTTTTTTATTTTTTAATTTAATTTAATTTTACATATCAGCCACGGATTCCCCCAGCCCACCCCCCATTCCCACCTCCTCCAGGGCAAAGACTCCCCTGAGGATTGAGTTCACCCTGATAGATTCAGTCCAGGCAGGTCCAGTCCCCTCCTCTCAGGCAGAGCCAAGCGACCCTGCATAAGCCCCAGGATTCAAACAGCCAACTCATGCACTGAGTACAGGACCCGGTCCCACTGCCTGGATGCCTCCCAAATAGATCAAGCTAATCAATTGTCTCACTTATCCAGAGGGCCTGATCCAGTTGGGGACCCCTCAGCCATTGGTTCATAGTTCATGTGTTTCCGTTCATGGCTATTTGTCCCTGTGCTTTATCCAACGTTGGTCTCAACAATTCTCGCTCATACAAACCCACCTCTTTCTTGCCAATTGGACTCCTGAAGCTTCACCTGGGGCCTGGCCATGGATCTCTGCATCCAGTTCCCTCAGTCATTGGATGGGGTTTCTAGCACGACAATTAGGGTGTTTGGCTATCTTATCACCAGAGTAGGTCAGTTTGGGCTTTCTCTCGACCATTGCCAGTAGTTTATTGTGGGGGTATCTTTGTGGATTTCTGTGGGCCTCTCTAGCACTTTGCTTCTTCCTATTCTCATGTGGTCTTCATTTATCATGGTCTTTTATTCCTTGTTCTCCCTCTCTGTTCTTGATCCAGCTGGGATCTTACACTCTCCCAAACTCTCTTTCTCTCGACCCTAGCCCTTCATTATCCCCACTCACGTCCATGTTGTTCATGTAGATCCCATCCATTTCTCTGTCACTGGGCGATCCCTGTGTCTTTCTTGGGGTCCTGTTTTCTAGGTAGCCTCCCTGGAGTTGTGAGTAGCAGTCTAGTCATCTTTGTTTTACATCTAGTATCCTCCTATGAGTGAGTACATACCATGTTTGTCTTTCTGAGTCTGGGTTACCTCACTCAAGATGATTTTTTTCTAGATCCATCATTTGCCTGCAAACCTCATGATGTCATTGTTTTTCTCTGCTGAGTAGTATTCCATTGTGTATATGTAGCACATTTTATTTATCCGTTCTTCAGTTGAAGAGCATCTAGGTTGTTTCCAGGTTCTGGCTATTAAACAATGCTGCTATGAACATAGCTGAGCAAGTGCCATTTTGGCATTTTTCCTTATTGATCCAGAGGAATCCAATCCATCACAGCAGGGGAGGCTTGCCGTCATCAGGGGCAGGTGGTTAACTGTGTTATTAATCTGGAAGGAGCGACAGAGAACAGCAAATGGTTCCAGGCTGCAAAATCTCAAGAGAGTTCCCTAGTGACATACTTCTTCCATCATGGCTCCACTGCTAAAGTTTCCACAACCTTCCCCAAAAGCGCCAGCAGCTGAAAACCAAGTAGACAAACTCATGAGCCTGTAAGGAATATTTCATATTCAAATCCTGATGCAGCATCATTTATTTCTTTTTATCTTTACACAAACCCTTTAGCTGTCAATAGCTCTACTATAAGAAAAATGAAATGGACTCGGGTAATTAAATAACTTGGAAATCCCATTATGTTTAATGTATAGACATATTTTAATATAATGATCGTGCTAGGACATGGTGACCCATACTTGTAATTCTAGTAATTAAGAGACTGAGGCAGGAGGATTGCTAGCTATAGACAGACAACTTATCTTATAAAAGGTGCAACCAAAAACAAGAGTTTCTATGTTGTAGTTTGAATATGGATTGTCTCACACAGACTCTTGTGTTTGGTCATCTGGTCCCCAGTTTGGGGGTTGTTTTGAGAGGATGTAGAACTTTTAGAACATAAGCCTGGTTGGAGAGCATAGGCTAGTAGGGCAGGGATTTGAAGATTTATAGACGTTTCTACTCTCAGTCTTGCTCTATACTTCCTAACTCATGAACATGTAACGTGAGAGTCTCCTGTATCCACCAACACAGATGGAGTCATTCCAGTCATCAGGCTATATCCACATGGTGGATGATTTCCCTGAAACCATGAAACAGTATGACCCCTCCCCCAATTAGGTTGTTTCTAATGAGTATTTTTTTTTAATTTTTTTTATTTTATTTTTTTATTTTTTTATTTTATTTTTTATTTTTTATTTTTTTGGTTTTTCGAGACAGGGTTTTTCTGTGTAGCTTTGCGCCTTTCCTGGAACTCACTTGGTAGCCCAGGCTGGCCTCAAACTCACAGAGATCCGCCAGCCTCTGCCTCCCGAGTGCTGGGATCAAAGGCGTGCGCCACCACCGCCCGGCTCCCTCTCTTTTGAGAGCTGTATTACTTCCATGCAGATAGTATGTTTAAAATACTTACAGGTGATAACTCACAAATAAGACCCAATAAATGCAGGTGAATATATTCCTCAGATGAGTCACACATTGATTGGAAGAAAATAAATCATTTTCCATAGGACAACTGAAATGGTATAATAAGTAGCTTCCTGGTAGGAAATATTTCAATTTTTCTTCTTTCTATGCTTAAATCAATGCAGTGGAGTCACTTGGAGTATAGGGAGTCACCAGGGAATCAATAAAAGTTCTAAACAAGAGACTGATTTGATTGTGTTTGAATTTTAGAAAGATAAATGGAAGGGAGGAGAGGCTATAACTGGGAAAGACGTCAGGCTAAGGAGCTATTAGCAACATATGTTGTGTTCTATAAAGAGATGATGGCCACCCAGGGTAAAACAACAGAAAGAATGACAGAAAAATGCCAGTGGAATGCATGATAAGGCAGAAGTGATAGCATTGGTGACTAATAAAGCCAGCTCATCTAAAGCATGTGTATGAATATTCTGGGAAAAAATTGTTTTAGAAGAAAATGAAAGTTTACATTTTCACGTGGTTTATGAACAGCTTTTTAAATTTTCCTTATTTTTAGCATTCAAAAATTGATTCTGTCCATAGAAATGCTAACATATAGGTTTGTCTCCAATATAATGTAGGGGAAGTTCAGAATACTTGCAAACCATGTGGGGTGACAGGCAATTGGGTGTCTAAGATCATTCAGAGGCATCAAATTCAGTGTCTCGGTTACTGTGCTGAACATTTACTAGAACAGGAAAGAGTGAAGGAGAAAAAAGTGGTGGTTAAAATGGAGTCTCGCCGGGCGGTGGTGGCGCACGCCTTTAATCCCAGCACTCGGGAGGCAGAGCCAGGTGGATCTCTGTGAGTTCGAGGCCAGCCTGGGCTACCAAGTGAGTTCCAGGAAAAGGCGCAAGGCTGCACAGAGAAACCCTGTCTCGAAAAACAAAAAAACAAAACAAAAAATGGAGTCTCTCCTTCTTGGATTTATAACTTGAAAATAACGAATGTACAAGTAAAATCCAAGCTCAAATTTCTGAAAAATAAAAAAATTTCCCTGTTGACATTTATGCTCTGCTTTCTGCGAGGAAGGAACACGCTAATTTTCCCAGAAAGGATGAGTCTTCTGAGACACACTGATCAAAGTCTATAGCAATCTTTCTCAAGACTTCTCCAACCAGTTTGTAAAATTATTTTATGACAAGTTTCACTGTGAAAATATATACTATTTCTAAATTCCTGTATGTACAGATTTAATATAAATTCATCATCAACTCAGTGCTATAATTGTTCAATTATAATTAAAATTACCTTGTTTCAAGATTACGTTTTAAAAGATATGTTGTTATTTAAGATTACATCATTTCCTCTTTCCTTCTTTCCCTCCAAATATACCTCTGTGCAACCTGCTCAGTCTGTACGCTACGTGTAATTATGTTTTCAGGGCTGACCATTTGCTGTTGGATAAGTAATTTGGATACTTATTCCTACAGAAGATTATTTCTCCCACTCTCTGCATCACTTAGGTGCCTGGAGTTCTTTGTGAAAAGCTGAGGCCTCATTGGCTTTTCACTGTCCACTTTGGCATCCTACTGACGCTGTCCTTGTTCAGTTCATGTCTCAGCAGTCATGTTGTTAAGACTTTATGTGAGGAGCTTATAACATCCTTGGGAGCCACAATCACATGGTAAAGTCCCCCTTCCTTTGGTTATTACAATCTTTCTGTCCACTCTTCCAGAATGGTTCCTAAGTCTTTGGTGTACATGTTGTTTTATAGATGTATCACTTGGGACGGTGCTCCACAAGTCTGCATCTTGATTGGTTATGTCTTTCTGTTATGGTCTCCTCTGCTGCAAAGAGAAGCAGTTTTCTATGTGAATATAATGACAAACATTTAAGATGTAAAAGGATTACTTTTGGTCAACAGCTGGAGCATGGAGCCGGCCCTGAAGTGTTATAGATACACCTGGTGACACCCTCTCTTTTTCCTTCATTTTATGTGGTTGGACATTTTTGTCTCATTGGCTTTTTGCTTGTTTGTTGGGGTTTTCTGGTTTGTGTTTGTTTTGGTTACTTTTCAAAGTGGGGGATTAATTGGGTGGGTAGGGAGATGGTAGGGTTCTGAGCGAAGCTGAGGGAGGGGAAAGCATGATCAAATTGTATAGAAAACATAAAATATATTTTATATAAATATATTTTATATAAAATTGATATAAAATAAGGCCGAACGTTTCTGTAAAAATATCACTTTTTAGTTCCCTCTCATTCCCTCCCCTCCTTTCTCTCTTACCCTATCAAGACTTTGACTCCCAATATGATGCGCTCTCTTTTTTGTCAACCCACTGAGTCCATTTAGATTTTATTTTTTTAAATATTTTTATTTTATAATTAATTTAATTTTACATATCAGCCACGGATTCCCTTGTCCTCCCCCCTCCCGCCCCCCTCACCTTCCCCCCAGCCCACCCCGCATTCCCACCTCCTCCAGGGCAAGCCTTCCCCGTGGACTGAGATCAACCTGGTAGACTCAGTCCAGGCAGGTCCAGTCCCCTCCTCCCTTCACCTAAGCTGAGCAAAGTGTCCCAGGATAGGCCCTAGGTTCCAGAAAGCCAGCTCACGCACCAAGGACAGGTCCTGGTCCCACTGACTGGGGGCCTTCTAAACAGCTCAAACTCATCATCTGTCTCACTTATCCAGAGGGCCTGGTCCAGTTCCATGGGTGTTCCTCAGCTATTGGTTCACAGTTCATGTGTTTCTGCTAGTTTGGCTATTTGTCCCTGTGCTTTTTCCAATCATGATCTCGATATCTCTTGCTCATGTAATCATTCCTCTCTCTCCTCGATTGGACTCCTGGAGCTCTACCTGGGCCTTGGCTGTGGATCTCTGCATCTGCTTCCATCAGTCACTGGATAAGAGTTCTATCATGACAGGATGTTTGGCCATCCAATCACCAGAGTAGGTCAGCTTAGGCACTCTCTCAACCATTGCCAGTAGTCTATAGTGGAGGAATCTTTGTGGATTTCTGGGGACCTCTCTAGCACTCTGCTTCTTCCTATTCCCATGGAGTCTTCATTTATCATGGTATTTCTTTCCTTGTTCTCCCACTCTGCTCCTGTTCCAACTGGGACCTCTGGCTCCCCTAAGCTCCCTTTCCCCTGATCCTTGTCCTCCATTAACCCCCTCACCCCCAGTTTGCTTGCGTAGATCTCATCCAATTCTCCATCACTGGGTAATCCCTTAGGGTCCTCTTTACTAGGTAGCCTCCCTGTAGCTGTGAGTTGCAGTCTGGTTATCCTTTGCTTTACATCTAGTATCCACTTATGAATGAGTACATACCATTTTTGTCTTTCTGAGTCTGGATTACCTCACTCAGGATGATATTTTCTAGTTCCATTCATTTGCCTGCAAACCTTATGATGTCATTGTTTTTCTCTGCTGAGTAGTAATCCATTGTGTATATGTACCACATTTTATTTATCCATTCTTCAGTTGAAGGGCATCTAGGTTGTTTCCATGTTTTAGCTATTACAAATAATGCTGCTATAAACATAGTTGAGCATGTGTCCTTGTGGTATCATTAAGCATTCCTGAGTATATGCCCAAGAGTGGTATAGCTGGGTCTTGGGGGAGATTGATTCCCAATTTTCTGAGAAGTCCGAATACTGATTTCCAAAGTGGCTGTACCAGTTTGCATTCCCACCAACAGTGTAGGAGTGTTCCTCTTGCTCCACATCCTTTCCAACATAAGCTGTCTTCAGTGTTTTTGATCTTAGCCTTTCTAATGGGTGTAAGATGGTATCTCAGTGTCTTTTTGATTTGCATTTCCATGATGATTAAGGATATTGAGCAATTCCTTAAAAGTCTTTCAGCCATTTGAGCTTCTTCTGTTGAGAATTCTCTATTTATCTCTATAGCCCATTTGTTAATTGCACTGTTGGGTATTTTGATGTCTAATTTCTTGTGTTCTTTATATATTCTCGAGATTAGCCCTCTGTCAGATGTCAGGTTGGTGAAGAACATTTCCCATTCTGTAGGCTGTCATTTTGTCTTGTTGACCGTGTCCTTTGCTCTACAAAAGCTTCTCAGTTTCAAGAGGTTCCACTGATTGATTGTTTCTCTCAGTGTCTGTGCTACTGATGTTATATTTAGGAAGTGATCTCCCATGCCAATGCGTTCAAGACTACTTCCTACTTTCTCTTCTATCAGGTTCAGAGTAACTGGATTTATGTTGAGGTCTTTGATCCACTTAGACTTAAGTTTTGTGCACGGTGACAGATATGGATCTATTTGCAGCCTTCTACATGTTGACATCCAATTATGCAAGCACCATTTGTTGAAGATGCTTTCTTTTTTCCATTGTACAGTTTTGGCTTCTTTGTCAAAAATCATATGATCATAGGTGTGAAGATTAATATCAGAGTCCTCGGTTCAGTTTCATTGGTTTACATGTCAGTTTGTATGCCAGTACCAAGATGTTTTTATTACTGTAGCTCTATAGTAGAGCTTGAAGTCAGAGATTGTGATGCCTCCAGAGGTTATGTTATTGTACAGGATACTTTTGGCTATCCTGGGTTTTTTGTTTTTCGATATGAAGTTGAGTATTGTCCTTTCCACTTCTGTGAAGAATTGTTGGGATTTTGATGGGGACTGCATTGAATCTGTAGATTGCTTTTGGTGTTATTACCATTTTTACAATGTTAATCCTACCTATCCATGAGAATGGGAGATCTTTCCATTTTCTGATATCTTCTTCAATTTCTTTCTTCAGGGACTTAAAGTTCTTGTCATACAGGTCCTTCGCTTGCTTAGTTAGAGTTACCCCAAGGTATTTTATATCATTTGTGGCTATTGTAAAGGGTGATGTTTCTCTAATTTCTTTCTCAGCCTGTTTGTCATTTGTATATAGGAGGGCTACTGATTTTTTAGAGTTAAACTTGTATCCTGCTACATTATTGAAGGTGTTTATAAGCTGTATGAGTTTCTTGGTTGAATTTTTGGTGTCACTTATGTATACTATCATGTCATCTGCAAATAGTGAAAGTTTGACTTCTTCCTTTACAATTTGTATCCCCTTGATATCCTCATGTTGTCTTATTTCTCTGGCTAGAACTTCAAGTACTATATTGAATAAGTATTGGGAGAGCAGACAGTCTTGTCTTATTCCTGATTTTGGTGGAATTGCTTTGAGTTTCTCTCCATTTAATTTGATGTAAATTGCCTTTACTATGCTTAGGTACGTTCCCTGTATTCCTGATCTCTCCAAGACCTTTATCATGAAGGGATGTTGGATTTTGTCAAGTGCCTTTTTAGCATCTAGTGAGATGATCATGTGTTTTTTTTCTTTGAGTTTGTTTATATGGTGTATTACATTGACAGATTTTCATATGTTGAACCTCCCTTCCATCTCTGCGATGAAGCCTACTTGATCGTGGTGGATAATTGTTTTGATGTGTTCTGAGAGTCTGTGTGCCAATATTTTATTGAGTATTTTTGCATCAATGTTCATGAGGGAGATTGGTCTGTAGTTTTCTTTCTTTGTTGTATCTTTGTTTGGTATGGGATTCAGGGTAATTGTAGCCTCTTAGAAGGAGTTTGGTAATGTTCCTTCTGTTTCTATTGTGTGGAACAATTTAAAGAGTATTGGTATTCTCTCTCCTTTGAAGATCTGGTAGAATTCTGCGTTGAATCCATCTGGTCCTGGGCTTTTTTTGGTTGGGAGACTTTTAATGACTGTTTTTATTTCCTTAGGGGTTATTGGTCTATTTAAATAGTTTATCTGGTCTTGATTTCACTTAAGTATGTGGTACCTGTCCAGAAAACTATCCATTTCTTTTAGATTTTCCAGTTTTGTGGAGTACAGGTTTTTGAGGTGTGATCTGATGATTCTCTGGATTTCCTCATTGTTAGTTGTTATGTCTTCCTTTTCCTTTCTGACATTGCTAATTTGGATGTTCTCTCTCTGTCTTTTGGTTAGTTTGGATAAGCGTTTGTCTATCTTGTTGATTTTCTCAAAGAACCAACTCTTTGTTTCATTGATTCTTTGTATTGTTCTCTTTGTTTCTATTTTATTTGTTTCAGCCTTCAATTTGATTATTTCCTGGCATCTCTTACTCCTGGGTGGCTTTGCTTCTTCTTGTTCTAGAGCTTTCAGGTGTGCTGTTAAGTCACTAGTGTGAGATTTCTCCACCTTCTTTATGTGGGCATTTAGTGCTATGAATTTTCCTCTTAGCACTGCTTTCATAGCGTCCTATAAGTTTGGGTATGTGGTGTCTTCATTTTCATTGAATTCTAGAAAGTCTTTAATTTCTTTCTTTATTTCTTCCTTGACCCATTGGTGATTCAGTTGAGCATTATTCAGTTTCCATGAGGTTTTAGGCTTTCTGTAATTTTTGTTGTTGAAATCTAACTTTAAAACATGGTGGTCTGATAGAACACAGGAGGTTATTCCAATTTTTTTTTGTATCTGTTGAGATTTGCTTTGTGGCCAAGTATGTGGTCGATTTTAGAGAAGGTTCCTTGGGGTGCTGAAAAGAAGGTATATTCTTTTTTGTTAGATTGGAATGTTCTGTAGATATCGATTAAGTCCCTTTGAGTCATAACTTCAGTTAAGTCCCTTATTTCTCTCTTAAGTTTCAGTTTGACAGATCTGTCCAGTAGTGAGATTGGGGTGTTGAAGTCTCCCACTATTAATGTGTGGGGTTTTATGTGTGATTTAAGCTTTCGTAATGTTTCTTTTACATACGTGGGTGCTCTTGTGTTTGGGGCATAAATGTTCAGAATTGAAACTTCATCTTTGTGGATCTTCCCTGTGATGAGTATGTAATGCCCTTCTTGATCTCTTTTGTTTGATTTTAGTTTGAAGTCTATTTTGCTGGATATTAGGATAGCTACACCAGCTTGTTTCTTAAGACCATTTGAGTGGAAGACTCTCTCCGGGCTTTTATTCTGAAATAGTGTCTATCTTTGAAATTGAGGTGTGTTTCTCATTTGGTGGTAGTGTGTGTGTACTTCTCTTTTTTGGGGTTCACTGCTGTGGGGTTATACATTGCCTGTGTTTTCATGGGTGTATCTGACTTCCTTAGGTTGGAATTTTCCTTCTAGTGTTTTCTGTAGGGCTGGGTTTGTGGATAGGTATTGTTTAAATCTGTTTTTGTCTTGGAATGTCTTGTTCACTCTGTCTATGATGATTGAAAGTTTTGCTGGGTATAATATTCTAGGCTGGCATCCATGGTCTCTTAGTGTCTGCATTACATCTGTCCAGGTCCTTCTGGCTTTCAAAATCTCCATTGAGAAATAGGGTGTTATTCTGATGGGTTTGCCTTTATAAGTTACTTGGCCTTTTTCCTTTGCTGATCTTAATATTCTTTCTTTATTCTGTAGGTTTAGTTGTTTAATTATTATGTGGTGAGGAGACATTTTTTGGGGTCTAGTCTGTTTGGTGTTCTATAGGCTTCTGGTATCTTCATAGGTATTTCCTTCTTTGAGTTGGGAAAGTTTCCTCCTATGATCATGTTGAATATATTTTCTGTGCCTTTGAGTTGATATTCTTCTCCTTCCTCTATCCCTATTATTCTTAGGTTTGGTCTCCTTATGGTGTCCCAGATTTCTTGGACATTTTGTGTTATGACTTTTTTGGCTTTGTTATTTTCTTTGACTGAGGAATCTATTGCCTCTATTGTATCCTCTACACCAGAGATCCTCTCTTCCATCTCTTGTTTTCGGTTGGCTATGCTTGCATCTGTATTTCCTGTTTGTTTACTCAGATTTTCTATTTCCAGCATTCCTTTGGTTTGTGTCTTCTTCTTTGTTTCTACTTCCCTTTTCAGGTCTTGAACTGTTTCCCTCACCTGTTTAAATGCTTTTTCATGATTTTCTTTATGGGATTTATTGATTTCTTCCAATTTTTTATTTGTCCTTCCTCTATTTCTTTATAGATTTCTTCTAATTTTTTGTTTGTCTTTTTCTCAATTTCTTTATTGATTTCTTCCACTTTTTTGTTTGTGTTTTCCTCAATTTCATTTTTCATTTTTTTCTTGAAAGGCCTCTAGCATCTTCATGATGCTATTCTTAAGGTTGCTTTCTTCTGCTTCTTCTACCTTGTGATGTTCAGTCTTGCTGTTGAAGAGGGCAAAGTTCTGGTGATGCTGTGTTTTATGTACTTCTGCCTTGATGTCTGCCTATCTCCTCCTCTATTAGGTATAAGAGGTGCCTGTGTCTGAGTGAGTTGCTGTTGTTCCACTCTGTGCTTGTTGTGTCTGTGTCTCAGGAGGCCCCTCTGGTTCCAATCTTATCTCTTGGTCTAATTGGAGCAGGCAGCTTCTCTGTCTCAGGGAGCTTTTCTTGGGTCAACCCAAGCTAATTGAGTCTGTGACTCATGGTTCCACTCTTGGTCTTATCAGGGCTCTTGATCTAGTCAGAGCTGACAGATTCTGTGTTTCAGGAAGCTTCTCTTGGTCCAATGAGAGGTGGCAGATTCTACTTCTCAGGAAGCCACTCTTGGTCTAATGAGGGCTGGCAGATTCCCTGTCTCCTGAGGTTACTCTTGGTTCAATGACAGCACTTTGTTCAATGGGAGCGCTCTCTCTAGGCCTAGTGAGAGCTGGGGATTGGTTTCCCAGCCTCAGAAAGTGGCTGGGTTCTCTGGCAGATGAGTATGGGGGCAGGGCATGTAGATTGCAGGTTCCACTGGGGGATCTTGGTTGGGGGGGTAGGGCTTCCAGAAGGAGCCCTGCTTGCTGGCCTGCAACAGGGTTGAGTTGGGCAGGTGTTCCCTGGGAAATTGCTGGGGCCCAGCACTGGGTCCTAGGGGCAGGACTCACTGGGTGTGAACAGAGTCACCCACCTCTAGGTCCAAATAGAGCTCCCATTTAGATTTTAAAAACTCTTTGCTGTGTTATTTCATGGGCAGATAATTGTTTTATGCATGTTAAAAAAATGATTTCAAACCCCCTCCCTGTGGAAACTTGTAGCAAAGAATATTTCCAAGTATTTTCAGATATTGTTGAAAAATGAAATACTATGCTTACATACTGAAATTTTTTTCAATAAAATTTCACTTAATGAAGTCAATGTATATCAATAACCAATAACGGTGGCTAAAATCAGTGCTATGATTTTTGTCATTGTCCTTTGATTTTTTAAGCTGTATTAATGCCCTTCTGCAAAAAAATATTTTATCCAAAAAATTCCATTAGTTTATAAAAATGATAATTGAAGTTTATGAAAATTATACCACGGATATAAAGAAATGTGATATGAGCATTTCAATTACTTATGTGGAAACTGACATTTCCTTTTGAAGCTGCATTAACCATAATTCTCAGAATGTGAAGTAATCCCAATTACTTTCCATTTAAAATAGTGGGATTTGTAGAAATAAAGGAATCTGGGCCGAGAGGTAGTTATTTTGAGTATGGTGTTGCACTCATGAGGAGACATAGAAGAGTGTCTAGAGTAAATACCTGGAATCATGGAGAATTCTACTACTTTATTGGTACCAAGACCAAAACTCCTTGTACTCTGCTCTATATTTATGCTCTTGAAGTACTTTTATAGCCTGAGAAATAATTTAAAAGTACATAGGTAGCCCATATATCAAACTTAAGTTAGACCTTTTATCATAAGAAGAAAAGCTATCAATAAATATTAATATTAATTTTATTTCAGAAATTGGAAAAGTTTAAATCTAAAGGAAAATGGCTTTGAAGTAAATTTATTAATGACACCAAAGAAAGATGTACTTTTGTATGTGATGGGATTTTTATCTGGATCATCTACAGACTTTTAATAAGGATGATAGAGAGCTTTTATTATATGTATAGTTTTTAAAACTCGTAATCCTTCTGATGCTTTATTTCTTCTCCCAACAGATAGAAGTATCCCTGACAGCGGTACTGTGGAAGTACTGTGGGCATTCATCATCTCATTTCAAAGCAAAACCAATAATTAAAGAAAAATGTGGTTTCAGAATCACAGCTTGACATTTTTATTCTCAAATTTTATTTCAATTTTCAGCAAGAGTTGCTGCTTTCTGATTGTCATTTTTCCATATTGTCAATTACTGTATAGTAATAATTCCAAAAATATCATCATAGTCTCTTATTCACTAGTATGATGAATATGAAGGCTATTGCTCTCTCTAGCCAATGTTTCAAGATTCTATTTATTCTGGAGTCAAGAGTAGAAGAAACATGGTTGAAAAGACTACAAAAAAAAATGCTCCAGTCTCTGAACTCTTGAGACAGAGGATTGTGATTTCAGGCCAGCTTTAGTACATAATAAGATCCCATCAACCACAACAACAAATCAATTTTAAAAAGATGTCCTAGGTTATATTTTCTTTGACACAAAATAATGATTGGAAAATCACATATATTTAATATTTTCTTTATAGAGAGTTTGTGTTTTCTAGAATGTATAGAAGTGGCTGTACATCTTTAAAATGCGGATAAAAGTGCACAACTGCAAAAGATCAATGTTAATAACTTATTCGTAAGGAAAACAGCACAATTAGTAGAAAAATGACACTCTCTGTACGTCATGTCTTCCCCATTCTACTGAGAACTGGCAGATTAATATCAAAAACTATCATCAGCAGATTTACATTCCATGAAATATCATCAGAGGCAAACACCTTCTGAATGGTTGTTTTTTTGTGATTACTTTAAAAATGAAATTATTGGTAAACTGTCAATATAAAATATTAATAATTCATTTCCTAGATATTTCATGAATATGAATTTTCAGCCATCTTCCTCAGTTACATAGTTTCATATATTTTCCCAAGTTTTCAATGGAGTCACTTCCCCAAAATATATTTTCAGCCATTTTCATGTCCCTAAAGTGTTTTAGGACATTTGCTAGTCCCAAAGTATACTTTGTTCTGTTTATTTAAAATGACCATAAAATAAAAATAAACATCTTTGAAATACAAATGGTGCTTGGAAAGTAATCAAATAGGGAGTATTATGAAGGAAAATATGCAGATTCAAAGCAATAAAACCAGAAACGACTCCTAGTGAGTGTCTTAGGTAAGCCTCAGAGTGCTGTCCCTGAAACACCAGTGTGATAAGTTGCCATATGGCCCTGTATCTTACAGAACAAACTTACCTTGTTTATATGGGATATGGAAATTTCAGCATCACCAGAATCTGAAAATGATTATGATAAATAGATAACCAAATTTTCATATTCTATTAAAAAGGGTGGAATTCCAGGTCGTGTCTAAATCACATATGCTTCCTTCAGAAGATTTTACTGCAAGGTTACAGGGACAATAATCTTCCAGTAAAAATAAACTCCATACTTTGTGGTGGATTCTAAAGGTATGCATTGATACAATACTTGCTCTATATCTTTATTTTCTACAAATGATTGCTCATATTGGCTTCCTTTCTGTTTATAATGGTGAATTTAAAGAACTAGTTTTTTTCATACTTAAGTGAATATTTATTCACATGCTCTTATGGTCTCAGGTACTTTTATATTCTTGTCAAGTAATTCATAGCTATATGGAGAACCTGCCAAGAAGGCATCAGATTTATCTTCTGTTCAGAGAGATAGGGATAGACCATAAACCCAGGAATTAGAACAAATAACCTAGAGTGTTCCATTTTTCTAGGCTGAATTTTTGAATATTTTTCTTTCCTTCCATCCTTTTTTTTATTTTGCCATGTATAAATACCACAAAAATGTATGAGTTGCGTTGCAGATAAAACTAAAAACACATCTAGTGTGAAAGTGTTCTAAAGACAACATAAACACCAGTTTCCTTTTGTGATTTACACTCAGGTCTCAGGTTATCTTTGGATTTGCTCATGATTTCTGTTTGTTCACATTGGTCTTGTATGATCACACAAAGAAAATCTCAATATATCCCAGCACTCTAAAAGGATCTCTGTAGTATGATAACCTTTTATGACTATGACTCGCCTTATCATCTTGATATTTGCTAACTTAAAAATTAAAATCAGAGGCAATATGGTTGTACTAGCAAAATAATGTTTTTTTCCCTCTGTAGATCACATCATTCTTTTATTTCTTATGAGTCAGTCACCTTTACCTTGTCAAAAGTTTAATCTATAGCATCCAAAGAAAGGATTCCTGCATAGTAGAAAAAATGTCTGCTATATTCAAACACAGTTCCAACTGGATTACAGTTGGAAAAACCCAAAGCCCCCTGCCAGTGCCAGTTATATTTGGGAAAGGAAGAGAAACCAAATGAAAGACTATGTATGTAACTATGTAAACCTGCAGTACGTCAGAAGGCCTTGTGTTCTCCAGGTAGTGAACATCAAACAGGAAGCAGCTATACACAAGAGAGGGCTGGCACCATGGCTGGTCAGCTCCGATAAAGATGTGTTAAGTTTGTGATAAAGAAGATGTACAGCCGTCCCGTGGGAGGCTTTCTGGCTGTCCTAAGCTGGATGCTCAGGAAGCTAAAGAAACAATAGAAAATAATCATGCTGCTCTTGGAGAGAGTAACAAGACAGTGATAAAAAAAAGTGAGATACAGAAGGAGATGGAGGATTAAAAAACAGAAGACTTAAATAGACTCTTACCTTTTGGGGGGAAGAAATCAATTTGAGTAAAGAATCCTAATCAATTGATTTGTGTTCATAAAGGGACAACATGAGGACTTAGCTATTGAGTATGAAGTGAAATGGTGGAACGGAGAGCAGGAAATACCTGAGAAAACTTTGGATGCTGTGCATAATGATTTATGTCTGTTGCAATTGCAGAGAATGTTAGATTAACAGAAACCAGTGGGCAAAGTGAGAAAAATTCTATTATCATTATTATTATTACATTAGAATTTAAGCTGCAAACAAAGGATTCCCTGCTTCTAGAAATGAATGTTTTAGGAGAATATTGATAATATCAAGAAACATTCATATTTTAAAAAATAAATTTATTTATTGATTTTACATCCCGGCCACAGTTTCCCTTCCCTCCTCTCCTCCCAGTCCCTCTCCCACCTCCCTCTGTTCCCACCCCCCAATCCACTCCTCCTCAGTTTCTGTGCAGGGAAGGACAGATCTTACGAGAGTATCAACAAGACATATCAAGTTAGAGTAAAACTAAGCACCTCCCCATGTATTAATGCTGGGCAAGGTGACCCAGTATGAGGAGTAGGGTCCCAAAATCCAGTAAAAGAGTCAGAGACAGTTCCTGTTCCCACTTTTGTGAGTCCCACAAGAAGGCCAAGCTACACAACTGTAACATTTATGCAGGGTGCCTAGGTCAGTCCCATGCAGACTCCCTGGTTGTCGGTTCAGTCTCTGTGAGCTCCTATGAGCCCAAGGTAGCTGATTCTGTGAATTTCCTTCTGGTGTCCATGACGCCTTGGGCTCCTACAATCCTTTCTCCCTATCTTCTGCAGGATTCCCTGAACTCAGCGTAATGTTTGGCTGTGGGTCTGCACCTGTTTCCATCAGTTGCTGGAGGAAGCCTCTCTGATGACAATCGGGCTAGGCAACAATCTGGTTACAGGAGATGTCCACTTTAGGCTATGTATCCACTATGGCTAGGAGTCTTAGCTGGGCCCGTCCTTGTAGATTCCTAGGAGATTCCCTTGTGGCAGGATTTTATCTGACCCAGAAAGGCCTCCCTCTTTCCAGTAGTCTCTTTTAGTACTCCTGTTCTCTATTCAGTCCTCCCAACCTGATCGCCTATGTTCTAGATATCAACAAACCATGCAGTCCAATTTAAAAAAAAAAAATGGAGTACCAATCTAAACAGAGAATTTTCAAAAGAAGATTCTCAAGTGGCCGAGAAACACTTAAGGAGATGTTCCGCATCCTTAGTTATCATAGAAATACAAATCAAAATGACTCTGAGATTCCATCTAACACCTGTCAGAATGGCTAAAGTTAAACACACACACACACACACACACACACACACACACACACGCACACGCACACGCACACACACACACACACACACACACACACACACTCGGGACAGCTCATGCTGGAATGCAAGGGGAATAATCACACTCATGGCTGGTGGTGGGAATGTAAGCTCATACAGCCACTTTGGAAGTCAGTTTGGTGATTTTTCAGAAAACTGGAAATCAAGGTACCACAAATACCTCTCTTGAGCATATACCCAAAGGATACTCAATCATACCACAGGGCACTTGCTCAACTATGTTCATAGCAGCTTTATTTGTAATAACTAAAATTCTAGAAACAACCTAGATGTCCCTCAACCAAGGAATGGATAAAGAAAATGTGGCACATTTATACAATGGAGTGTTATTCAGCAGTAAAAAAACAAGGACAGCAGGAAATTTGAAGGCAAAGGGATGGAACTAGAAAAAAAAATCATCCTGAGTGAGGTAACCCAGACCGAGAAAGACAAATATGGTATGTACTCACACATAAGTGGATATTAGCTGTAAAGTAAAGGATAACTATGTTACAATCCACAGTCCGAGAGAGACTAGGTAACAGAGAGGTTCCATGGGGGACACCTGGATCTTTCCAGGAAGAGGAAATAGAAGAGATTTTATGAGTGGACTGAGGGCAGGTGGGGAAGAGTTAGTTCCTTTTGTTAATGAATTGCAAGGAATTCTGTATGTACTAAAACTATGACCTATTCATTTCATATTCATTAAGAAATCAATGTTTTAGAGTAAATGTTACAAATGAATATTTAATGTCGTTGCAATTAACAATACGTATTTATAGAACTTTCCTTACTAATTAACACAAACCCAAACGTCTGAACATGGAAAAGTTTGACCTTCCACACACCATTCACTTGACTCCATATTATTTTCAAAAGCACCAGAATGTGATCTAAACCATATAGTGTCTCCCTACTGAAGCACATCTCTGCATAATGAGACCCAACTCTCCAGGTGGCGTGTGGCAGCATCAGAGTTTGGCATTTCTCTGCAATCAACTACGTGTCCAGTTGATTTTGAGGAAAGCAAAGCATCCCAAAGCAACCCTGATAAACAGTTGATAAAATACCTTCTCATCTTCCTTAGCATTTCCAAAATGACTTTTCTTAAAATAAGATTGTTAGTACAAAAATAGACACTGTCTGTCCATCTATTTTTTGAGTTCCAGCTCTAGGAATCTCAATTTCAAGTGGAGATCAAATCTCAATTGAAATAATGCCTTCCTTCATTTTCAGCATGGAATTTTCTCCTCAGAGCTCAGGGGGACACCATAGCTATGCAAACTATGTTGGAATACCTTAAGCAAATCAATGAACTAATTTCTGAATGTTGGTGTTCACTAAAGACAAGGGGATAAAGAACAGGTCCCAGTCAGTTGCTGGGCACCTAAAGAAATAACCTGTGTCTTAATCCTTATCAGGATTCCCAAAGGAAAAGATTAAGGATACATTCTTCTCATGGTACCCCTAATTAAACATTAATTAAATATCATACTTAAGCCATTCAGTTTCAACCTTAGATGATGGTGATTTCACAGGTCACTTCATACATTTAGAATAAAAAAACCTGCCATCTGGACTACCAGCTATTGTATAATTTGTTAAAATTGTTCTCATTTGCTAAATATACATTCATAAAAATACCATAGTATATTAAATACACTGGGCATTTAAAATCACTCGTATTTTAGTGATATATCATGCCACATACAAGATAATACAGCCACAGTTATTATCATAGATATTAGGCATTAACATTTTGAAAATGTTTGCATTTAGCATTGTTAAAGCTAGTAATTACTCATTACATTTCTATACCATAAGGAGCTTATGTGGCAAAAAGCTGTTTTTATTAGTGTCAATTAAGAGTCTACTTAAGTTTAGAAATGTTATGCTGTTCAGTGCAACATTAAGTTAGACATCTCATATTGTCAAACCAGTTGATCTGAATAGATCAGGTCTCAGGAATGATAATCTCAATCTTAGTTCAGTCTGAGCTAAGGAACACGAGGCCTGAATTGATGGGCAGACTTACCCTCACAGATCCCTTCTAACTTCACTACTGCTGTGAATACTCAGTGGTACTAAGCCTAGGCAAGAAGGGACTTTTGTTTCTCCTCATAATTAAATTATTTTTAAGTGAGACTCAGCAATGACTCAAACCGTTCATGTTTCCTAACTTTTCATCCGATATTCCTTTCCAAATATATGAATGGATCACAGGAAGAGAGCTATCTTGGCATGCAATGTGAGAGTTTATGATGTACAGGTCATAGGCCTGAAATAGATCTTTATGGAGGATTAAAGAATTTAATCAAACTTCTGTCTTGGAAACTTCAAATAGAAACAAAACAAAGAATAATTGATTTCCTTAAGATTCTAAAATTTTAATAAGTATTTTATTTTATTACAAACTGTCAGCAACTGTGTGTGCCCAGGAGCAGTTGCCTAACACTTTTGTTTGTTTGTCTGTTTGTTTGGGAAGAAAATGTATGTATATACTGACGTGTGTGTGTGTGTGTGTGTGTGTGTGTGTGTGTGTGTGTGTACTTTTTTCATTTTGATTTGTTTGTGCAATTTTTGGTCTTATTCATGTGTGTGTTTTGAATTTCATCTGCCTTTTAACATGGCTGTGGATTCAGACCCACAGCTCACCAGGGAAACTACAGGTATTTGGTGTCAGTCTAGGGGTGATTCACCGATTCTTCTTGTCCTGAAGTCTCTTCAGCTTCATGGACTGAGCAGTTCCTGTGTTTTCTAGTTCTACACACTGCAGAAGGCCATCATCGAACTTTCCAATGCTGATCATATAGGCCAGTCCAATATACTATTTATTTCTTAATTTGTAGTTCTTCAATTGTTCCTATTCTGTGAGAAGATCCTGATTAATACAAATGATAAATTAACAGATGTTTTCTTTCTCATGTATTATCCATATACTGGTCTTATAGTCAAAAGCTTGGGATTAAATTCTTTTTTTGCATTTTTGATCAGACACCATGGAATTTCTGAGTGTTATTTTTCTTTTTATACAAATAAGGTATAATAATAGACAATTTAAGAGTTTTTCTAGGTAGCACCTATTATATATTCTAAAGCTTTTTTATAAATTTGAGAATCCATTTCTTTTATGAATATAACATTTGTCTTACATCTTATCAAGGACTGATACTGGAAAGTTTACTTGACATTTTCTATGTCCGGATGCTAAGTGCTCAGTGAAACAGTTAAGTTGAGTGCTTGAATAGGTAGCTAAATACGTGTATCCTTCCCTGACTTATGTCCCTTGAAAGTAATGATTTTTATTATTTTTTGAAAAGTCTGGTATTTTAGTGATAATTTCCTTAAAACTTTCAATTTTAATAAACCAAAATAAATGATGAGGAGTTAAGTTGTCAGCTGTAGCAAATTTGATCCTTGGATGAATTTAAAGATTGAGCCCCGTTACAGCTCAGTTACAAGGCTCCCTTCCCATGACCTCTTTGTGCTTAGAACAACATGCAGCTACAGCTGAGGATTACCTTAATTGACCTTTAGAACAGAATAGTAGTTACTTGACAAATCTTCTGTCATAGAAAGTAATTGCCACTTACGGGTTAACAGGAGGTTGAAATTATTGCTAATATCACAACATTGCTTTTAGGTGTCCCTTGATGAAATGCCGTTCATCAACTCATACAGCAAAGCGATTTGCTACCTTTAAAACAACATTCAGTAAATGAATTCAGCAATTATAATTGTATTGTATATTGTTCTACATGCTTAACTCCATGAAGGATGGTAACAGTGTAGGAGTGTGTTTACTCCGAAGTTTCATTTAGAAATCGGTCTGAGTTTAATATTCATCTCTACCAATAAGTGGTGAAAACTTGAGACTTTTAATTAAATTCTTTGAAATGGATATGTTGTTACATTGATGCATAAACTATTTATCTATTATACAGTAGGCATGCCTTAAGAACTCATCAGGTAAAATTGCTTTGTTCCATGTTTCTCAGCGTAGTTAGCATTATTGCCTCTTCTTTGTGTATAAGGAAACTAAGGCAAAAACAATTTAAGTAACTTGCTCAAATTCACATGGCCAATACAGGCAAGACTTAGGATTCTAATCTGTGCATCTTTTTCCAGGCTAGGATTTTTAACTATGTGCTTCCTCCGTGGATAGCCTTACCATTTTAGAATTGGTCATCACAATTCATACAAAGGACTTACTGCAATATGGCTCACTGTGAGGACAGTATGAGGACTCACTATTTTAAACTAATGTAATCTTAGTCTCATGCATCATGGAATACTAACTGAAAATGAGGAATAGAAGCATCCAGTAGCTTACATCTTATTACAGCAGTATAAATAATCTATTTTTTTTTAAAAAAATAAACTAATAAAACATCATATTTGGTTCCAGCCAGGCCCTCCGCTGCTCTTTCTGTCACCATTTCACTGTTCCTTAAGGTCTCTGCGAGAAGATAAGCTAAACCAGGGTATCTTTCAGAGTTTAATCGTTTAGTTCAACAGCATTAATAAAAGATGTGAGTTTAAAGAAAGAGAAACAGTCATGAAACATGCTGTTTAAATTTAACCTCAGGAATTTAAAGATTCTGATAATCTACCTATAGCCTTTGTGTAGTTGGAGTTTTCTCCAGTCCTGCTCAGCCCCATGGACCCTACAACCGCTCATAAAATAATCATCCAGAAGCTTATATTAATTAAACTGCTTGGCCATTAGCTCAGGGCTACCACTGACTAGCTCTTATACTTAAACTCAGCCCATTTCTGTTAATCTGTATGTCACCACGTTTTCCATGGCTTTACCTATTGCCTTTACATGCTGCTCCCTGGATTGCAGGCTGGTGTCTCTTGACTCAGCCTTCTTCCACCCAGCGTTCCTTTCTCTCCTTGTCATGCCTACACTATCATTCCTGCCTGGCTACTGGCCCATGAGCATTTTATTTATCAATCAATCATAGCAACATATATTCACAGCATACAGGACATCCCACAGCACCCTTGTGCTCAGCGATAGTAGAATCCCTTTCTGCTCCCATTCCACCACATTATTCTCAGCCAATATTGACTATAGCCTGCAAAGATATCATATTATTTTGATGGTTTCATGAATATAAAATTTGGATTTGGAAAGTTCAAGAGAAATGACCAAACCCATTGCAGAGTTATCAAAGCTCAGAAAACATTTATCTTTGAGTCTTTTTTATAGGCTTTTACACTTTCTGTGGTAGTTCTTTATTCATATTGGCCACAGTTGCTACAGAATATTAATTCCCCCTGGCTTGCAGTGCATTCAAGAAGTTCCATAATGTTCACAGCCTGAGCCAGAAATATATGTCTTCATTTTGTTGATGTTTCTGTCTTGCTGTATTCCAAGCAGATGATGGTATTCTTTAAGGAATTCAGTGTTCTGTTTATTAAAGACCAAACCATTTGGAAGGAGAGCAAAGTTGAGCTGAATTCATCATCCTTACTTTATTCCCCACTTTAGACATTCGCCAAATATGAGCTTATCTTACTAACAGCCGTACTCAGCTCTACATCTGCATCTGCAAATAAATGAATAAATAAATATGTTTTTATAATGCTCTCAGCAGGAGTTCCCTATGCTTCCTATTGAAAACTAATTAGGTGAATTTAGATTTTCAATTAATGCTAGAATAGACCATCCAGGAAGAGATAAAATGTTAAAAAATGCATGATGCTTATGTGAAAGTTATTATTTCTTTTTAATGTATTTTTGTGTTTTGAAATATTTTTCCATGGCAAAGCTTGCTACAATATTACTCCTAAAATTATGGTAGTTGCTTTTTAAACCAAAGTACTGCATTCTGTAGAGTTGGTAGTGAAAAGAATAACCATGTTTGCCACCTTCTTCCTTCTTCTACAGAGTTCCAAACTTGACGGAAGTGAAGCAGAAAACAGGTGGTCATTTTATTTCTGTACGTGAGACTCAGCAGTTGCTAATGCATGGCTCTATGGTGGAAGTTGCATTACAAGCTTAAATTTAAACTGAGTATGAAACACAAGTGTTTCACTTTCCACTCTTCACCTATTCATTGTGTGTCTTTATGCTTAGAGAAGTTGGTTATATTGAGCCTCCCCTGGGAAGGTAGCAAGGAATTTAGTTGTACATGAACCAGATTTGAAAGAACTCACAATAAGATAAACTTGCAAATGATTTAGTTACAATATGTGCTTTAAGACTTACTGAAATTCTACAGTACATAGTGTTGTATTGGCTTATGTGCAAAAACACATATCTATGAAAGGTTGCAAAGCAGCCGATATGTAGTGTTGTGGGATATTTTCTTTTCATTCTGACAAATAAAGTTTACCCGGAGATCAGAGGGCAGAGTTACCCACTAGTTAACCATAGAGGCCAGGCAGTGGTGGCATATACCTTTAATCTCAGTACTTGAGAGGAAGAAGCAGGAAGATCAGGAGTTCAAGGCTACCCTGGATTGAATCAGACAAAAAGAGAAACAGAGCCAGGCAGTGGTGGCTCACACCTTTAATCCCAACCCTAGGAGGTGGAGACAGGAATATAAGGCAGGTGGAGACAGGATCTTGGCCCAATCAGTCTGAGATTTCATAGAGGTAAGAAGTGACTATGGCTGGCTGCTCTGCTTCTCTGATCTCCAGGCAAGCTTTATTTGTCAGAACATAAACAAGGTATCATACAACAATGTAGGATGAACAAAACTGGAGAGCTATTTAAAAATGTAAGGATATTATCGACAAAATTCTTTTGTATTTGGGAGTTTTCTTAAGCTGATTTTAGTTATTTGTGTCACAAAAACAAAGCTACTGGAGATACTATCTTGTTTCCCTGATGTAAACATGTACTCTCAATCTGTATCCCAAAACATCATGCTACAAATGTCAAATATGCACAGTGAAATATACTAAAAATGAAGCAGAGACTGTAGCAGCAAAATTCCAATTCTATGATTGGTTGACTTTTAGCTAAATATGTTAGGTAGGGATAGGAAAGAATTTTGAACAAATCATGAAGAAAAATTGGATATAAGTGTAAAATATAAAATATAATCAGACTTTAAAACAATCAGGAAAATTAACTTTAGATGAATCATACTCCCAAGTGCAATATTTAAAAGAAATCTGAGAACCAAAAAAATAATCTTAGAGCTGACAAAGATTTTGATTTGTGACATATCCATAAACTGGTGAATGAAATTTAATAATAATATATTTTTATATAAATATAATATTTTTGTTATATATACACAGATAATATGTATTTATTAAACATATTATAAATATTATATATATAATATATAAATAAATAGAACAATTTAGTAGTTAAAGAGTCAAATACAGAAACAATCATGGGACAATAAAAACGGCAACAATAAAAAGAAACTACGTAAATGAGGACCAAACACATAAAGATGACTGCATATGAACAGTCTTCACACAACTGCGAATTAAAACCACAGTCGAGAGCTTGTTTGGAGGTTCTAGCAGGGGAGCGCAGCTACTCGTATACCCTTGACCGAAGACCGGTCCTCCTCTACTCGGGGAAGGTCGTCCTCTTCGACCGAGCGCGCAGCTTCGGGAGGGACGCACATGGAGCGGTGAGGGAGGAAGGGGACACCCGCCTAGCCAGCCAGATCAGCCGAATCAACCCTGGCGATCAATGGGGTGACAGATGTCGCAGCCTGAAACCTGGGGCCTATGCAGGGTCCCTTGGCTCGGCATGGGAGGAGGGGACTGGACCTACCTGGACTGAGTCCACCAGGTTGATCTCAGTCTGTGGGGAAGGCTTTGCCCTGGAGGAGATTGGAATGGGGGGCGGGCTGGGGGGAAGGTGAGGGGGGCGGGAGGGTGAGAACAAGGGAATCTGTGGCTGATATGTAGAACTGAATTGTATTGCAAAATAAAAATTAAAAAAAATAATAATAATTTCAAAAAAAAAAAAAAAAAAACCCACAGTCGACCAAATTCTCCTCCTAGGCACACAATGGTTACCCCAGTCCTGACAGTGTCCCAGGCTTATGTCTTTGGAACAACTTAAATTCTGTTACCCTGCTGGAAGTGACAAATAGTACCAGCACTTGCTGGGGAATGGTTCTGGAAGGTTCTGATACTGTTAAACATGTTTTTGTCCTGTAACCTCCTAATTCTTTTCTTATGTATCTACAAAAGGAAACCTCATCAGGTGTTCATAATACCATTATTAGTAACAGACTCAAACTGGAAACAAGTCATGAATAGTCAAGCTAAAAAATACACAGTGTTAAATCTATACAAGGGATTATATCCTGTCTTTGTTATTTGAGGCTATTCAAAAAAAAAATGTCATAGAGTGTGGCTTAACTAAGAGAGGCTTATTTCCCCTACTTGTTCAGTTAAGGAGTTCATTATCAATATGCCACAATGGCTGAGTTCTAGTGAACACACTCTTGCTGGCTTGGAAATGTCTGCGTTTTATTATATTTTTATGAAACAGAAAGTTAAAAGAAGTATCTCCTCTTTTTTCTTAAATGAGTAATAATGCCATCCCAAAAACCCCCAACTTTCCCAACTTTATCGAAACTCAATTCTGTCTCAAAGGTCCAACTTCTTAATTACATCACAATGTATATTATATTTTGAATGTATAAATGGGGGTTGGGAGTAATCACTCAAGTCAGTACATGACACTTCACAATATAACAAAATACATATTCCAAACTGATAATGTTTCAAAATATGATGTTAATATAGATACATATGTATACTCAACAAGTCAATTTATAAGACATTACAGGATTAGTTAAACTAATTTATGATGAAAAGAAGTAGAGTGATTGTTTCAGTGTTTTTATAATTGTCTGGGGAGTCTGAGAAGGGAAGAGACCAAAGAACATTAAAAAAAGATGGAAGACTGTTGAGTGTTCTTAAGATTATGGAGTATGTCATCCAAACACAGCAAACTGTGCTCTTTAGATCCATGCATCATTTTACGGATGTAACACGAAGTGCTAAACAGACTGGGGTGAAAGCTGAAAGTTCAAGAAGCAGAGCAAGCCAGAGCCAAGCCTGTTCCCTCAGACAGAAAGCCTCTGAGTCCTCACAAACACATGTGCACACACACACACACACACACACACACACACACGAAGAAAGAGAGAGGCCAAATTTGTTCAGTAGTAATTATGGCAGCAGAAAAGACGTCCCATATCAATTGAACTTGGTCTTTAGCAAGGAGAATGAGGTTGGGGGTCTCTATAGAGGATTCAGGTATCAGATAAGTAGAGATTCTCAAAATACAGAGGAGAAATTATTAATGTGATTAGGGCATGTGTTTGCTAACTGGTTTATTTTGAAATTCTGCTGCTATGCTCTTTCTAGCAATGAGAACAAGGGGATTCAGTTAAAAGCTCCAACAAAGAGGACATTCTTCATTCAGCCTTTCCCATTCACAAGAGGAAACTTACTTGTGCTGGAATTATCATTCTAGGAATACATTTTGAACTGACAATTCTGTTTGGTTGTGTGTGTGTGTGTGTGTGTGTGTGTGTGTGTGTGTGTGTGTGTGTGTGTGTGTGTGTTGGGGAAGGAGAATGTTTGGCTAAGGATGAGATGACATTTGCTAACTATTTGTGGATTTTAAAGAGTAACTTCGAGATTTAGTTAAGGAAAAGACTCAGACTAGTCATATTAGGGTTTGTCAAGGAGAAAATCTTTGTTAACAGCTAGAAAAATTCTTGTTAAAAGCAAATCTAGAACACACCCTATAAAAGCCCTCTCCAATGGCTTGTCATAGCACTCAGAAGAAAAAGGCAAATCCTTGAATGTTGTATCCAAGGACTTAAGTGACCTTTCTACAGACCATTATGTTTTCTCTGAATCTCTTCTTACTAATTCTGCTCCAGCCTGTTGACCTTTATATTCATTAAATACAGCAGATAGTGTATTGTCATGAGGCTTGGGACTTACTGTTCCCTTTTCCTGTACCCTTCTATTTGACATCTTTATATGACCTGATCATCTACATTCTTAAAAATACTCATGCATCAGGGAACCGCTTGTGAACAACTTGTCAGAAGTTGTACCCCATCTTAAATCACTGACCTTTTGGTTTTGTACAAGACCCTTTTCTCTGTCTGTCAGTGCTAAACATATTGTCATCTTGTTCATCAGTTCATCTGTGTTTTTCTCATGAGAGGTATATTTCTAAGAACAAAAGCTCATCTCTCACAGTAACAGCCAAATTTTTTATGCCTAAATGGGTGGCTATTACTTAGCATGTGCTCAGCATATACACCTTGATTCAATGAAAGAATGGATTGGGTTTATGTGGCTTTATATACTTACCTAAAAATACTGATTTTTGCCTCTGATTTCAGGAAAGCAACTCACCATCTGCCCCCTCACCAATCTCTAGCTTGTGGTGTGAAGCTGACTTGAACCTGTCAAAGTATAGATAGATTATTTGAGGAAACTAAGAATTAGGCATGCTGACTGATAAAATCAATTAAATAACAGAAAAGCTCTTAGATTAAATCACATTCACTAGGAAATCAAAAATACAATAAAGGCAGATGACAAAGTCATTAAGTCACCCCTTCATTAGTGTAATTAACCAAATTTAAAACACTTATGGGTCTAGATTATAATACCTGCTTAAATGTTTCTGTTTCCTTTCTTCCTTTTTCTTTTCTTTTCTTTCTTTCCTTCCTTCCTTTCTTTCTTTGTCTAATATAAACTTGTTCAGTAAATTAATGAAACACTTCTCCCTGTAGAATGACCATCTAAAACTTTTCATTAACTTGAAATAAAGAATTTACCTGATGAGAAAACAAATTGCCATTGTTAGGGGTGATGATGGCATTGGTTCATAACATTTTTGAAGGATTAATGGTTAGATATTCATCCCAGGGACGTGAGCAGGCCTGAATATATCATTAATCTCCAGGAAACCGCTTGCACTCTATCCTTAAATTTAAACATAGAGGACAACAGAAGACAAGACAAGGGATCAGGAGTCTCTGCCTTAAGTGACTGAGAACTAATGGATGTGTGCACTTTTTAGCCTTGGGCAAAAGATTGAGAAATCTAGGTGCATGTTAATAATAAATCAGTGACAGGCTATGCATTTAGGTATTTTAAAATTTTACAAAAAAATATTAGTTATAGATTTTTACCTCAGATTTATTCAATTCCAAACTGTAACAAATGGATTATCTCAGTACTAGTTACTTTTCCCATTGCCGTGATCAAACACCTGACTAGAGGTAATTTAAGAGATGAGGGGGATCATTTAGCTACAGTTCTAGGGGAAACAGTCTGTCATAGTGGGAAAGGCATGGTGGTAGCAATGTGAAACATCTAGTTACTTTGAATCTGCAGTCGGGAAGTAGATAATGATGAATGCAAATATTCAGTTGGCTTTGCCTTTACAATTCAGTCCAGGATCCCTCTCAGTCAAACGATAACTGTCCTCAGTTATAATAAGCTTTCCTACCTCTACTAATCTAGTTTAGAAAATCATTCATGTATATTCCCAAAATCTGGCTTTCATGGTCTTTTCAAATTGATAATCATAACTAACCATCAGAATGCTAAATTCTAAACATGTTTGAATGGTGAACTTCGGCGTACAGTCATCGATGGGGCAATATGAAAAAAAAAAAGAGAATGGAGATAGTAGTGGACAAAGAGGAAAAAATCAACATAAACTCAAGACCTTTTCTTATATATAAATCCAACAGTACATATTATATATATGAGCTTTACGTACAGGGACTGGGTAAGCAGCAGTATAAATACATTTCATTAAGTCAAAATAATTGAAGTTATTTAAAACTTATGTGTTATCTTCAGCAACATGGCCTTACCATCAGTTTCCCTGAGTAACCAATAACCTAATCCATACCCTGATCCTCTCAACAACAACTTTAGATCTAACTAATTCCTGGAACAGAAATTTCACTTTGTGGCAAGAGATGTCTTGTAGGTGTTGTGTGACAAAACCTTTCCTAGAGAGACTATACACACATCTTCTTACCCCAGATAACGACTCCACATGGCCAAAATATGAAAACCACTGAAGTCCAGATTGGTGAACCAGTAAGTTTTATTGGGATTACTTACAGGAATATAGTTAAAGGTTATTTACAAGAGCAGAAATGACTCACAGCTGCATCCCCGAAGCCTACCCGAGCCCGGTGACAGCTCACAGAATCTGGCAACCTGGAGCACACTGTGCAGCCTCCAGGCAACTCAATGGATGGAAAATGGCCCATCCACGTGACTCAGTTATTCTAAATCTTTGCTGTAGAAGCTCAGCTGGTTTTGTCTTTGCAACTTGGCTAGTGTGAGAGTTTTTCTTTGAAATTGTCTTGTCTGAAAGAGACTCTCAGTTTTTACTCTAGCAGGGAGGGGACTAGTGAGCCTGGTCAGATTTAGGGACTTCCTGAAGTTATTTTGAGTTGCTTACTGTCTTGCTTAAGGAGGTTCTCTGCAGGAATTAATGTTTCAATTTAGGAGGAAACTGTTATACAATAATTGGGGCATTATCTTCCTCCATTATTTGGTGACTATATTTCAATTTATTTTATGTATGTGTGTATTTTAATAAACTTCTAGGTAGTAGGTTTCCATATGACCCCTCAAATGACACAGTGTTAGTTGTCCTTCCCCGTATTTCCTTTCTTATACCACCTTCCCTTCTGTTCTCCATGTAAACTCGCTCCAGTGTCCCTGTTGTACTTGATAATATATTCTATTTAATATTCCTTGGAAGATAATCCATTCACCCCTACTTTCTTAATCTATCCTGATATCTGTGCTTATACTGATTTTAGCATGCGTATCAAAGGCTTAAAAGCTAACATCCACATATAAGAAAAGACGTACAATATTTATCTTTTGGAGTCTAGGGTACATCACTCAAGAGGATATTTTTTTCTAGTTTCATCCACTTAGCTGTAAACATCATGATTTCATTTTTTAACAGTTGAGTAATTGTCCATTTTATAAATGTACCACATTTTCTTTATCCATTCATCTGTTAATAAACATCTAGACTGTCCAGTTTCTAGCTACTATGAATATAGCAGCAATGAATATTGATGAGCAAGTGTCTCTGTAGTAGGATGTAGACTTCTTTGGGTATATGCCCAAGACTGGCCCAGCTGGATCTTGTGGTAGATCAATCCCCAACTTTCCGAGGAACCACCACCACACTGAGTTGCATAGTGGCTGTACAAGTTTGCAATCCTGCCAGCAATGAATGGCTGTTCCTCTTAACTCAAATTCTCACCTGCATGAACTGTCATTTTTATTGATCTTGGCCAGTCTCACTGGGGTAAGATGAAATTTCAAAGTAGTTTTGATTTGCATTGCCCTGATGAATAAAGATGTTGAACGTTTCTTTAAGTTGCTTATTCATTTGGGTTTCCTCTTTTTAGAACTTCCTCTTTAGGTTTATACCCAATTTTAAAATGGAGTGTTTCTTTTTCCTTGATGTCCACTTAAATTTTCTTTTTATATATTTTACATTAACCTTCTATGGGATGTGTAATAGGTAAAGATCTTTACCTACTCTATAGCCTGCTGTTTTGTCTGAATCATTATGTTCTTTGCCATATGGAGGCTTTTAGGTTTTTGAGGTCCCTTTTATTAATTGTTGTTCTTCCTATTTGTGCTATCAGAATTCTGTTCAAAAAGTCACCTCCTGTGCCAATGAGCTCAAGCCTATTCCTCACTTTCTTTTCTATCAGATTCAGGACAGCTGCCCTTATACTGATTGAGGTTCTGGATCCATTTGAAGTTAAGTTTTGTGCAGTATGACAATTATGGATCTATTCGCTCTCTTCTATATGCAACCATTCAGTTTGACTAGCATCTTTTGTTGAAAATGCTTGTTTTTCCAGTGGGCTTTTCTGGCTTTTTGTAAGAAAAAAATAGGTGTCTATAAGTGTGTGGACTTATGTCTGGATCTTCAGTTAAATTCCATTGAACACTTTGTCATAAAAGCATTACGTCAATACCATGCTGTTTTGTTATTACAGGTCTGTACTACAGTTTCAAATCTGGGATGGCAATGCCTATAGTAGTTATTTTATCTATTCAGTAAACATCATGTAAAATCAACCTTTAATCTTTTCCTATTAATCATACTTTATATCTATAACTACCCTTACATTTTTTTCCAGTTTTTCGAGACAGGGTTTCTCTGTGTAGCTTTGTGCCTTTCCTAGAACTCACTTGGTAGCCCAGGCTGGCCTCGAACTCACAGCGATCCGCCTGGCTCTGCCTCCCGAGTGCTGGGATTAAAGGCGTGCGCCACCACCACCCGGCTACCCTTACATTTTAATTTCTTTTAATCTAAGTTGGTGAGCTATGCTATTTGTTGGTTCAGTCCTGGTCCTTTAGCAATTATAATGTGAACAGGAATTAAATAAATAATTCTGGATGAATCAATGAAGTTCAGAATGTGTCATCAACTCTACTATAAATAACTAACCACTAGGCAAAAGTCTTTTCCCCAAGAGCTTTCACCTTTGCCAATGGACATGGTTTGACATGGCAACCTTTCCAAACTAGACGGCAACTGTAATGGCTATTTTGGGTTGTCAGCTGGACTATATCTGGAATGAAATACAGTTCAGAAATGGAGTGTAAACTTGAGATCTGGATCTTGAGGCAGGAAGAAAACATGCCTTTGATCCAGATCTTGAGGCTGGAAGACACAGGCCTTTGATATGGATCTTGAGGCAGAATGACACACAAATTTAATACAGAATCTGAGGTAAGAAGGCACACATTTTATGTGGGTCACACCTTCTGCTAGCAGCCTATATAAAGACAATGGAAGAAGGAAGGGTTGTTCCTTTTTCTCCTGCTTGGCCTCAACTTGTCAGCAATCCATCCCTTCACTGGCATTGGAGTTTACTTCTTCTGGATTATAGCAGATACAGAAGACCAGCTGAGACACCCTGCCTTATGGGACTGAGTAATTACTAGATTCTTGGACTTCCGTTCACCAAGGTTGGCCTGGTTATAGCTGCTGCTGAGTGCCAGATCTACCATCAGCAGAGACCAACACTGAGCACCAGATATGGCACCATTCCCTGGGGTAACAAGCCAGCAAACTTGTGGCAGATTGACTATACTGGATCACTTCCTCCATGGAAAGAACAATGCTTTGTCCTTACTGGAGTAGATACTTATTCTGGTTATGGATTTGCCTTTCCTGAAATGTAATGCTTCTGCCAAATCCACCATCTGTGGACTTATATGTGCCTGATCTACTGACATGGTATTTCACATAATATTGATTCTGACCAGGGAACTTACTTCACAGCCAGAGAAGTGTGAGAGTGGATCCATGATCATGGAATCCACTAGTCTTAACATGTTCCCTACTATCTTGCATCAGCTGTCCTGAGAGAAAGATGGAATGACCTTTTGAAGACACAGCTGCAGTGCCAATTATGTGGCATCAGAATGGAGGGTTGATACAGGGTTCTATAGAAGGTAGCATATGCTTTGAGTCAGCATCCAATATATGGCACTGTTTCTCTTATAACCAGGATCCATGGGTCTAGGAATCAAGAGTTGGGAAATGGAATAGTTTCATTCACTATCAGCCCTAGTGACTCTCCAGGAAAGTTTTTGCTATCTGTTGCCACAACCCTAAGTACTGATAATTTAGAAGTTTTGGTTCCCAACATTTTAAAAATGGCAATCATACCAAAATTTATCTACAGATTCAATGAAATCCCCATCAAAATTCCAACACAATTATTCAGAGACCTTGAAAGAACAATACACAACTTCATATGGAAAAACAAAAAACCTAGGAGAACTAAAACAACCCTTTACAATAAAGCAACATCTGGAAGCATCACTATCCCTGACTTCAAGCTCTACTATAGAGCTATAGTCATCAAAACAGCTTGGTATTGGCATAAAAACCTACGTGTGGACCAATAGAACCTAATTAAAGACCCAGACCTTAATCTACACCCCTATGAACACCTGATTTTTTACAACTCAAGAAACTAGACATTAAAATATCAAACAACTAAAAAACGGGTTACAGATCTAAACAGAGAATTCTCAACAGAAGAATCCCAAATGGTCAAAAGACATTTAAGGAATTGTTCAACATCCTTAGTCATCAGTGAAATGCAAATCAGCTTCGCTGACTCTCCATGGAAAGGCCTTATCCTTTTGGAGGAGGACATGTTGGTGTGGACAGGGTATGGAGAGGCTGAGGGGAGTTAGAGGAGAGAGGAGAGGAGGATCTATGGTTGGTATATAAAGTGAATAAAAGAAGTATTTTTAAATTAAATAAATAAATGAAAAGAAAACCGGAGAAGTAAAACTTGACAGAGAACAATGGTGAAGTTCTGGCAGCAAACACAGAGGAAAGCAAGACCCATGAAGTGCACAGCAAATAATTCACAGTAATATTTTTAATGAAGTGACAGAATTATAAGAAAACATGAATAAAAATTTGGAGCTAGAATTAAAAAAAAGTTTTGGTTCCAGAGGGGTGAGTGTTTCTGCCAGTACCCACAACAAACATTTCATTTCATTGGAAGCTCAGACTTCCCTCTGGTCACTTTGGTCTTCTGATGTCCTTAAGTCAACAGACTAATAAAGGAATAACAGTGTTAGGAGGGTTGATAGATCCAGATTACCATGAGGAAATTGGACTGACTCTTCACAATGAAAGTAAGAAGGATTATGTCTGGAGTGCTGGAGATCTTTTAAGGCACTCGCTTCAGAAATCATGGCCCTCACACATCAATCATTCATCAAGAAAATTCCCTACAGACTTGCCTATGGAGGCATTTTCTCAAATAAAATTCCTCATCCAGGATGACTGTAGCCTGTGTCATGTTGACAAAACACTAGCCAGAATTAGAGCCATTTTTACAAATATCTTTTCCTATATCAGATGTGTGGAGAAGCAGGATTTCTTCCTACAAGTATTTATTGACAGACTAGAAGAGATAACCTTTTAAAAAATGAAATATAATACTATCACTGTTCAAAATTATGTACTTCATCTACAAATAATCATATGCACGTATCAGAATCATCATTTTCAAATGTTTAAAATTTAAGGAAAAATAAACTCTTATTCTAGCCTGGTTCTGAGTGTGACATAAAGAGATGATGAATTTCACTCTTGATAAGATCATTTTCAAAGAAGAAATCATAATATCATTTGAAAATTACATCATGTTGCTTTGTATTATAAAAGAATTACATAATGGTTTTCAATATGACATTCCTTGATTAACCAAGCATAGAATCTACATAGTTATTTCAAATGAGTTTCCTGAATACAGGAAATTATATTTTTCTACTACAGAAAACAATAGTCTTTTTTGAGAGAGGTTGAATCTCTAAAAACGGTTATTGAAATTGCCTTTAATTATTGAACTGGAAAGATTCAGAAAAACAAGCTGTCTTTCCTATTGTACACATACACAAAATTTATGTTTTAAACCAATGCTAAAACATTAGGTACCCTATTGATCACAGTAAGTTTTATCATAATGGCATAAATCATAAATCAATGTCTACTCTAAATCAAATGGCAAATGAACACAAACTACTCAAATGTATTTGTCCATTTCCCTAAACAACATTTAAAACACATCCTATAATTCCCCATTGCTAAAGTGGTGTTTTTGTTCTTGTCATTGTCTTAAATTATCTTAAATGGTGAGGTTCTATCCTGCCTCAAGCTATACCTCATATTTACTCCAGTGATTCTCAGCTTCCTGAAAAAATGAATTATTCTAACAGATAGCTGATCACATTCTGCTATAGCACTTATCCTATTATATTGATCTAACTTTTTGAAAACATTTCCCTTAGAATTGAACACTATTAAGATAAGAAATCTGTTGAGTTCAACTGTGTAACCTCCTCAGGAAAAACTAAGGTTGCCAAATAAATAAATAATTGATGATTATTTTACATGGCTAATTTTTTAGATTTAAATATTGAAAATGAGCAGAACCATATTGAATTTACATAACATAGTGTGAAAGA